>NC_087515.1:81460336-81806170 GCF_963921805.1 Phalacrocorax carbo | reverse complement strand
ATTCAACTCATTGATTTGCTTTCACTTTTTTTATCTTTTTCCCTTTTCCTACCTTTTTTCCCATTTCCTGCCTTTTTCCCCCTTTCCCCCACCATTGCCCCTCTTTTCCCCAACTTTCTCCCTGCCCTGCCCTACCCTACCCTGCTATGTCCTACACTTTCTTATTTCCTTTAATAGCCATATAAAAAATATGTTCTGGGGAAAAGTTATTTTACTTTCAGCCCTTCCTCTCCAACCTAGTTTTCCAATGAATAGTTTTTATTTTCACTTTCAATTCAAGGTGAGGACTGTGTCCTTACATAGGTTCTCTTCCCTGGTCTTTTTTTATTATTTTGGGGTTTATTCTGTGTTTACCTATTTCTGCCTGACTGTGCCACTGTTTAAGTTTGTTCCAAAGAAAGCAGTTGTCCTCAATCATTCATTCTCCACTCCTGACACCAGGTAGAAATGGTGTACAGGTGTGTCAGTGAGGGAACTGGGATCAATATAGTTTTGGGGTTAACTTAAAGGTGATTCATCCTTCAAGGTGTTTTGGTGTTTCTTTTTATCAGGACTGAACTTCTTTGTTTCCATCTTAGATCTAACTACCTTAGAATTCTTTACAGTACTCAAAATATATATCTTTGTTCTTGCCTTCAAAAACAAAAAGACAAAAAAAAATGCCTTGGATTAGAGGACCCAGGTCTTGAGGAAATACAATAAATACAGTCCTTTGCTTGAGTTTACCATTGCCAAAGTGCACAGGCAGTTGACATCCTTAGCCAGGGAGTACACTTTCTGGAATCCAAGACATCATCCATTTGGACCTCTGTAATAAGCACTGAGACAATAAGTCTTAGGAGAACAGTGTCTTAAACAAGCAATGAAATCTGGAGAGTATAAGGAGAAATGATCACAGAGTTAAAGAGAATTTCAAGAGTTTTGAAATAAAAAATAAAAAATATTAAAATTGAAATTTTCTGGAGAAAAATACTCATAAATCAATATTCTTTCAGGAAAATTTAGGTGATAGTTCTCCCATACATTTATGAGGAAGAATCTTGTTTATTTTCCTTAGTTTTAGTAGAGAGAAAGTAAGATCTACAAGAAGATTCCTGGTTGGCAGCCAAAGCAATAAACCTGAAGGAGTAGGAGGCTGAGCAGACAGAGGGAAAATCAGGAGGTAAAAGGTCTGTTGAAAAAAAAAAATCACATAAAGCTTGCAATAAATACAAAGTAGTTGGTAAATTAAAATACATACTTTTGGTTTCCCTAAGCCTTTTTTTACCAGAGTTCCTTTTCTCAAGGAAATTCACTTCTCTATTTTTGATATGGACTTGGAATTAAGTTTTAAAAACACAGTACTTCTAATAAGAAAACATTTATCTTTTTTTCTCTTTTAGATCTGTGTTTCTCACAGTCAGCTTTTCTTTGCTCGGTTCTTATATATGTCCCTGTACTCTGATTCACTGTAGTACTCTTTAGATAGGATTCTTAGGAGGACAGCTATACAAATTATTATAATCTAGATGGATTTCCAAAACATAACCAAAGTCAAAATTTGACTATTCTTAGTGTACTGTTAAAGCGTCTGTAGTAAATAATATAGAACATCTCTCGTCAAGGCTCAGTTTCAGGAAAGAGCCTGTGATGTGAAAACCAACAAGACTTCAAAGCCAGAACTATGATGGAAGATATTTGTTGTGTCAAATTTGCTTCCCAGAACAACTGTATTTCTTATTTCTCTGCAAGAGCAATGCATTTTGGAAGCACCCGTTTCACATCTGGATGGAGTCCCTAGCTACCCACAGTTAGAGGTGCTGATACTGCATCTAGATTCTCCATGGGTTTTGTACCATACCATGCATCTTTTTTACTGGAAGCGAAAAGAGGTGTCCTTTACAATCCAGTGTTCACAAAGACATCTGATCTATTGCAGATAGTATGACTAGAAACTGGCTTTCATTATAGCTTCTTCAGCAGCAAAGGATTTTAAAATCCTCCTGGAGAGGACAGCAGCCTGTGTTTTAGGAAAATCCTCTGTGTAGACTATTTGGAGGCAAATAATCTTCTAAAATACATTTTTGTTTCTACAACTGTATTTTCAGAAGAATTCCTGATCTTTTGTTCTTTGATCTGAAATTTGATTTACTTCGTATTCTATATAAATACTTCATACTGGGAATTTAAGTGTGTACTAGGGGATGAAGTCTTGATTGCCTTTCAGCAGAGAAAGTAAAAGTAACAATTGTCACCTTAGAAATCACTTTGATGAGAAAGAAATTCTGCAGTTTGTTTTTGAGCCTTTGTCTAGAAATCCTGACACAGGGGAATAATTTCTAGACATCTAGGTTAGGTTATGCCTGCTTCTCTCTCAGTATGAAGTAACATGACCATTAGCTAATTCAGGGGAAAAAAAAGGGAGAGAGAAGTGAATACTATTTGCAGGATGTATAGTTTCAGAATGTATGCCTCAGGGAAAGAGTGTAGTCAGTTCACCAACCCATTGTAATTGTATAATAACCTTATATCCTCAAGCATAAAATACATCCAATTCTGTGAAACTCTTTAAGTCAAAGACAATACGTGAAATATAGTATCAGAACAAATATCTATTTAAAGTGAAGAGAAATAAAGGAAGAGAATTGTTAGAAAGCTTTTCTATTGAGAGAATAGAGACAAGCTGAAAAGATAAAATTTACTTTTACATGAATCAAGAAAGCTGGATAAACAACTCAACTTTCAATGAACTACTGTCTCATTGGCCTTAGTTCCTTCAATAGGGCAGATGAAGAAATGTTACTATTTGTGTACTGCATATAAGTGTTATACAAGATATCATTGCTCATATGACCAACATCTTTTCCATTTTTGGGTACGTCTGAATTTTACCTAAATATGTATCCCATATTTCTTTCATCTGCTGGTATTATATAATAAAATAAATAATTAAAATAATACCTGTATATGCTGACGCGGAAGTCATGGACTCAGCACACGACCAATATGATCAAGCAAATGCCAGTTTATTACAGACACAGCACAGTTAATATAGCTCTTTAACCACCTTATCACACACAGGCCTATTGTTAATTGGTCAGTATGGCCTTGGGCTTTATCACAAGGATAGCCATTAGCAGCGCCAGCAGCTCCCGAATGTGGATTGCCTTGGTTTTGCTAAACTGTAACGAGACACTCCCGCCGATGGTATGGGATGTGGCCCCTGTTGACAGAGTAGCACCTGTGGCCAACCTTGGAATTTGCAACTTATTAGGAAGACGTAATGCCATCCTGCACGTCCCCACAGTAAGTTTGTACAATGCCACCTTGTAAGTCTTGGTAAATACAAAATCACCTTTGTTAGTAATAGCTACATACATTGGTTTTAACTTGCGACATCCCTGAGGCCATCTTGTTCGCAGGCAGATTACTGGATTGTTCACTATGTATCCTTGGCTTTCCAGATATCCCACATGTATAAAAGTATAAGATACAATAAAATATAATTGAAATCTAATAAGATAAAAATACATTGCAACAAAGTTTATTAACAACATTTATATTAACATTTTGAAATCACAACAGTTCTCGACACATTCACATAGGTTAAGCCTATGAAGGGCACAGAATAATAGAATCTAAGTGGACAGAATTGTATCAGAGAAGCAACAAGAAACAATATCCAACACATTTGTGTAGGACTTTTCATTTATTTTAGGACAAAAGTACACTTGTACAGTCAATGTTCATCAATGATGAAAAGGAACAACTAAGAGGGGGTGGGTTCACAATCACCTTCTGGTGTAATTCATGTATACGGTGTTCCACATCCATTCAGGGAAATATTAAACTGGTTTAATCTGCATTTAACAGCAGCTTAAATTCTTGGATTTGCTATGAGCAGAACTGAGGACTCTGATAGTCATATATCACATCTGAGTTGGACATCTTCCAATTTAGGAACTTTTCTAGGTGTTTCCCTGCCCATAAGGTTTGACATGTGGAAGAAATCAAAAGTAAGGTCAAATAATACAGTGCTGCAGAAATGTATGGACAAAATTTGTCTAAGAAGTAGCCCATGGTAACTTTCCAGGATAAAACTACACTAGTTACTCAGATCTACCAAAGAACAGAAGCATCCTTAAAAAACAGCCTTTTTTTTCTTTCTTATGAGTTTCATATTGAACTTTTTAAAAGCATGATACAGATATGGTTTTTACCTGTATAACAGAGATTCCCTTCTTCTTTGGGAAAACTCAGAATTGGACTCAAAAGTATAACAGCCCACTATGAAACATTTTGTTTAAATGTAGAACAGAAATCTATTAAAAATATTAAATCCATGATATTAGCTGACATTTATTGACTTGCTTTAAACTTAAGGTTTTACACTTCAATATTGTAAAATCCTACACAAATAGAGTTTTTAATTATTCTAATTATTTGAACAAGGACTGAATTGTAGTAATGCTTCTGGGAAGGTGAAACATTGCAAGAAGTATTAGGAATTATAGTTTATTTTACTTTTGTGGCATAAATACTATGTTACATTTATCTTTTTATGAAATGGACTTTTTGCATCTTTAACTCTATACCTCAAGTTAGAAATCAAGAGTCTAACTTGAGTCCAAGCAAAGTAGCATGCAATATGATGTTAATAAGTTCCAGACAGTAGAAAAATTATTTCTGTATTTTTATCTTTTCACCAATTATTTTTTATGTCAGTTTAATTGATCCTTCTCTTCAAAATAATCAAAATACCTACCTGAAGCTGCTGTGGGTTGCTAAAGCAATTATGATTAGCCAGTATGAAAAAAATTGATCCAAGATTAAATTTCCTACCGCTGAAGATGGAGTGCTTCATTAGTCCATTTTTACCATTTTTTCTCTGCCATCAAGTTTCCCAGTAAAACCTGTCTTCATTGATAAGTGAAGAATATCCATAAACATTTTCCAGAGGAATAGGACAATATGAGTTTTCTCCTTAGGAATTGTACACAGGTTTGCTTTTTGAAGAATACAGCTGAAAATCACTGAAAACATAGTACTTTAAATGTCTCTGTATATGCCAGGCTATAGAGTTTATGAAGTATAAGAGTTGTCGTTTTAAACTTTCACATAACGTCTCATGATTATTTGTATTTTGGTTTGTGTGCAGTAGCAAATTACTCACATCCTTGTAACAAAACCTAAATTAAAAAATGTTTTGTGAAAATGATGGATGAGTGGAAAATAATTAAAGATTCATCAAGTGGTAGCTAAATAGTAAAATGGTGTCAGTGATGTTTAGGAAAGAATGAATTCAGAGTTCACCACCACAGTGCTTAATGCTGTAGTGATAATGTCTACAACATTGTAAAAGAAATCTGGAGGCATATGAACACCAAAAGTTTCTGCTTTAATCTCCCACCTCCTGTAGTTTCTACTACCTCATCAAAACTGACTTATTTATTTATTTATGCTAATATATGTAAAATAATTGTTATATATTAATCAGGTTGGCTCTGAAAAGCAAAAATGCATACGAAGTGTAACATAATTACTAATTCATACATGAATTTCACTTTATTCACCTGAATGCTTCATTCACCTGAATGCTAAGTATCCAAGTTCCCTTAACAGTTAGTGCAAGAGACAGACACTTCAAAAGGCTGATACACTTCATTTCTGTAATTGAAGAAGGGATGATCTCTTCAACTTTTCTGTCCTGTTGGTTTTTTGACCATGGAAGACCATTAGATGTCATCTAACATAATTTGATGTTTAGATGTACCTTTTACATACCTGAACCTAAATTACAGCCACCTAAAAGATGGAACATTTGTTGTCTGAAGTTGATTTTCCTCAGAAGCTAATCTCATGCAATGTGGTGTAAAAATAGGTCAGATGCATCTAAGAAATTGGGTGCTGAGTATGTCTTTAAGTGTGTCACCCAGCGGTGCAGTTTGCTGAACTGATGGCTGATGTCCTGATTTAAATGAGGAAGCTGGCCTCCAGTGTGGAGCCATGAAGCACATAATTAGCATTGTGTAGAATAGAGAGTTGGGAATGAGGAAAAGGGGGAATATGGTCTAACTGTATCTAAAAAAACAAACTTCACAGGACTTTTGTGAGTTCAGATCCACAGTTTGAGTTTGTACTTGCCATTATATTTATGTAGAAAAGGGTGTTGTAATAACTGTGTAAGATGATGACAGAAAATGAGAAAGTAACATCCTGGTTGAGACTTACAGCTATGAAACTGGCTAGGAAAGAGGTTTATGCAAATAAGCTTGGTGGGATTTAGTTTGTAATCACGTGTCTGAATTGAATTTTCTGCCTAGGTGTCAAATCTGAGTGACACTGCTACAGGGAGTGAGTTATGAAGGGGTCATAAAATATAAAAATGTGAAATTAAAAGTCCTGTGTGAACTCATGGCTGTATGTCAAAAAGTAGTAGCAAACTTTTTCTTTTATTGCAATGTTTTAGTGACAACCCTGTTTGATTTTAAAGCTAGAGACTGTTGTGCAAAGACTACAGAATAGACACAAATTCCCCAGAAATGCAGAACCCAGTTGTTTCCACTCTCCTACTTCAGGATGCCCCTGATCAGAAAAGTCAATTGTAATTCAGATATAAGCCAAATTTGATTAAAATGGAGGTGGATTTTACCATATAACTTTGCCTTAAAATGTGAAGACAACACAAACATTTCTATACTAAAGTAATACTGTTGATGTTGATTTCTATCTCTTTAGGGAGAGTAATTAGTCCTTAAGGTAATGCTAGTGTGTCATAAATGATTGTCTATAAATAAAGGTGAAAAATGATGGTGCAGAAATTTCTTCTACTCCTAATAAGCAAGGAAATATTTATTTATAAGGAAAGTGCTTCTCTTGGAACATCAGTTATGGTTCATCTGTTCAACTTTACTGAGGTGATGCAATACCCTTAATCTATCAGTATAAGAAGAGCTGTACAACTTACAAATTTTTGAGAGATCTCTGATGGTCAGTTAAAGCTCTTATTCCTCACTTTAGCATTGGGTATACACAAGTGAAGTCAGTCTTGATAAAGAAACATCTTTAACAATTTTAAATTACTTGTTCTTACCTTTACATTGAAACAGTGTAGTGTAGCACTGGTACAAAAAAGGACAAAATAATGACTAATAACATGTCTATTATCATATCAATTATCTTGAAAATCCAGTCTATTAGTGTTTTAGACAACCTTTTTTTACTTGATTCATTGAATAATCTGACAAAATATTGTGCATTGGCAGGAGATTAAAGGAAAATTATTTGGTGGGAACCCACGCTAACCTCTTGCTAATTGGTTTTCCTGACCTCCAAGAAATTTATATCAGCTCTAAAAGCAACAGTATATGAAGTAGAATGTATTTTTCCCACTTAGCTAACATCACAACCATTTTCTTTCTTCTTTTTCTAAAAGTGTTCTAAATGCACTGTAGCTAGATCTGTATTAATGCTTGCTGAAGTAATAAGGTAGAATATAAAACGTAAGATTCCTCATGTAAAAGACATGCATGAGGAAATAAATATGACTTAGTAAAAACTTATATAATTATAAATATTTTCTATAGGAACAGGATAAACCCATTAAACAAAAACTCAATATGTGGAAAAGAGGTGTTTCACATAAAGAGGCTTTTAAGGCCTTTCACAGAAATCATGGCAGATATGATGACCCTGTATTTCTGTTGTCACCAGCTATCACTGATTCCCTGATATAAATAAAGGGAAGCAGAGACATTAACAGATTTGTTTTGGAACTGCTTTGACCTCAAAGTGTCTGTTGGCAGTATGTTTTTTAGCAGCAATGCCTTTAGAACTGGAAAATCTTGTCTCCTGACAGGAATCTCTGATTTGGTTGTGGGGGATTTTTTTTTTTTTTTGGGGGGGGGGGTGGGGTGTTCTTTTCTTTTTTATTTTTTTTGTGCAGCTAGGCTCTACCAACCAGTCAATAGCCAGATGAGGTACCTCACACAAATACTTTTGTAATCACAATGCAATAGAAAACATGAACAGTGCCAACATCTATTCATTCCCCCAGTGAAAAGCTTGGCCTAAAGAGAGATTTGATTTTGCCAGCCTCATAGATGTTGGAAAACTGTCCTCCTGGACCACTTTCTGGCCACTAAAATGACAAGTCTGAAATGCTCAGCATACACAGAGTCATTCTAAGACAAATTAAACGGGGAATCCTCTGCTCGTGCAAATCACTCAGTTCAGTTCTTCCTAATGCCCAAAGTAAAGGAACATAAAACATATTGTCATACTGCACACAGCTCTACAGAGACCCATTACATGATACACTTTACAGAAAGGTTTTTCACCGTTATTCATGAAAATGAAATACATAAAGACATAACCAGGACAGTGTTAACCTATGTAATTTATGTATGATCAACCACAACACTGAGCATGTCAAATTGTATTTTTATCCTGCATCTAGAAAGTTTTCAGCCTTGCTAATCCCCAAAGTACCACAGTTATTCAGCTAACAAACATCCTTTAAATGAGGTATTTTAAAGCTAAAATGTAATATGAGCTAAAAAGACATGTGTGAGTTGTGCAGGCATTTCCTTTGCAGCTGCTATAAATTAGTTATACCTAAATCACACATTCATCCACTCCAAGAGAATAAGTGGGCAACATTTGCCTTCAGCATTCAGCACTGAATATGATTTTTTTTAAGTCCTGAAGGCCAGGATGTCATTGTCTATACAAAGTAACTAGTAAACACAATCCAAATAAACCAGGTTTGAAACGTTGTTCTTGAAAACACACAGTTCTATAAAGCAGGAACTGTGGCATACAAAAACTACAGGATTGATATAAATTTCTCAAACTTGCAAACCCAAGGCTGTAACAAGCTTTCACAGGTTCTGCTACAGTAAAGATCTTCCGTGTGAAAGGTGAAAAAATGACATTTTCTGTAAATAAGAAACCAGGTCTATAGCAGGAAATTACCCAAGTACCACCAATACTGACATTAAAGGTGGGTCTCATTGCAGTTTTAGTTAACATTAAGTAAAAGTTTCATTTAATATTTCTCATTTTAATCAAACAATGTTTAGTATATAATGAAGATTTTTTTTTGAGAGAGAGAGATTTGGAGCTCATACAATCAGCTTTACTGGTCATGTGTGATAAACTGCTTTCAGCAGCAAATCTGTTGATGCATACTTTGTGCAAAAAGCTATTTTTTGAAGCCTGCCCTGTTAGACATCTTAAAGTAGCAGGCACCATTGCATAGAACAGTGAGCAAAATAGTAATGGGTACTATTAATAAAAAACACTAAATTGACCATGTAGAAGAACATGTAGAAGAAGCAGCTTAATAGTACTGGAGTGTTTTGGATTTGGTTAACATGTACAGGTCAGCTTGACAGCTGATGAGGAAAAAGTTCTGTGTGAGAACTTTTGCATCTATGATTCTTTATATATGAGTCATGCCCGTTTGAACTTCCAATGTTGCCACAATAGTTTTTCTGTTCCCTGACTCATTCATTACTGACTTTCTAATTTCTACAGCAATAAGTAGGCAAATATGAGAGTGATTGTAAAAAGTAACCTGGTTTACTATGCAGCCTTGGACAATTGCCAGAACAGCATGTCTCTTGGTTTCAAAAAGAGATAGTTCTGTAACTCCGCTGCACTTATTCCTAATGCAGATTTCAGGCTAAAATAAATATTTCAAGAAAAAGTTCTCTATTGTTCTTGAAACCCTAGAGAAAAAAAGTCAGTCTGAGAGAGGAATGAATCTGTAAGCTGGTACGAAGAAGGCAGTGCAGGTGAATACAAAAACTTAGGCAAACTAAACAAAAATATTTTGAGTATATGTAAAATGAGAATTTTTTTTAAGTGCTCAAAACATTTTGGAAGTAGCAGATCTTGCATGTGCCAGGCAATCCCAGAATTTTTTTAAAAAAATTTTTGAATTGGAAACATCATATTCATGGTAAATATGTTTGGCAGGGAATTGTAAATGAGCACCAATATTGACAAATGCATAAATGAGCTGACTTGGAGATCTTTGCATTCTACCTGAATAAGAAAAGACAGTATAACATATAAGCTATTTTAACAATAAAGGTGCAACCATTGTACAATAGCCATGGAACATCTGTGCATTTTTTAAAAATGTTCTGTGAGTTTGCAAGTATTACCCTGAACAGCAGGTTATGCAGTACAATATAGCTCTGTCATGGTTTAATCCCAGCTGGCAACCACGCACCACACAGCCACTCACTCACTCCCCCCTGCCCGATGGTATGGGGGAGAGAATCAGAAGAGTAAAGTTGAGAAAAGTAATAGGTCGAGATAAGAACAGTTTAGTAATTGAAATAAATAGAATAAAATAAAGTAAAATAAAATAAAAATTATAATGAAAACAACAAAAAGAGAGAGAAATAAAACACAAGAAAGACAAGTGATGCAAATGAAAACAATTGCTTACCACTCACTGAATGATGCCCAACCTGTCCCTGAGCAGTGTCCCTCCCAGCCTGCTTTCCCCCTAGTATATATGCTGAGCACGACACCATATGGTGTGGGATATCCCTTTGGTCAGTTCAGGTCAGCTGCCCTCACTGTGTCTCCTCCCAACTTTTTGTTCCCCCTCAGCCCACTCACTGGCAGGGTGGTATGAGGAGCAGAAAAGGCCTTGACTATGTGTAAGTAGTGCTTAGCAATAACTAAAACAACCCTACATTATCAACACTGTTTTCAGCACAAATCCAAACCATTACCCCATACTAGCCCACTTCGAAGAAAATTAACTTTATCCCAGCCAAAACCAGCAGAGCCTGCTTTGGGAAAAAAAAACACTGCAGAAAATAATAACAAGAACGCTTACTATAACATAGGAAATGATAAAGCTAAAATGACAGATTCATAGAATGGTTTTGATTGGAAGTGTCCTTCGAAGATCATCTAGTCCAACCCTCTGCCATGGGCAGGGGTGTCTTTCACTAGGTCAGGTTTTTCAAAAACACATCCAACCTGACCTTGAACACGTCCGATAATGGGGCATCCACAACTTCTCTGGGCAATATGTTTCAGTGTCTCACCACCCTAAAAGTAAAGAACTTCTTTTCTTGTGTCTAACTTAAATCTACTTCTTTTAGTTTAAAACTTTGTCCTATCACTACAGGCTTTGGTAAAGTGTTCCTCTCCACCTTTCTTATAAGCCCCCTTTAAGTACTGAAAGGCTGCAATAAGGCCTCCCCAAAGCCTTCTCTTCTTACAACCCCAATTGTCTCTGCCTTTTTTCATGAGAGGTGTTCTGGCCCTCTGATCATGTTCATGGCCCTCTTCTAGACCTACTCTGTCAGGCTTCTTGTACTGGGGACCCTTGAGCTGGATGTGGTATCCATCAGACTTCAAAACTTTTCCACCAAAGTGTTCTAGACTTGCCATCTTGCTTTTTCTAAATGTTCAAGATAAAGTTCACTTAAGTCATTGTTAAATTCATTGTTATATTCACATTTCTAGGGACTTCCAGGACCATTTTACTCACCTATTTGAGTTCAAAAAATTCAATGAAACAAAGTTCCTGCAAAGGAGTTAACACAAAAATGCACCAGTTTGAGTCATATGGAATTCTTACATGTAGTGACTCACGTTATTCTGCCTTTCTATTTCTCTGTTTCTGTCTGCTTGCATAAGAGATTAATATGTTTAAAATTATTTTTTCTCTGCTATCCAAATTATTTATTTTCTTGCTGTATTGGGAATATTTCCAAATCATCCACATTTATTACTTGATCAGCCATTTACCATACCATGACTTTGGCAGAACATGGAACAGATTGACCTTGCATTCCAAAGTGGAGCTGTTTGTATCCATGTGACATTCTTTAGCTTACAAAACATCTTATTTTGTCTGAGGAGATAAATTCAGTCAGCTTCTTACTTAATGGTTGTCTTGATATCTGTCCTCTTTAATACATTTGTTTACTACAGGGAATAAAAATATAACTGGATTATTTTGAGTAAATAAGAAAAAAAATATTAGAGTGATACAATCTGCTTTGAGTGAGCTCCATGTCAAAGAACGCATGATATCAACTCATCTTGAAATCAGTGAAGTCAACAAGCATGCTGAGATATCTTGCAATTCTCTTTTTATATTCTAGCAATAAGGCCATCATTTTCCAATAAATGAACAGGATTCTTATCCAGCTAAGCAGACTGTCCAAATTAAAGTCTCTTTTTATTATAGAGAAACTAAAGACACAATGAACAAGACAGTTCAGAGTTGAATTTGCGATGTTTGACCTGTCATATTTCCCTCTGACACAGACATACACATGCACACATCTACATGAATACACACAGAAATGCACACACACATCTACCTGCATTTAGATGTATAAAACACAATTCAGATTAATCTCTTCTTTCCTTTGCCAATCACTACCATTTCAGCTCTTGATGTCAATTAAGCTTCTTTTAGTTTGGTGTCCTGATGTGTTTCAAGTGCTGCTGAACGTGTTGCAGAGATTATGATTTTGGTACCATTAAGTAAAATGACAGAGCTTTTTGCAAGCTACCTACCTCCTATGCTGCACTGTCCTCTTTGTTGCAGTTCCAGACTGCTCAAATTAAGGTTATATAATTTTCTGTCTACTATAACCCCAAGGACCCTATCAGCAAAGTCTCTCCTTCTAATGGTATGTATAATTTTCTTATTTCCAACATATCTCTGAGCAAATTTCAAGGTGAAATATTCTCAAAGCTCTGTTAAGTAATAGGTAGTTTACTAAACTGCTTCGTTTCTTAACACTAAGACATATCAAAACTGGTCAAACTGCAGATTGTCTGAATTTTATTTTGGAAAAATCTTCATTTTTTCATAATATTTCTTATTTACTATAATCAGGGATTAAAAGGTGAGGTTTTTTTAACTTTCAAAAAAAAAAAAAAATTCCTGGGAAAAGAGTAAATACATAGAGCTGTAATTAAGTCATTATTGTGGAGATAATTTGTGGTTAGCATTAAAGCCATGACACAATTTCATTCTAACTTAACATGTGTCTAAGTGTGGCCCAAAATAAGAATATTGTCTGAATGTGGGTTTATGCATTTACTGGGGGTTTTTTATTTGTATTTACATCACAGTAAGAAAAGTAATTGATCCTTGTATTCTTCATCATACCTAATTTTTTCACTAGAAGAACTCATGAGTTGTTTTGTTTTATACAGTTTCTTTCCTACACATATGCAACAGAAAGATTTTAAACAGTGTTGATATTCCACAAGGAAGTTCAGGGTCAGTTAAGCTCTGTGCTGTGTAAACTGAAGAGAAAACAGTTTCATTCCTAAGTGAAGCAAGAAGAAAAAAGGCAGAAAAATGGTTTAAAATTTTCTTTTAATACTTAATGAAATAAACTAGGTTCTTCTTAGGAAAAGTCACCAAGTTGCTACAATAAATATCTCTTTTACATATAGATGAACTACTATTTCTGCATTTGGGTACTTATTTCTGGAATTACTACCCAGATTAATACTTTCTTTTCTGATAATATGGATGTGTTGCATGTTGGCAAGAAGTTTTATATTTGTTTATTTGTTAAAGCTATAACATCTTAGGAAGGGGTTTTTTTGCATCATTGTAGACTTTTTTTCCTATTTTAAATATACTCAGTATAATCCTGTCATTTCTTTAATCTAGTTCTGGTTCTCCATTTATTTCAGAATTGTATAACCATAGTCAGAAGAATTCAACTTGCTTTCTATGATTTCCATCTGCATGTGAAAAAATTAGGACTGAGCACTTGTGTAGTTTCATTTTACTTTTCTGTATAGACTCAAATTAAAGCCTACTGCTTTGGGGGAATCAATTCTGCCCAAAGATCAATTAATAGTTTTCCTTCTTTCACCCACATCTATGCCAGAGGTGACATTGTGTATGTCATTTGCATATACAGCTGAGAAAATACAAAATAAAGTGATTAAAAGTAAATTAAGTCAACAGTCCACTCTGGACTCCTGGGTAATTAGGAAACATTGTTTTTGATAGTTATACATTATGCTTGTGCATGTACTGAATTTAAATGCCACTTAGAATTTGTTCACTATTTAAATTTTACTTATGTTAATTAAATATTTATTTTAAAATACAAGAATACACATTGTTGAGCATAAACTGCTCAAATATGGTTACAAAGAAAAGAGGAAAAAAAGGAAAGGAAAAAAATTATTTTTATATATACCCATCAGATCTTTGTAACTCTTTCCAAACTGCTTACATTGCTGCAGTCTGTATAAGAGTACCACAGGACTCCACTGTTTCCACACACAGTCTGCTGGCAAGCAAACAATCAAAGAAATTATTATTGGTGGTCAGTTCTTAAAGAGCCTTTTGGAAGTTCTTGAAGCGTCATATCACTCCTGAATCTCCTGTTCTGGTTTTCAAATGTTATCTCTGGAATTAAATGTATGAATAAGTAACTGTTAATCAGCTAGGAAGATTAAATTCAGTAGCTGTTTTATTAAATAGGTAAAAACGTTAAATCCTCTTTTTTAGTTCACAATGTTTTTAAAAAGCAAAACAAAACAAAAACCCTGGAAAGAATGAATGACGCTTACTCCAGAAATGCCTCTTTTGCCTAAAGAAGCATTTCTTTTCCAGAAGAATTTTAATTTGGGTAGTAAAAGGAATTTGACATTAATGTGAACTATCTGCAGTGCCTGAGCCATCACATTCCTTCCAGAACAGACTGTCTCTACTTTTAACACTTCTTCCTCAGCACTCCTTGTCTTTCAGCAAAACATAGGACCTTTGATGTGTGAGATCTCTGATAGGTTTAAAGCTAGAACTGTAAAAACATTGTTGCAAGTATTCACAAACAACTAATTTTGTATAGGCTGATGCTCTGCACTGTAAGAAGTGGGTCACCCTAAACAGAATAAAAGAATAGGAGTTCAACTGCATGCTTTAAATGTCAGATTTTATTTAGACTTCCTTTAATGGAAATAAATTGCAGTTTTAGGAGAGCAGTTGATTTTGTGGTAAGATAGATGTCTAACACCTTTGGGATAAATAATCTGGTTTTTCTCTCCATTCATGACAGGGAGAGCTTGGATGAGTAGTTCAGACTACTTGCTTAGCTTCTTTGGAAGGCTAAACCTAAGTGATATGAATCCTAGCCTTTATATCTAACATCATAACAGTAAGTGAATACAAGTATACAGTTTATCTAATGAATAAATCATACAGTGGTCTAATTATTATACAGTGATCAAAATGTTTTAATATAAGAATGTCTTTAACATTCTTCTATTGTGCACAAATGTTAATTTTCCTAAATCTGTGTGATGACAAGAGTTTTAAAGCTTATGGCTTCTTTAGTTAGTTCATGTTCTGAACACCTATAATCAACACTGACAAGTGATCACAACTAATGTAGCACAAATCACATCTCAAATGAGTACAGTGATATGTGGTACAATACATTGAGAACAAACTGAACAACTAAAAATTTGGCAACTCATAACTTCAAGTCATAATATGAAAGGCCACAAGCCAGTGAATTCAGCAGTGAATTATTAATTTTGAATTTTATGCCCATCACTCCCCACAAATCATTTCTTGACAACATTTTCAGGAAGCAAGCTAAGTTCTTAAGCTTTTTTTTTAAGTTGTGTGTTCTCTTCTCTCTCCTATTCTGTTCCCAGGCAGCTCTTAGATACCTGTGGGGAGATGTCATTAACAGATTCTCCTTTGCCTGTGCACACTGCCAGCAGCTTAGCAGGCTTCCCATACCTACATGATATGAAACAGATGGATTAGTAATGCTTCTCCTCTCATCTGCCCTTAGGTGTATGCAGTAAAGTCTAGATATACATCATAGCATTTGCTGAGAGACCAAGTGCAGTACCATGCCTGTAGTAAAAGCAAGAAAGACAGTGTGAGTCTGGGAGAAACAGGTGAGCACTGGTATGTCTGGGAAGACCCCAAACAGGGGAACTGGAAAAAGGGTGACAAATATGTGACAGAAAATTATAACAGTCCCGTGCTCTGTGAAGATAAAGGAGAAGAAAATGTAGGAAAAAAAGAAAAGCACATATGCTTTGGGGGAAATTTTTATGAAAATGCTGAGGAGAAGTTATGTCTACATTACAAATACTGTACTATAGCGAGTGCTTAATTTACATTTTCTCAAGGGTCTGTAGCTATAAAGTAGGCAAGACAAGGATGTTCTAAACAAAGCATAGTAAAATAATTGCAAAATTATCAAGATTTTTGTTATAAGTTGGGACAAGGAAGACGCTTAGTAGAAGAGTGGAAAAAATTATAAGGATGAGGTGGAAATAAATGTGATCTGTTAGTAGTTAGGTATAAGGCCTGGAGAACCATAATGATTAAATAATAAATGCAAGGGTAACAGAGTTGTAAGATTTAAAAGGTCTTATGGCCCCAATACTTTCTCCTCAGTTCCTTAGTAGGCAGTGTCCTAAAATATCTGCCAGGAGAATTCAAGTCTAGAGCAGGAAAGCAGCATCAAAGTTGGATGTGAACTCAGGTGTTATATTGAAATATTTGCCTGAAGAACAGCAAAATAAAATAATAATGATAGTAGAATAGAGTAAGAAAACAATAGAATAAGACTTAATCCATTCACTAAATATATCAGGTAATTTTAGTGTATATTTTGGATTATCTGTCTCTTCATCTTATGCATAAGTTGCGTCTGACAATTTTCCCACATGTTGTCATACACACTGACTGCTTCAGAAGTCAAGAGATGAGCTCAAAGGTCTTTGGTAAGGCTGACAAGGTCTTCTCATTCCCTCCCAAACTACATAAATTGTGCTTAGGGATGAAGGCTGCACATCCATGACAAACATTCATCAGCAGTGGGACTCTTAAGAATGCTGACTGGTAGTAACTGAATTAATTTTGCTTCTGTTGGATGGCAAAATTTTATTCCCCTTCCTCTAATCTCAAGTCTGTGTGGACAGACTCTGGCTCTTCCACATCATTGTAGTATGTCTGACTGTCAATTTCAGTGTCTCACAACCATTCAAAGTTGTTTCTTCTCAGATTGAAGTAATGATTACTTATAGTTAAAAGAACATATATATATTAATATACTCAACTCAAAATGCAACCTGTAGCTTGAACAAGAAAAAATAAAAAAGGAATTTTCGGGATAAAGACAAATTTGGATTTTAAAAGAATAGAGAAATGCAGCTGGATCTGGAAGGAGTTCTATTTTTAATTATATGACAACAGTGTGTCTCTTTTGCATGTTCAGGCTAGTTCGCCTTGCAATGGAAGTATTTCTTTTCTGACACCCAATTCATGTCCCTCCAATTTTCTTTATATTCTTTTTACCTACAGATAGAACAGGGTCATAGAGGTTTAAACGACAAAAGAAAGTGTGAGATTTCTTCCCCAAAGCTAATATAATTTGGAGAAAGACACAAATAGAAAGTCTGAATGAAATATACAATGTGACTTGATTTTAAGCATTTTTTCACACTGTACCCATCTGCTAGATGCCTTAGTTTCTGCATTTATTGTTCCATGCATTCAACAGAAAGATTGCTAATAAGAGTCTGATACCTGACTATTTCCTATTCAAATCAAAGCCTTCAAGTGTATTCTTGAGTCTTGTAATATTTCACAAAAAATAGTATCACAGTTCTGTAAAAAACAATGCAAATATCTGAAGGTATGTTGTGTATTGAGTTCTGTTTACTATAAAATAAATAAGACAAAGGTTTACTTTTTTCTATTTTTTGTTTCCAAATTTTCAGCTTACACTTCATAATACTTCGTATCCCTCTTCTAAAAGTTACTCACTTTAACCTCAAGGGCAGAACACTGAAGTGAAAAAGTCACAGGCACAAGTAAAGAGGGGAAAAAACACACACAAAGAAATGTGATTGAATTCGAGCCTGAAAACTGATATTTATTACCACCTTGTTAATCAGTATCTGTTATAACTCTGGATGTTCTTGCTATTAACCAACAGTGCAGACACTGTGCAGACAGATATTCGAGTCAGTTCAGAAAATAGAGCCCAGTTCCCCTGTTTTCCCAATGCATAAATACTTGGTCTGATGGTCCAATTCCTGGGAATGTGTTGACCAAGCCCTGTCAGAAATATAAAAGCATGCCTTACAGTCCAGTGGCTGGTACACATTAAAGGCCTGTGGAAGGTGTGGAAGCCAAGTTCCACATTCTGGAATCCAGCCCCAGCTGTCTTCATTTGTGCATAAATCTTCTGGACTGTAAAAAAACAGGGAATAAACTTACTATAAAAGAGATGCTCCTGATACAGAGGAAGCTACCATCAGTACCTGAATCTGAAAAAAACCCAACCCAAAAAAACCTACAAACAACAACAACAACAAAATACTAAAACTGAATTTGATGAAGTTAGGTGACTTGGCATTTGCTTAGTTCTCTATATGTCATGGGAGTGGCTGCTTAATTAGTTTAGAATGGATCATCTGTTTTAAATTTATTTATTTTTTGTCTTTAGAGGTGTACACTTGTCTCCAGTTACTTCAATTAAGTGCACATTTCAGGAGAAATGGATTTTCATTCATTTCATTCTCTATTAGAGCAAGGTTTTTAAAATTTAGGTAAGGCATAGCACCAAAAGATATCCATGATTACCTGTTTAGTGAGAAAACAAAAAATCTCCTGAATCAATTTTACCTGGGAGTCTGTAGACTTTGAAGCCAATGTGGACTCAGTTAATTTTATTGTCTGCACACTGGTGAAGAATTAAAATAAGATGCTTGATTTAATTCTTTATATAGTGAGACATCTATTCTGTCTGTACGATCTGTCCTTCTGTACTTTTTGTCTCTGCTTCTTTCAAGGGAAATTCCCATAACCACCTCATGGCTAAAAGCAGAGCCCCATGTCATAACACGCCACTAGAAAGTGAGCCAAGTTTTACAGTATTCTCCTCTGAAGAAGAAAGGACTCACCCTTATAAAGAACTGAACTGAAATCCTGGGTAAATGGAAATAGCAGACTTGATAGTGATAACTGAATCCCATGACTAATGCTACACAGTAGTATAAATGCCACTCATACTAATCTCCTACTACCATGACTAATGTGACACAGCTGTAATCTGCTCATAGTGAACTAGATTGAAAAGAGGAAAAAGTTTTTAATCTCCAATGCATTCTACACATAATTGCTAAAAATATAATACTACTTCTGGAAAATATTTTTGCCTCAGATTTTTTTCCTAAAATGTAAGATGAGAACATTGTTTTATTTCTCTAGTCAAAGCAACAATTTGCCACTTCTCTGATGATGCAGGTTATTATCAAAACTGTATCATATGCTGAACTGTATTTTTCACATCATATAGCAGAACATTTAAAGGTGTTTCAACATTTCATGTGCTTCAAAACACATAACACCATGATTAGCAAAAAAAAAAAAACACTAACACTCCTGTAATAACAGAAGTTCCCTGGACTATTCAATTATTCAAATCAGTAGATAATGGCCGTATCCACCTTGATACTGTTGATATGACAATTATTAATAAACGTATTTCTAAAGACAGTTATGTGTACTACAATGCTGTTTGTCAACCTACTGGAACTGACACAAAAACCTTAAATAAAACCTAGATCAGAACACTTAGTTAAACATCTCAAAAAATACTATGATGTAATCTTATGATCATCAACACGAATCTGGATAAAAAAGGCAACCCAAACAGCAGTAATCTTCATATGTGGCAACTGGCTGTGTCTGTTTTAGAAAGTAGGAGGTACTACATCTATGCATTGCTCATGTTAATGCAAGAAAGAGAACTGTAAACTGGATTGAACCAGTTACCTCAGTCAGTAGTAGAAACAAGCTGAATTCAACAGAGTTGCTGAAATTTTCTTAGAATTTGATTGCTTTCATGTATTAAACTAAACTGGTTGTGTGCTTCTGGATTACATCTAATCTATTCTAGCCACAAATGAAGAAGCTCTCCATGAGGTCAGATTAATCTGAAATTTAAAAAATCATGAAATGTTTCAGATGTGAATTTCAGGCCCTTAGCACTAGTTGTTTCACTCCACAGATCCATTTTTATTGGTCTATAGGGATTACTTATACAATCACAAAGTGCTCAACTCATTTTGAGAACAACTAGTACTCATAGTAGTTGGTTCCTGTAGGTACCATGTGTGTACTGTGAGTTATTAACTAAGTATTTGAGCTATCTGAGGAGCTTGATTTGTACTGTGCATGGTCAGCAACTTTGAGTCCAGTGTCTTAAATCCTACTTGATTCATATTATGAATGGTTCAATTGTTCAGTTACTCAGAATCTCAACTCCCATCACCCAGGACTTCAGGTGTAAATAATTCTGGTGTTACACAGCTCCCAGTTTCTTGGGAATGTCATTATTTGTTGACAGAAAACTTTGCTCCTGACATATATATCACATTTCCCACTTTAAATGTCTGACTCTCTAAGGGCTATTAATCAAAGTTACAGAGTCACCTAAGATACTTCATACGGTGTTCATGATAAGAAATAAACAAGCAGTGACTTCATTTGTTTAGCTTCAGGTGTTATCACCTTTAGTATCTTAATCCACAAGTCCACTATTCTCAACAGTTGACTGTTATTTTCTGCCTGATTTTGAGTTTTGTAGTGCAAGAAAATTTCTGCTTCTCTCCTATTATAGGTATCTTGAACATAGTCTTGAAAATGTATTTCCATAGAATCACCAGCAACATTTTCAGCATCAGAGAATAAATGACACAGAGCAAAATAAAAGCATGTTGCTTTTTTTTTTTGTTATTAAAAAATGTTTTCTGCCTGTATTTGAATGGTGGGTGGGAATAGCTAGCAATTTCAGAGTATACAGCAATAAACAAAGGTCTTAATTTTAACAAAATATCTATTATTTCTTCTTTCTTTAAAGGAAGAGACAACGACAGTCTGCCCTGTGATTCTCCCAGGAAGACATTTCTGTTGTCATTGGTATTGCTGTTATTCTCCTTCTTAGAAACATGTTTTCCTGAAAACAAAAGAACAATACACACAGAAAGAAGGAAGAGAACAGCACAAGTATAACGAGAATGTATGGTTTCTAGTGCTGCCTCTTATTTGTGACCTCTGTGCTGGAATGACAGACACAAACGTGTCCTCTCCATTCACTCTTAGACCTAGCTAACATGTAGCATCAGACAGGTTAAGACATTTAAGTTATATCACAGCTGTGTCACAAAGAAAATGGATTTACCTGGCTAAGACAGGTTATTTTGGAGGTTTTGGTGGGGTTGTTTTGTTTTCTAAGAACAGTGAAAGATTAAAACAGAAAGAAGAAATAGTGTGGAACAAGTTATGGCAGCGGAGATGGTAGATGCTGGAAGACAGGAAGACTAGAGGGTTGAACGGAGGGATAGTGCTGTCTAGAACCTGTACTATTTAAATCCTGAAAATTGCCCTGTTTTAAAGCAGTGGAAACCCCTGAGCTTCTGTGTCTTCTGTCAGTTCTTTGGCAGTTTAGTTGGACTATATGATCATGGAGCCTGTCCTGAATGAAGGTAATACAGAATGAAGTTGTATATAATAAACAATTATAATAATAACACAATAGATAATATTTATATAATAAGAATATAGAATTATAATTATGTGTATTATAATATTATATTATTTTATATTTACATAATCATTATTATATAAAATTATATAATTACCCTAATTTACAACAGTAAAATTAAAAAAATATATTTTTTTTAATCAGAAAACAAGACAAAGGGGAATAGGAAGGGAAAGGGTAGGATAGGGGAATAAGCACTTAAACTAAGACTGTCACTCCAGATTGCCTAATCCTAGCAAATAATTCTTATTAAATAATGATAGAAATTGTTGTAGGAACTTTATTAACATGCCACAACAAATCTATGGATTAGAATCAGTTCTGTCCAGCAAGCAATCTGACTGTCTTTCTTAGTTCTTTATTTTTATTACATTGATTCCTTTGAGGAATGAAATACCTGATTTTTGACAACAAATAAGTCTTTTTCCTGTTTATTATCTCATATAAGTTTAGATGGCCTTCCTCTTTTCCAAAATCTTGTTTCCCAATGGGTATCATTCCATTTTAGTTTTTATTTCTCTGAGTTTGGAAAGAAAGTTTCTGGAAGACATTTAGTGCAGAGAAACCTACTTTGTGGTAGAAAGACACCAAAAGAAAACCCCAAACAACCAACCAACCACATCAAAAGTCACACACACAAAAAGAAATCAACATAAAAGTAATATTTAAAACGCCTTATGCTTCATAAAAAGTAACAAAATTTAAAGACTATACTGGTACCTTTTATATTAAATATGGCTTAATTACATGAGGCAACAATGTGTGCTTGCAGCCCAGAAGACCAACTGTATCCTGGGCTGCATCAAAAGAAGCGTAGCCAGCAGGTCAAGGGAGGTGATTCTGCTGCCCTACTCTACTCCGCTCTGGTGAGACCCCACCTGGAGCACTGCATCCAGCTCTGCAGACCTCAGCACAAGAAGGACATGGACCTGCTGGAGGGGGTCCAGAGGAGGGCCACAAAAATCATCTGAGGGTTGAAGCACCTCTCCTATGAAAAAAAGGCTGAGATACTTGTGGTTGTTCAGCCTGGAGAAGAGAAGGCTGCAGGGAGACATTATTGCAGCCTTCCAGTACTTAAAGATGGACTACAGGAGATATGGGGGCAATCTCTTTAGCAAAGCTTGTTGCAAAAAGACAAGGGTAATGGTTTTAAACTAAAGGAGGGTAGATTTAGACTGGATATAAGGAAGAAATATTTACAGTGAGGGTGGTGAAGCGCTGGAACGGGTTCCCCAGAGAGGTAGTGGAGGCCCCATCCCTAGAAACATTCAAGGTCAGATTGGATGGGACTCTGAGCAACATTATATATTTGAAGATGTCCCTGCTGACTGCAGCAGGATTGGACTAGATGACCTCTAAAAGTCCCTTCCAACCCAAAGCATTCTATGATTCTACAGTAGCTATCAAAAGTAAACCATAAATCTGTCCTGCTTTATAAATTAAAAGGTAGAAAGTATCACTAGCAGGAAATGCTCTCTGGAATTACAGAATGCTAATATATATTTTGTTGGCTTTGGAGGATATTAGATGATTTCAATATGTTTCCCATACTACTTACATTTCCTTACAGTCACAAATACTGACCTTAATGTTCTACTGGGGAATTTTCAGCAGAAGTTCTGAAATCAGTCTACCATGAGCCAACTAAGAGCATTTGCCATAACATTAACCACTGGCCTTCCTTCTTGCCTTAAAATTGCTTTGCAGTACTTTTTTTTTTTTTTTTTTTTTTTTTTTTTACAGAACTCGGATGGAGATTCTTTAGAACCTGTATTTGCCTACTAGTCAGAACAGTTCTATCAACTCTGGTCTCATCCTTAAGAAGGTCTGCTCACCACTGATTTTGCAGAGCCTAATTTAAACTGAACTGAGGAAAAATGTGTCACATTACTTACAGGCTCTCATTATTTATGCTGAAGCTATGTCAGTTGTTCTCTGAAGGAAGTATTAATAGGCTCCTATTCTTCATATTTTTCAGATACCCTGACAGTGTTTACAGATTAATCCTATGTCATATTCAGTTTCAAAACTAATTAATTGTGGTGAACACTAAAGACTGCAGTGAATTATTCCCCAGATCTATCACAGAGTTACAACTAACATTCATATTTTTCAACAGACTGGGGGTGGACAAGTTTTCTCAAAAAAGCAAACAACCCACCTCAAAAGGCTTGCATGATTTATATGTAGGTGAATCTACCTCCATCTTAAGCAACTACCCTTTAACAAGCTCTGTAGTGCCAAGTGGCAGTGGATAGCCTTTGGGTGCTGCCATCTGGATCTCCTTTCAAAAGCTGCCATTACATACATATCTACAACCTGGTATCTTTTCTAGTATGTCAAGCTGCTAGTGTAAGTAAGGTGTTCAGAAGTTGTGAAATCATAGTGTGTAGATAGAAACAGATGGGATTCAAGATCTGAACAGATGAAATCTTTTTATTAAAGAAACTAAATTTCTTCAAGTCATGGGCCTGCTTTTGCAAAGTCATGTCACAGCATGGCAATCAGCAGCACCAGTTTGCTTACAAGACAACAAATAATTAAAAAAAATATTTGTATCACTGATTGAAAATTAGATGAGATTCCAGCGATGCTCTTTTCAATAAAAAAAACCAACACAACAATGAACAATTACTCATAATTAAACCAAGTGTAGCATAATTTAGAACAAACAAGACATAAGAAGTACTTCAGCTGTGAAGAAACGTGCTGCTAAATAGTATTTGTTTGCAAAAGTTAATGATTGGCAGCCTATTATATTGAAAATGTACAAAATCTATACAGATATAAAACTCAAGAGCTGGCTGTCTCAAAAGGTTCTGGTAAGCCTGAAATAACAGGATTATTTATCATCATCCTATGTATTCTACTATCCCCAGAATGCCCAGACTAAGTATTGAACATGAACCTATTGATATTGAAAAGTCTTAGAATGCCAGGCAAGAAGCTATGAGGGAAGAAAAATATGCATGCCAAGTCCAAATATAGCTGATGATGGAGTTGGAAAACTTGATATCTATCTTACATACTTTCACTATTTGTACCACTGGAACCACTTGGAATTTAGAAAAGATATTCAAAGCATAAAGCTAGTGTAAACAGGTAAAAACAATAGGAAGGTTAAATCCAGAATACTAAAATACTTCTTAAAATTAAGTGTGACTATAAGTTGAGAAAGCAGAGGGAGTGGTAGTGAAGTTATTGATAAGGAGAAAAAAAAAAATGTCCCAAGTCTTGACACCATTAAGTCTAAATCGATTCCCAGAAAACTAGTCCAAATGGATGCTGCTTTGTAGCTACTGAACTGAAGGCATTGGAGTGGTGTCCTCAAATGGGTTTTTGTTAATAACACTGACTCTTCTGTTCAATGAGAAAATATCTGGAAATTCTTTTTTATGCCAAATGAGCTACTCTGAATTTTATTACCAAGAGAGCTCACATCTGCTAATGGTACAGATAAGGCAATGAAATGTCAAGTTATGTAAATCACATTTTCTTAGATAAAATGAACTGTTTTCTAAGTAAAATCAAACTCTTAGAGGCATAGTACTCAGATTTATTTTTTTAAAGAGACTTTTAGCACCAGGATTTTTAAAAATATGGAAAATAAAAATAATGAGACATTTTCCAATTACATGTATTTTCTGTGGAGAAATATAATAATTTTGATTAAATTTTCCAGGGGGAAAAAAAACCTTTACTCTAGAACAGGCTCAAATGATCATGACAAAAGATGAAGAATTAGTATTTTCCTTTTTTTCTGATCTTTATGCATTCCTGGGCATCTAAGTAATTTTCAAATAATGGTCCTTCCTAGTGAAGACCTGAGCAGAAAGTTGAATGTGTATTTTCCACTTAACTCTCCTCTTAACTAGTTTATGAGTTATTTGTGTGTTTGTTGTGGTTTAGCCAGCAACTCAGCCCCACACAGCTGCTCGCTCACTCCCCCACCAGCGTGATGAGGGAGGAAATCAGAAGAGTAAAAGTGAGAAAGCTCATGGGTTGAGATAAGAACAGTTTAATAATTAAAATAAAACAATAATAACAGCAAGAACAATAATAATGCAATGAAAAGGAAAATAACAAGAGAGAGGCAAAACCCAGGGCAGGGGGAATGAACAACCAAAACAAACCACACGTGACACAGCCATTCACCACCCACTGACCCAACACTACCAGTCCTGAAGGCACAGCCACCCACCCCGTGTACCAACTGCCCCAGTTAATATACTGGTCATGGTGTCACATGGTATGGAATGAACATCCCACTGGCCAGTTGGGGTCAGCTGTCTTGGTTGCGGCCCCCACCCCTCCCAGACTCTTGCTCACATGGCAGAGCATGGGAAGCTGGAAAGGTTCCTGACTATTATAGGTACTACTTAGCTGCTGCTTATCAACAACTAAAACACCAATGTGCCATTGGCACTGTACCAGCTACGGTGAAGAGAATTAACTCTATCCCAGCCAACACATTCTCCACCCCTTATTCCATACCATTTACATCATGCCCAGATCCCATAATATCCAATACAACCTCACCAACCACCACTCCTCCCCTTCCCATCCTTTGACATAATACACAGACACGATTCCCTTGGTCTATGGACATTCCCTGTAAAATGTCCATTAACTCTATCCCAGCCAAAACCAGCACAGCATTACACTTACTTGCTTTTCTAGAAAACACCTTAAGATGATTTGATAAGTTAGAACATTTTTTACACCTCAAAAATATTAGAATTGAAAATATATGCTATATCTACATATCATCATAGATGAATATGCTTTGCCTAAAATAATGTAACTCATGTTGCCCAAAGTGATGGACATTCTGACTGAATGCTTTCAGATATTGGTCTTTTTTCCCTTTCTGTGATGGTGATAGCCAATAGACCTCCTCTTCAAGTTTTCTGTTATTTGCAGATGCCAAATACCACCCCAAGATCTGGGATATTCATGGCTGTCTTGAACACATATGAAAATATACCAGTAACTGCTCCAAAGCATTGATCAAGATGTTGGTGGATAAAAGGATAGTTCAGACTGGAGGGAAACTCAGATCACCTGCTCGATCACCTGCTCAACTGCCTGCTCAAACCAGGATCAGCTGTGAGGCTCACTGCTGGCTCATGCCTAGCTCACTGTCTGACACAAACCCCAGAGCCTTTTCTTGCAAAGCCACACTCCAGAGCCCATATCCTCCCAGGTGTCTGTTCTTGTTGATTTTCATAAGGTTCCTTCTGGCTCATTCCTTCAGCCTGTCTGGGTCCCTTTGGTTGACAGTCTGCCTTTGAGCATATCAGCTATTCCCTCCACTTTGATGTCATCTGCAAGCTTGATGAGAGTGCCCTTTATTGCCATTTCTAGATTATTGATAAAAACATTAAGTAAGACAGGTCTTAGGATGGGCCCTTGCAGTACTCCACCTGTTGTCAGTTTCCAGGTAGAGTACAACCCATTAACCTCAACCATCTGATCCCAATCAGATGAATGGTTTTTTTACTCACCCAGACCACACATACAAACTGTAATATCCTAACTTGCATGCAAGAATATTGTGGTACCTAGTGTTGGAAGCCTTGTTATAGTCAAGGTAAATAACATCCAGTGCTCTGCCCTAATCATAGAAGTTTGTCATAGACAGCAGTTAGGTTGGGCAGGCATGTTCTACCCTTGGTAAATCCATGCTGACTGCTCCCAATGATCTTCTTCATGTGCCCAGGTATGTGCTGCAACAGGACTTGCTCCATGATTTTCCCAGGCAGTGAAGTGAGTCTGTAGTTCCCTGATTATCTGTTTGGCCCTTTTTGAGGAGGGGTACTACTCCCACTTTTCTACAGTTCTCAGGGATCTCCCCCAGTCTCCAGAAGTTTTCAAAGACAGATTTTCAACAGCAGCCTTGTAGAAACACTGGCCAGCTCTCTTACTCTTGGATACAGTCCATCTGGTCTCACAAACATGTATGGCTTCAGTTCTTGCAAATAATCCCTGACTCAATCGTCATGTGCCATAAGTAGTTCTTCCTGAACCCTGCCTCCAAGCACAGAGGTCTGGGAAACCTGATGGAGCCTCGGGCAAAAAAGGCATTGAGTACCTCAGCCTTATCTGTTGTCACTACTCCATGCAGCAATAAACAAATATTTTCCTTGTTCAGTATTTTAATGCTTGATGTAGCAATAAAGATAGTCTTGTTGCCCTCAATGCCCCTTGCAAGTCTCAGCTTCAAATAAGTTTTCACTTCCTCACCATCATCCATACATTCCTAGGCAATGTTTCTAAATGCCTCCTAAAAACCTGTTAACTAAAAAAGATATCAAACAGGACTTTTACCATTTAAAGGTATGTTAGTCCTGAGTTGTTAAGGTACAGTATGTTCATTCAAACAATTTTCATTTTTCCTAAAATCCCACCCGTCCAAAAACATACTTTGGAAAAAAAGTTCTACCAGAGTATTCAGTTTTGAAGCAAGTCTATCAATGCAAATTATCATCTGTCTCAGACTTGCTTATTTACTGTCCAAACATGAAAGAGAAATGGCTTTCTAAATACACATGCACTTACATTCTTGGCATTTCATCCAGTTTTCAAATCAAAAAAGAAAACATTTATTTTATAATATAATTCCAGCTCTTGAGTTCTCAGAGAACCTGGAAGAACCAGTGTTCTTCCATAGTATAAGGAAGTCCCAGGAGAAGAGATATATTCAAAAATCTTTTTACACTTGAAGAACAATGGAAAACAAGAACAATGAAAACTAATCTCCAAATAAAACAAGTGCAAATATTTCACAGAATCACAGAATCACAGGTTGGAAGGGACCTCAGGGATCATCTAGTCCAACCTTTCTAGGAAGAGCACAGTCTAGACAAGATGGCCCAGCACCCTGTCCAGCTGAATTGTAAAAAGTGTCCAACGTGGCCAAGTCAATCACTTCCCTGGAGAGATTATTCCCATGGTTGACTGTCCTCACTGTGAAAAATTTTCCTCTGGTGTCCAATCAGAATCTCCCCAAGAGTATTTTGTGTCCATTCCCCCTTGTCCTCTCCATGTGACTCTGTGTAAAAAGGGAGTCTACATCTTCTTTGTAGCTACCCCTTAAGTACTGGTACATGGTTATGAGATCCCCTCTAAGCCTCCTTTTCTCAAGGCTGAGCAAACCCAGTTCTCCCAGTCTATCCTCATATGGCAGCTTCTCAGTCCTTTGATCATCTTGGTGGCCCTTCTCTGGACCCCTTCCAGCCTGTCCACATCCGTTTTGTATAAAAGGGACCAGAACTGTACACAGTACTCCAGGGGTGGCCTGACAAGCACTGAGTAGAGTGGGATGATGACTTCTTTATTTCTGCTGGTGATGCCCTTTTTGATGCAACCTAGCATCCTTTTGGCCTTCTTGGCTGCAGCAGCACACTGTTCGCTCATGTTGAGCTTTCTGTCCACCAGTCTGTACTGCACTCCTGGATTATGTTTTCCCAGGTGCATGACCTTACACTTCTCCTTGTTGAACTTCATAAGGTTCTTGCTGGCCCACTCCTCCAGCCTATCCAGATCTTCCTGCAGAGCAGCTCTCCCTTCTGGAGTGTCTACTTCCCCACTCAACTTGGCATCATCAGCAAACTTCATCAGGCTACACTTGATGCCGTTATCCAGATCACTTGTAAAGATGTTGAATAACATTGGGCCCAATATTGATCCCTGGGGGACTCCACTTGTGACAGGTTGCCACTTTGAGAAAGAGCTATTTACCACCACCCTTTGGGTGCGGCCTGTCAGCCAGTTCCCCACCCACTGCACAGACCACTTCTCTAGGCCATAACGCATTAATTTCTCCAGGAAGAGACTGTGGGGGACCCTTATTTAACCTGGTTTGATAACATACTTTTCAATAGAGGTCAAGGGCATGGCTGTGTTAAAAGAACTGTAAAGCTCAAGGAGGGTTCTGCTGGTTTTTAACAAATACTTTGGATTTTATTACTTTGGATGATTACATGTTTGCTCAGTATTGCACTTTGGAATTTTAAGTTTATACCGCTGTGTGTTTCTGAGTATAAGCTAATCATAAGAATCACTGTAACTACCATCAGATATTACCAACCTGAATTAGAAATATTTGAAATATCCCTACAAAATTCAGAGCAAATACATCACAGGATTCAAAACTGGAGTGAAACACAGCAGGGGAGAGAAAAAAAATGGTGAAACAAGTGTTTCCAGCATGTGGAAATTGTATAATTTAATGTAGAACTCCAAGCCACATTTGTCTTTGAAGAAATTAGTTACAAACAAAACTACATTTTTCTCCAGCACATGAGACATCTAAATTGCATACTGGAAGGTAAAAACACATTCAAATACACACACTTTAACCTGTTGACTGCATCTTTGCTCAATTCTTTTTAGTGTAAAAGATTTTTTTTTTTTTTTCCAAAAGTGTTAAGCTACAACATTAAATAAAGATAAACACAACCTTATTTTATAAGAGGGGAAAAATGTTCTCTAGAATTTTCAAATTATTCAAATTACTTTTTCCAAGTAGACCTAATTTTCAGACCATTGTTCACTGGTCATTTGGAATGTCATAATGTTTGGGGAATATTCAATAGTTGTTTGGAAAAAGCTACAAATCACCTAGTGTTGAGTCACTCCTCCTTGATTCCAAGTGCTGAAGAGTAGTAAAAAAGAGGCAGATGCTTCAAACCTGCTTAAGGTTTTTGTAAGTTAATCTGGTTTAATTTTAAAGGCAATTTTAAAAATCTGAATACTGTGAATACGCCAGCCTAAATACTAGCCTGGGGATATTTTTTACATAAATAAATGACTAAAGGTGCCATAAGTGTAGTAAATAAGTACTGGTGAATCACCCATCTTCCATTTGTCTTCACTGCATTGAACAGAAAACCATTCTATTAGTGGTGTAGAAATGTTTTGTAAGTGTTTTAATGTTCAGTTAGACACATGAAAGTGTTTAATTTTCCATCTGTCTAGACAATTCCTTTCTATTTGTATGTTCAGTAATGCAGAAGTGCATGTTTGTGACATGCCCAGGTTCCTGCTCTGTGCCTATGTTTACATGCAGAACTGAATATAAAATGTGGCTAGATCCAGTAATGAGTAAGTTTAGTTTATCACAATGTCCAAACAGCTGTAAAAGATACGTATGTGAAGATGACCGTATAGAAGATGTTTGTGATATTCCAACATTTGGGGGTAAAAATCTAAGGAAAATCAAGAAGGTTGAATACTATCTTCTATATAGAAAATGAAAAGATTTGTTGCTTGTGTTGTAGTTTCCTGATATATAGCTATCAAATTCAGTACTAGTGTCATATAGCTGGGTTTGTTTGGTTTTGGTTTCTACATAAGCACATTGGTTGCAGTGAGGTCTCCTTTTTGATGTAGAACTATATGAATGGCACAATATTTTGAAACTTATTTAAAAACAAGTAGACAATAATTAGTCCTTTTGTTGAGTAGACACAATTCTCTTCTCCTTTAATACTTCTGTAAGATTAGGGTTTTCTGGTAAACCACTGCACTGGACACATCTCTGCTACTGTTTTCCATGTAGTCATTTATAGTTATTAATTAAAATGTTTTCCTGAATTTTTTTTCCCCAGACATTGAAGCTTTGTTTCAGCATTATGACATTTAGTATACTGTCCAGTTAATGTTTCCCTGCTTTGGTTTATTTAAACATAGTAGACATAGATTTATTTAAACATAGTAGACATAGATTTAAGAGAAGCAAGGAGGGGAAGAATCTCAGTTGTTTGCACTGACTGTTGTAACATACTCTCTCCTGCACCAGGTGACTCAGTGACAGCTCTGCATCAGGACTGCACTGGCTCTCATTTGTAGTTACAGTGAATTCTGCTTAAAGAATTATATCATGGTCATTCATTTCCTGCCAGACTGATCTGTTATAACAAATACTGACCTTTAATCTGTCTTCTCCAAGCCCTGCAGTCTGCAGAAATGCAGGTGACATATGTAAGACCTTTGCAAGCACAGCTATGCATACAGTTCTTGAAAAAGGTTCAGTGACACAGGCAGGAAATTCTTACTCACAAGGAAACAGGTCCTCTGGGGATAACGGTGTCAGTGTCTTTACACTTTGAGGTAATCATCTTTCATTCTACTTACTCAGGACAACATCCTCTAGAGATATTGGAATTGAGGTGCTTTTACGGGGGGGGTTTAGGGTTTTTAAAAACTTTTTTTTACACTAAATCTCAGGGCTTTTTCCCTGTCACTGCTCTACTCAGAAACTTACTTTTCTGTCTCTGATACTTTCAGCTTAATTTTTCCCCTAAGCACAAAGGATTAAGACTTCCTAATAGGCTCAATACTGGATCAAATGCATTTTCTGTTCTTCTTGTCTTTTCTGTTATGCTGAAGGGCACTTCAGGCTGTCTGGAGCTAATAGCATGGTTTTGTGATTGGAGCATCTGATGGCATAAAGTACAAGCTGTTCCTATATGTCTTTTATTATTTTCTCATATCAACACAGCCAACTTTAGACTGCATGTTCCTTTTGTATTTGAAACTTCCTATGTGTATTTTAAAGTGTACCGAAACCTTGTTTTAGATATTGAAGATGTTAAGTAATTTGCAACTGGGTTTTTTTCACATTTTATCTAGGAGGTGTAAATAATGAACAAAAAGAATTTCGGATCTTTTTTGAGTCTGCCATGGACTCTAGGCTCCAGCTCATGAAAAGGGCTAGCTAAATCTCTCTTTTTTTTCAAGTGAGAGAGGAGAGACCTTCTGAGGTGAATCAGTGCACATCACAGCTCAGGCAAGGGCCACTCCAGCCCAGTCACCTGGGAAGGGGAAGGGGACAGGCTGTAGAGTCTGCTGGTTTATTCAGGGCCTGTCAATATCACAGGAAATATATTACAATATGGCTTTACCATGTACAATACCAGAATAAAATACAGTGAACTAGGAAACATTAATCTCTAAATGAAATGCCAGCCTCCTTCTTGGGATATCTTGAAATGTGGGAGGACAAAGGAAACAATGGTGCTCTATGAGACTAAGAAGTGAAATAATCAGCATAGGCTTTTGCCAGTGAGTTTACTTAAAATATCCCCTCTCCAAAAAAAAGAACAAAATAAAAGAAAAACAAACCCCAGAAAGCAGGGCAAGCAAAACCCAAAGAAAAAAAGAATATGTTATCAACAGATTGCTAGTTATATGGTAACAATTTACGTCAAATTATGTTCTATTCAGAAATTATTTTCTGTGTTGCAGCTGATTAGAAAGTCTGAAGACATTGAAATGCTCAATTTACACAGAACTTTAGTGTTCAGTGCATCAGAAAGGAGCACGATAAAGACAAGCCATTTGTCTATGCAGCACTGATATACATGAGATGTCAATACAATGTGTACTGTTGCTATTTATGTATAGGCAGATTCAAAGTAAAAACAGTGGCAAATCAAGTTTGCTGTACTAAACAACAGGTACGAACACTGTCAGAAGATGAACGCCAATTGCCTGAAAACTGTCCTTCCATTTGTTCTTAAGGGAGTGTTAAGTTTAGCATTTATGTTGAAAAAAATCATTAATTACTTAATTTCCAAAAATTAATTGTTGAATATTGCACAGATAATGAGCACATAGTACATCAAGTCGGAGATATTTCACATTAATGTTGAAATATTAATTTTCGATATTTTAAAAGAAAAAAATAAAAAAATGGTTAGTTAAGGTTGATAAAACTGAAAGACATCAAAGAAATTAAGAGTAATGTAATTACTAGATGTGATCAGTCCATGCAGCTTCCAACAAAATGGTAACTGTGTGTCAGCAGCTAGAACCTTTAAAAGGATAGCTTGGATGGAGTCCCATACCAGAGACCACAGGTAACATTCAGCTAGAGATTAAGACACGCAGATTTGGCTGTCTTTATATTTAGGCAGGTAAGTATATATGGACCTATTAGGTATAGGTCCTCAGTGTAGCCAATGGAGAAGGAATTACAGGATTGTAGAATCAGAGAACACTCGAGGTTGGAAGAGCTGTGGAGACTGTTTAGTCCAATACCATTCTCAGAGCATGGTCAGCTAGAGCAGGTTTTTCAGGGCTGTGTCCAGTAAGGTTTTGAATACCTCCAAGGATAGAGACTCTAAAGCCTCTCCAGGTAACCTGTTGGTGTTCAAACAACCTCAAAATAAATAAGCTTTCTTTTGTTGTTTAAAATTAATTTCCTCTATTACAATTTGTGTTTATTGTCCCTTGTCCTTTCACTGGGCACCACTGAGAAATGTTATATCCTCTTTACTCCCCTCCTGCCCTCATCAGGTATTTATGCATATTGATCAGTTCCCCCTGAGCCTTCTCTTCTCCAGACTGATGAACCTCAGCTCTGCCAGCCTCTCCTTGCATAACAGATGTTCCAATCCCTTAAACATCTTTGTGGGTCTTTGCTAGACTTGCTTCACTATGTCCCTGTCCCTCTTGTACTGCAGAGCCCAGGACTGCGCCCAGGACTCCACATGTTTTTCACCAGGTCTGAGCAGAGTGGGAAGGATCACATCCCTCAACCTGATGGCAACATTCCTCTGAAGGCATCCCAGGAAACCATTGACACTCTTTCATGTAGGGCCCATTGCTGGTTCATGTTCAACATGTTCACCAGGACTCCATGGTCTTTTCCTGCAAATCTGCTTTCCAGCCAGTCATTCCAAGATTGTGCTGATGCATGAGGTCATTCATCCCCAAGTACAGCACCTTGCAATTCCCTTTGCTGAACTTTATGAGATTCTGGTGAACCTTTTTTTGCAGCCTGTCAATGTCCTTCTGAATGGCAGTGTAACCATCAGATGTGTTGGCCATTCCTTCAATTTTGTATTGTCTGCAAACTTGCTGAGGGTGCGTGTTGTCCCACCATCCAGGTCATTAACCAAAACATTAAATATTTGGTGTACATTACTAATAACTGGCCACCAGCTGGACTTTGTATGTCTGATCACAACCCTTTGAGCATGACAGTTCAGCCAGTTTCCAGTTAACCTCCCTGATCACTTCAATTCATGCTTCATCAGTTTGTCAGTGAGGATGTATGTGCAAGCAAAGTCAAGCAAAGCAACATCCACTACTCTACCCTTGTCAGCTGAGCTAATCATTTCATTGCAGAAGACTATTAGGTCAGTCAGGCATTATTTCCCCTTTCTTAATCATCACTGACTATTCCAATAACTTTCTTGACCTATTTAAAAATATTTTGCAGGATTATTTGCTCTAGCACCTTCCCAAGGATTCAGGTGAGGCTGACCAAGCCCTGAGAAATCCTTCCTGCTTTTCTTGGTGATAGGAGTGACATTTGCTTTCTTCCAGTCCTCAGGAACCTACCCTGATTGCCGTGACCTTTCAAAGGCTGTTCTGAGTGGCTTCTCAATAATATCAGGCAGCACATTTAGGGTTTATGTGTGTGTACCATCAGGGCCCATGGTCTTGTGGTCTCCTATTTGTTTAAAAGCTGAACTCTAAAGTTCTGCTAATTTCTTTTCCTTCCAAGTTCTTGTGTTAGCACTTGAAAAAAGAGGTAACATTTTTTTGGTTTGAATATAAGTGATGTCTTAGTTGTCTACTTGACCTCATTCTATTAATCTAGTAACAAGCAAAGAGGAGCAAAGAAACTTTTATTATTGTTGCATACTATTGTTCCTTTCCAGTTTTCAAGGTGCTGATGAAAAATCTGTATTTTTTATTACATGTGCCTGGGGAGATACATTAACATACAAAAATCCCACTACTTCAACTATATATATATATGATTACAGTGAACATAAATAATTTTGAGGAAAGGTTTCAATGGTATCCTTTACTGATAATATCAACTGATGAAGGATAATTAAAAATGAAGAAGTCTAGGAGGTAGGTAGATATTTGCTAAACAGGCAACTTTTAAGGTTCAAGGCTGAAATAAGGTATGAATGATACTTACTTGCACAAGAGCGAAGAAATATGTAACTTAACCTTAGAAAGTCTATTTCAAAGAGTATCTTACTCTATGAAATATATTCAGGGTTCCTGGAGACTGCCCATGTGCTAGGCATACCCATTATGTGGGTTTTCACTGATGCAACAACTTGGAAGGATAGTTGGGATCAGTTAAAGCAATTATAGGAGACGTGGTAAGGCATAGAAGAATGAAGGGCCCAAGGAAGAAGGAGGAAGAAATATTAATGCCTTACTCTTGATGGTATATCTATAACATTGTATTTAAACTTAGATCTCTAATTTTCAACAGCATTGTCAACATTAACTGCATTTCAAGTAAAAGTAACATTTATGTTTGTTAGATTAAAGCTGTATATTTAAATGCCTTCAGAAAAAGTGAAGTAGAGCAAGAATGTCTTGAGGAGGCAAGTTGTGGTTACTCAAGATTAACAGCCACTTCTCAGAATAACTTAGTTTCAGGACTGAAAAAAATGATTTGTGTCTTAAAGACACTGAAGTAATTAAATCTCTATTTGCTTATCATTTATGTTTCTTCTTACGTAATAACTTACACTAGTTTCCAGTTTGCATCTTTTTTCTATATTAACAGTCCTTACCTCAAGGGGTGCAATGTGTAGGAGAAAAAATATTTTTAAGTTAAGATATGTTTACTTACCTTCTATTCTTTTCATACATTTTTGCTTCCCCACTGCAGACCACCAAAGTTGGCCATCCACAAAAGAAGACATATGAAGAACTGCAACAATTAAATCTTTCACAAGGTTCCTATACTTCAGCTGAGTCTTTATCCTCAGCCATAAAACTTTTCTCTAATGGGCTAACAAAAGGTCAAAGTTAAAAATCAATATTTAAAAATGTGTGCTTTAACCATTAAGCAATCTAATTTTTATTGAACACAGGAAATAATATTTTAGGAATCTGGATCCATATCTAGTGTTCTATCTCTGCTGTTTCTACCTCTATAGAATTGTGTTCAGTGTGCAGTCAGTGAGTCAGGGTAACAATACCCCATGGTGCTATACAGGTATTAATGCCTAAGATGTCTACAGATGACATAGCAAGTAAAAATTCCATAATTACTGAAACTACTCACTAGCCCCAAATCTCATATGACTTTCTCCAATATGATTGATCATACAGAAAAAAACCCAAGCTGTATTAATCTTCCAAGCCAGACAAAATAACAGGAGTATAATTCTTCTCATCTAAACTCCTACCATGTAGATGTCTCAATGTCAGAAAATCACACAACCAACTTTCACAGACAATGAGAATAGACATATCTAGAACATGAATCATGTCAACCTGATTTAGCTACCTAAAATAAATCAAATGCATCACAACAAAAAAGCTTGCATGGATACCTGTTATACTGCAACTTTTGAAAGGGTTTAGACAATTAGTCAGATACAGATGTCAACAAGCTAAATTAGGTGAGCTCCTTGGAGTCATCTCAATATTTCAGGAAAGTGTTGAAAACACTAATATGTCCTTTTGTGATATTGTGAAAAGAACCAGATTGGAAAGATCAAGCAGGATTCTCTACATTGTTTTTCCAATTAGTAATTTAATAATGAATGCTCAGTTAGGCCACAGAAAAAAAGGCAGAATTGCAGGACTGTCCTCTCTCAGATGAATGCTCTTTAGAATCAGAATTTCTGGAAGAGCCCACAGGCTGGTGAATAAAGCACTTCCCTGGGAAAAGGGCAGTGTGAAACTTCAGATTGCAGTCTAGAGCTGAGAAGCTTAAATGCCACTGAAGTCTTCTAATTGATTTAGCCCTGAGGAAACTGTGCACTGCTGACAAAGCAAACAGGGTGCTTTGGGAAAAGCTATAGACACTTTCTTGTCTGTCTGGAATATTGTGGGCAGATGGGAGCTCACTCTGCATCAACTAAAAGTCAGGCAGAAGCCAGAGTTTATTAGTTTGGACTAAGTGATAAACTGTTCTCAGCTGGCTCTGAATGTGTACAGAGACAGCTTTACATACACTCCTTGTTGTCCCACTATAACTGCCATGCAAAAACCATGCTTGCTTAGAGTGAAGACTATATACACTTGTGTTCACCGAGGAGAAAAACTAATCCATAATTGTGACAGAGATAACACAATGCCTCTCTTTTTAAGAACTGTTAAGCACTGTCATCTTGAAATTTCCTATATAACACCGCTACTGATAAAAGGAAAATCTGTCCATGCCACTTATACCTCATATATGCCTCATATGCCTCAAAGTACCAGAAAGGTTTTGTGGTTAACTCTTCACTTACCCATATCTGAGCTGGTCAACAGTTACAGAAATTAGGCTTCAGGAACTGGAAAATATACTTGCAGATATTTGCTTTGCAAGACAAATTTAATGTGCCCTCAACAGGAAAGAAAAAAAGGGGCAAAGAAGAAAAAGATTAAAATTATTGAAATATACTTTATAAGGCAAAGATTTTTCATTGTTTCCCTGGATTTAGTAAGATACCCCTGCATCAAGGATTGTGTCTGTCTCTGTGCCAACACATCTTGTCTCTGCTGCTGACAGGCCTGTTCTAACAAGAAGTTAATCAGCAATGGCTACTTCCCAGCACCAGCATTGGTGGCAGGTAGAGAATGAGCAAGATAACCATGTGCTGAAAACATGCTGCAAGGACTGCAAAAAGTTTCTCATTATCTATGTTGATTTCTACAGGGTAGACGTTATTGACTAAGTCACTTTTTCCAGGATGTTTCTCCATCCCAGCTACCAGGAATCAGATGCTACTGCATTTGCATTAGCAAATGCAACCTGTGTGCTTCCTCATCCTTTTAAAATTCTCAGCAGTTAGAAACTGCATCAGAATCACTGACATAAGAAACTACTAATTCAATACCTGCAGTTTTCTGTAATTGTAATCATAATGAGGACAATGACATCAAAGGAAATCACTTCACATTAAAATTAAAATGTTCTTGTAAACTCGACCTGTAATCTCAAGTCATAGTTCTCTAGATATGGCAGAGGTAAGATCACAACAAAGAAGAAATATGAATTAAAAGAATGTGAAATGACACTGCAGCTCTACCTTAGCAGAAGACCAACAACGCTTCTATCCAGCAGTAACGACAATTTAAAAATGTTATTTCACAGTAAAAATAGCAGATGACTGGGGGGGAGGGGGGCGGGGGGGAAGGCAAAGGAAATAACAACATCCTTTTTTTCAGAAATTTTCCCACCTTTCCCTTCCTTTCCAGAAATCCATTACTTCCTTAGTGGAAATTACTCTGGACCATAATTTGCAGTAGTCACTTGTGAATCTACCTTCTCTGTACTCATGAAATACTTTTTGATCATATTTATGTTTGGTTTCTATTAGATCTTGAGATAATCAGTTTCAATGTGAGGACACAGTATATCTTTTTTTTCCAGTTTCATCATTTCAGAGCTGCTTCCTGATGGTTCTTCGTATTTTCTCTAGTTTTTTAAATATTAATTATGAGATATAATGAAGAAGTGTTTTCAGTTACACTTCTCCTTTCCTGTATTTTATATATATCAACCTATTTTCTTTTTCATATGCATAACGAACCATGTTCTGTGGATACTATTCTGTATACTCTGTCATTTTGTTTACTTTCCTTGCATCTTTCCAAGTTTTGCATTTTTTTTTCAGATGTATTTATCTGAACTGCATCCATTATGGTTTTATAATTGTAATATATAGTCTTAATATCACATCATTATGGCTTTATAATTATAATATATAGTCTTAATATTTTCTAGGTAAATACTTTCTATATTATTGGTTGCTTCTTTCATAAGAATGCTTATAATCTCTGTTTACATGGGTTTTCTTTCTTTCTTTGTTTTTTTTCACCACTGACATTTTTAGGGAATGATATCCAGACACTCATTCAGGAATAATAATAACAAATTAAGACTCCACAGGACACCAACTGGACTATGTGCATTACCCTCTACTTTTATGCAACAGATTTAATCACTTTTACTTCATTCTTTTCATTCACCATTACTGTCATAGAACCATAGAATCATAGAGCATCCTGAGTTAGACAGGACCCATGACGATCATCAAGTCTAACTCCTGACTCCACACAGTGCACTGTAAAAGTTGAACCATGTATCTAAGAGTGTTGTCCAAACACTTTCTTGAACACTGACAGGCTTGGATCCATGGCCGCTCCCTGGGGGAGCTTGTTCCAGTGCTTGACCACCCTCCTAGTGAGGAACTTTTTCCTAATATCCATTCTGAATTCTGACTCAGCTTTAAGTCATCCCCTCATGTCCTATCACCAGACACCAGTGAGAAGAGATCAGAACCTCCCTTTCCGCTTTCCCTCATGAGGAAGTTGTAGACAACAATGAGGTCACCCTTCAGTCTCCTCTTCTTTAAGCTGAACAAACCTAGTATCCCCAGTTGCCCCCCATATGTCTTGCTCTCTAGTCCCTTCACCATCTTTGTTGCCCTCTTTTGGACACATTCTATTATTTTTATATCATTCTTATATGGTGGAGCCCAAAACTGCACACAGTACTCGATGTGAGGCTGCACCAATACTGAGTAAATTCTGCTTTCTCATGTTTGAATTTCTTCAAAACTCTGCAGTGACTGCTGTCTGGCCTTGGATGTTTGTATTGTTTGGTTCTGAAACATTTTCTATTTGAAATTTGAATTTCAGACAGCTTTTTCCGGTGACGACTGCTTCTTAGACCTTCTCCACTCTGAATATTGATGTAGAAATTTTGTCTGTTTTTACCTTATGGTATTATCTTTTGTATTCCTTTTACACCCTTATGAGTTCCCCCAAGTATTTCTGCCAGGCTTCCTGGTTCTGTTGTTCTTGAAAAAATTTTGTTTAAAAGCTTTGATACTTTCAGTTAATTGCTCTCCTAAAAATAATTTTGGCTTTTTTTTTTACTATGCTTTTTCATATTAAACTTGCTAGTTTAAACTTCTTTTTTTAAACTTTTCTTTCCCAATAACACTATTGACTTAGAATAGTGACCATACTGAAAATTTTGTAATGCTATATTTTGTTTTCTGCCCCTAGATGATTTAACCTAGCTTTGAAGAGATCATGACTATTAAAGTTTCTGATTTTTTAAATGGTACAAGTTTCCTAAAATTAGGTATGGTACACAGTAACAGAATATTGTCAGGTAAATTACTTAGATAGCTAGCTGCAAAAATATTTATGTGGGGCTTTTTTGATGGAAAGTAACGTAGGCTGACTTATGTTTAATATTAATTTTCCTTTATAATGTGATTAATTTGGTAGTATCCATGTGCACTTAAGTTATTTGGAACATAACATGATTGTTTCATATTTTTCCTTTCTTCTTAGGATCAGAATCTAGTATAAGAAATTATTCAGGATTAATTTAAAAATCTAAATGATTCTATTCCTTTCAGTTTAATATACCTTGCTTTATGTGCTTGTGAGAGATGGGGAAAAAAAAATAAAAATATCTTTATTTTCCAACTGTCAATAACAGCAATTCCATTGTGTGTTTCACAATTATCATAAACTAAGTAAATTTGACTAAATTAATGAAGCAAATTATAAAAGAGCATTAAATGTGTGTAAGAGGTCATTTCTTATATTAAATAGAGGAAATCAAAATAACAAACAGGAAAAAACCCACTCCATCAATAACAGGAAAGGGTTTATTCCTCTAGATCTATGGATTTCGTAATCTAAAAGAGAGGATAGAATAAAGAATTAAGTCAGAGACAGTGTGTCTTTTGTTATTTGTATTTTGAATGTTACAATTTAGAATTGTTTTGGAGATTTCAAAAGAATAAAAGTAAAAAGTTGAAAAAATGTTGCAAACAATCCAAATCAAATACACCTTATTAAAATAATTTTTATTATTAATGATTGATGTATGCATATTATTATTATTGTAAAATGTATGGAGAAACAGACATCATAATTAGTTTATAATTAGTTCTATTTGACCTATGTACCCTATTTTTTCAGTGTAGTTTTTATTGTCGTATTAAGTAACATCAGAGTCAGTGAAAGTAATGACTATTGTAATCATGGTTTCCAACATGTGTTTTATATGACTGAAATCAAATCCTTAAGACAGAAATTTTTCAATAATTTACTGCACCTCAGTTCCCTCCAAGTACACGTGCACTGTGATAATTGTGATGTATTTACAGAGACATCAAAAGAGGCATCTTGTCTCTTTGAACTTTTTTTAATATTAATTGACATTTACTGGGTTTAAAATTACTAAATGCTAGCTGGGAGTTCCTGTGTTCCAAGCAGCTTCAAGTGACTTCACTTGCAGTTGAAAATTTTCAAAATTAACATGAACCAGAATCTAAGTTCTGTTTTGAGTTAATCATCTGGAAAAGCTGAAAACCTACAATTAGTGATCATATATGGAAGTATGTTTTGTAAACTGAAGTCACAGAAAAAATATCATGTGCGTCCAAATTACCTCTGCTGGTGCATTTGTCTGAACATATATACCTGCCATAGTCATGACTCTTCTTTATGACACTTTAATTTGTTCTTCGGTTGGCCTATCTTCATCCAAATTCTCACACAGCTTATTTCATTCAAAGCCTAACCTGTGGGTAAACTGTGACAGAATTGTTAAACAAAATATTTTCAGAAAATTTTATTGTGAGGAATAGTCCCAAATCAAATATTTTTTCAAATCCCAAATGTTAGGCATACCCTTAAATGCAATCAGGAAGCATAATCTCCATGCTACTGTCATAGCCATACATGAGCAATAGTCCAGATGCAATACCAAATCTCTTTTGTCCCTCCTCTCCTCTTCCTGATATTGTTGTCCAAAAAGCAGGTTCATCACCCAGTGTGCAATAAGTCAAGAATCACACATTCAGGAGAGACACTGATTATTTATTTCAGGGTTTCACAAGCCTGCGTGCTCAGTGGTTTTCCACAAATCAAGCACACCGGGTCAAAATCGCAGCAGGTATTTATACAGTTAAATATGGTAGTAACACACAATATTCATGCCCCCTCCAGCTAGTCATTGGTTAGTTTCTTTCTCACTTCATCTTAAAGATACAGATCCTTTTAAATTTACTATGCATGCTCAGAGAGTAAGGGGCTTATTTGAGTAGAGGACTTTCTGACCTATGGGCATGACTTTTAATATTCTAATGAGGATAGTTCACCCAAAGGACACTTAGTTCTTACCAAGTTGGCAACATACATAAAACATCCTGATTGGTTGTCCTCCTTAAGGTATAATTGCCCCAGGATATCCTTGGTTAAAGGATACTGACTTGGTCTGAGGCAGGAGTTTTCCCTTTTATCAGTCTCTCAGTCCATTTCCAAAGATACTGAATACCTGTTCTAATTAAAGATAGTTTACTGTACTTTAGTTTTAACATATACAAAGAACATCTTGGGCTAACACAGTGTTAGCTAAGTTTCTTCAACAATGTGATATAAGAACCTGAGTTTACAGATCTCCTTACAGATTATATTCTAGAATGAGTGTCATCTTAGTCTCTTTTACAGAAATATGTCAGTGTGTCTAGTTCCACCTCTCTTGAGACTAATGCACTTAAGAACACTGCACAAAGAAATCTGAAGTTGTTCCAGGTGGAGGTACACTGTATCTGCTATGAGAGATATTGACCATGAGCTAGTAAGCTGGGTTTGATTTGAGCTGATTCTGTGAGTTAAATAACCTCCTTTGCATGACTCTGTGACTGAGGTCATAAGCATAACTAGACTTGCAGAGATCTGCACAGAGATAGTTTGTTTATGCCCATTTCAAGTCCTCAGTCTACCTGCAAACTGGGTAAATTTCACTAATGGTTTAGATAAACATTAGGCAGCTAATTTCCTGATATGTAAATAGCAAATGGTACTTCATACCTTAAAATAGCCTTTTCCGTATCTGCAGGGATATATTGTCATTCAGACACTGGTAACACACTGTGTGACCCAGTATCTCCCCCTGAGCTGGGACATCTCTTAGGGTAGATTTTGCGAGGATTGAAGGATTGTCCATTAACAATTTCACGAAGACTCAAAAGCCTGACTTCGCAAAGTTCACTGACCGTCCATTAATGAATGCTGACATGTAATCATGAGTAATTCATGAAACTCACAAAAAGGGAAATTTTAATCACAGATTAACTTCTCTGTGTATGTGTACAATTTGATTTAGAGCTGTTTGTCAGTCTGTCTGTGTATGTGTGTGATTTGATTTAAACCCCATCTGTGCATATAACCCTGATGAAAGTTTTGGGAGACCCTTGCCATTCTCAAATCTTTAACTAAGTCACTATTTTGAATGTAACAAATTTTATTGTACCTCTCTCTTAAATTGACTGATGCTTAAGAATTCCACGACCTAATTTTCTGATCTATCTCAAAATTATTAATAAATTCTGAATTGCTGCTAGACTAAAACCATGTAAAAAAATCTTATTCTGTGATAACATGTTGGCAATACTTTGTCTAATACAGCAAGGGCACACTGCTGTCTCAGGTTCAGTCTGGTGTCCACCAGGACCCCAGGTCCATTTCTGCCAAGCTGCTTTCCAGGTGGCCAGCCCCCAGCATATACTGCTTTATATATATATATATATATATACACATACCTTATTTTGGGTTTGTTCCTCCCAGGGGGCAAAACTTTGCATTTCTCCTTGTTGAGTTTCATGAGGTTGATATCAGCCCATTTTTCCAGCCTGTTGAGGTCCCTCTGGATGGCAGCACAACCCTCCGGTGTATCAGCCACTCCTCCCTGTTTGGTAACATCAGGAATCTTGCTGAGTATACTCTGCCCCATGATCCCAATCATTAATGAAAATGTTAAACTGGACCTGACCCACTATTGACCCCTGGGTACACCACCAGTTACTGGCATCCAACTAGACCTCTCACTGCTGATCACCACCCTCTGGGCTGGACCATTCAGCCAGTTTCAGTCCACCTCACTGTGTGTTCAGCCAGCCCATACTTCAGCAGCTTCTCTGCTGGATATTATGGGAGACCTTACGGGAGTGTCAAAAGCCTTACTGAAGTCCAGGTAGACAATATCTACTTCTCTCCTCTCATCCACCAAGCCAGTCAATTCATTGTAGGTTATCAGGTTGGTCAAGCATGACTCCCCCTCAGTTAATCCATGCTGAACACTCCTGGTGACTTTCTTGTCTTTCATGTGCCTGGAAATGGCTTCCAGGTCTATCTACTACCTTACATTCCCAGTGATAGTGGAGAGGCTGACCAGACTGGAGTTCCCTGGGTCCTCTTTCTTGCCCTTCTTGAGGACAGGAGTGACATGTGTTTTCCACCAGCCTTTGGGCACTTCTAGTTGATCAAAGATTATTAAGAGTGGTGTTGTAATGACATCAGCCAGCTCCCTCAGTACTCCTGGGTGCAATCCATCAGGGTCCATGGACTTACATCTGTCCCATTTCCTTAAATATAACCTGACCTGATCATCTTTTATCAAGGGTAGATCTTCCTTTCTCCAGCCTTCTCCCCTGGTCTCCTGGGTCTGGGTTTCCTGAGGAAAACTTAGGCAAAGAAGGAATTTGGTACCTCCACTTCTTCCATGTCCTGGGTAACCAGCTCCCCCACCTCATTCAGCAGCAGGCCTACATTTTCTTTAGTCTTCCTTTTATAACTTATGTACTTATAGAAGTTGTTGTCTTTGATAACTCTGGCCAGATTTAACTCTATTTGGACTTAGCTGTTCCTAACCTCATCTCTTGGTGCTCAGACAGTGCTTCTATGTTCCTCCTGGGTTACCCATCCTTCCTTCCACCCTCTGTATGCTTCCTTTTTTTTCTCTTGAGTTTTGCCAGGATGTCCTCGTTCAACCATGCAGGCCTCCTGACATTTTTGCCTGACTTCATATTTATTTGGTAGGAATTCTCTTGAACTTGGAGGAGGTGAACCTTGCATATTAGCCAGCTTTCTTGGGCCCCCCCTTCCCTCCAGGGCCTAATCCCATGGGACTCTTCAAAGCAGATCTTTGTAGAGGCCAATGTCTGTTCTCCCATATTTGGGTGTTTAAATTTAATCATAAATGAGAATAACTACTCATTACTACTGCAGGAATTCCCTTGCCTTCTTTCTGTGTGCCAGATCATGAGCAAACTGGAAGTATTCCTCCAACTGGTAGGTCCATTTGGATGGTGGCAGTACTGGGCAACAATGAGGTGTATCTAAATACTCACACATAAACATTACTGTATGGGCCTGTGTGTTTGGCCAGTTCAGGTCTAAACCAGTGAAAGTTAACTGTGTTAACTAATAAAATCAAGGTCACTGCTAGCAATGAAACAAACAAAAATATCTCTTATAACCACAACCTAAGCACACAGAAACAAGATGAATTGTGAGCATCCATCTATGAAAAAACTCTTCTAAAAAGAACAGTCTTTAACATCTCTTTTTCTGTTCCAAATTCCAGTTTAATTGTTAAAAACAATGCGTGCATGACCTAAAATAGCAATGTTGACTTTCTATGATGGAGTGACTACATCAGTAGACAAGGGAAAAACAACAGAAGTCATCTATCTGGACTCTGGTAAAGCCGTCAACAACGTGGTCCCCCACAGAATCCTTTTCTCTAAATTGGGGAGGTATGGATTTGATGGGTGGACTCTTTGGTGGATAAGGAATTGGTTGGATGGTCACATCCAGAGGGTAGTGGTCAATGGCTTGGTGTCTAGATGGAGACCTGTGACAAGTGGTGTACTTCAGAGGTCCATACTGGGACCAGTGCTGTTTAACATTTTCAGTAATAACATAGACAGTGAGATTGTGTGCACCCTCAGCAAGTCTGCTGATGACACTAAGCTGAGTGGTGCAGCTGACACACCATAAGGACAGGATGTCATCCAAAGAGACCTGGACAAGCTGGAGAGGTAGGCCTGTGAGAACCACATGAGGTTCAAGAAGGCGAAATGCAAGGTCCTGTACCTGGGTCAGGGCAACCCCAAATATCAATATGGGCTGGGGAATGAAGAGATTGAGAGCAGCCCTGTGGAGAAGGACTTGGGGGTACTGGTGAATGAGAGGCTGGACATGGGCCAACAATGTGTGCTTGCAGCCCAGAAGACCAACTGTATCCTGGGCTGCATCAAAAGAAGCGTAGCCAGCAGGTCAAGGGAGGTGATTCTGCTGCCCTACTCTACTCCGCTCTGGTGAGACCCCACCTGGAGCACTGCATCCAGCTCTGCAGACCTCAGCACAAGAAGGACATGGACCTGCTGGAGGGGGTCCAGAGGAGGGCCACAAAAATCATCTGAGGGTTGAAGCACCTCTCCTATGAAAAAAAGGCTGAGATACTTGTGGTTGTTCAGCCTGGAGAAGAGAAGGCTGCAGGGAGACGTTATTGCAGCCTTCCAGTACTTAAAGATGGACTACAGGAGATATGGGGGCAATCTCTTTAGCAAAGCTTGTTGCAAAAAGACAAGGGTAATGGTTTTAAACTAAGGGAGGGTAGATTTAGACTGGATATAAGGAAGAAATATTTACAGTGAGGGTGGTGAAGCGCTGGAACGAGTTCCCCAGAGAGGTAGTGGAGGCCCCATCCCTAGAAACATTCAAGGTCAGATTGGATGGGGCTCTGAGCAATGTGATGTATTTGAAGATTGTGTTTTGCTTTTGCTCTTCCCATTCTCTCCTCCACCCCACAGGGGTGGGGGGAGCAAGCAAGCGGCTGCATGCTGTTTAGTTGCCAAACGGGGCTGAACCACGACAACCCATGACACAACACTGCCAGACGAGATGGTGATCCAGAGTTATACTAAAGGGTTCAGCAAGAAATAGTTGCTGAAAGAATAACATTTGTGAAATCTATTCACAGTGTAAAATCTGGATTATATCTGGGTGTCTGTGAAACAAAATAAGATTAGCCAGATTAAGTTTTTCCTGCTTATTCATCCCTATCATGTTTGACTCATTCCTGTAAAGCTAATTTAGACATACTTCTCCTTCATAACTGCTTCATTCTCTAGTACTGTATCTCATGCTTACCTAGACTATTTTTATTTTTCCAACTCAGTCCTTTTTTTTGTAGTCAGCTTTTGTTATTTTTATACCTTTTGACAATCTTCATAATCCAGCTCCCACTTTGACCCTCTTCACTTACCCACATCTTACCTGCTGGTTTGGTTTCTCTCCTTTTCCTCCCCTGCTGGGTCATTGCTCTTTATCCAAGCTTAATGCACTCTTTCAAACCTCTCTAGCTCCCAATCTGAATTTTTTCCTCTTTTCCCTGTCCGAGATCCTGTATATGTATCATTCCACTTTGACACATGTAATCTCTTAATGGATTTTGTTCTTATTCCATTATATAGTCATAGTTTCCTGCCTTTGGCAGCTCCAGTCTTCCTACAGGTCCTGACATTACATACACATGGAGGTATGCAGATTCTGAAATCTTCCCTAAAATGTCACCCCTTCCTCCTCTCATTACTATCTTACTTCTTCTTCCTCCAAATTCAGATGCTCTAAAATCATTCCAGACTGATTCTGTTCTAAAATATTTTATTTACCAAAGAAAGTATTCAAAGTAATCTTTCTTTAGCTTTGCATAACTTTAAATAATATACAGAGATCTGTGCTAATAATTTATTTTTTAACGGTATCCCTGTACTGCCTACAAGCAGTTTACACACTGCATAGAAAACAGATTAATATCTTATTCTTCAAGACACCGACTGTTTCTTCTTCATTTACTTCAAAATGCTCAGGTAAAAGATAACATGAAAGAAAATACATTTCAGCTGAAGACATTTCTGAGATATTTCTAAGTCCCTATGTATTTTAAAATACAAAATACATGTTTATATACTTCATCTCTTCTGTGAAGAAAAGATAAAGTGTCTTTAGAAAAACAGGGAGATATGAAATGCCTGGGCAGCATACCATGTAGACTCAAATTGAATGGTTATAGTTTCATATATTTTCAATAACATTTTTGTATGGGTGAATGGTTTCTGCATCCTTTTTCTATGCAAATTATTCATTTATTTCCAATCACTAGGCCAGCACAAAAGTGTGTAGGAAACAGAATTATTTTTTCTCCATTTGTTGCTAATATCTATCTTGAACGTCCTATGAAAACTTGCACAGCATTAAAAATTCAAGTGAAAAGATCCTTTTAAAAAGAAAAGCTTGAGTCACAGTAGACTATTTGAGAACTTTCTTTTTGCATTGTTTTGCAGAAAAGATCATGAATACACCTTTTTTCCTAGTTTATTACCTCAAAGACAATGAGATATTCTGTTCTCAGGTACTTCAGCAGAAGTTCATTGGAAGTAAGAGTATATTGATGAAGACAAGAAAATGTGTTCTGTGAAGCTATCAGGATATTTATAGGTATTTCTAACTCTATTTCAATGAAGTTTCCAAGAATTAAAGAAAAACAAAAAAAGGAGAATATCACAAAAATATTGGCTGCTTTAGGTAACAGTATTCTTTACTTTCTCCAGATTTTAAGCTTCTTGCATCAGGGTGACGCTACGTTGAGAGCACTCGCCCTTTCTGAGCACCTTCGAAATACTGGTTATATTCTCAAGTGTATAATATTATTTTTTATTTTATTTAGAACTATGATCTTCAGATGCTACATACTCAGATTAATGAACAATTTATTGTAGATGATACCCATAGGGCTCAATCATTCTCTTTATGTTCTTTATTCTAGAAACAGCTCTGGGTACACACATATTAAGAACTAACCTTTCTGTGTTTCTTACTCATTAGTTTGTTCAGAAGTCAAATTCTTTCTCTTATTCTTTGCTTCTTCACTTGACTGTTCATTTTCAGCTTTTACAACACTTAGGTACACACTGAGTTCTGGGAAACTGGTGTTAACAAATACATTGATTTCCTGTTATGCTAGAGGAGACACATTGTTAGGTTTCTCTCTGTAACTGATGAAAAGTAACATTACACAGCACATACTTCATTCATGGATTGGGTTCTTAAAAATGCAAGTGCTTATATTTTAAGTAATCTTGATGTAGCTTCTAGATTTAACACTACATCAGCTCAGATGCCAAGGAGTTAACAAAAGGCCTTTTGGCACACATACAAATCCCACTTTGGATTGAGTTTAACTGCTTAATGTGGTCTGAGAGAATTTCTTCTGGCCTGATGACTTTGCTAGCATGGAAGAGCTAAAAATAGGAAATGATTGCAAAGGCAGTGCACACAGCTCAGAAACTGTGTATTTCTGGCAGTTTCTGAACGGTGAGGTATTTTGACCCACAAGTCATTGCTACAGTTTACACAAATGTGCATCTCAAAATTTACATCTGGCACTCGTCATAGAAAATAAGCCTATGATAAACTCGTATAGCCTCCTAGAAAACAAATGTTGGTACAGTTCAAGCCAATCAAAAGAAGAACACTATGACAGGCCCTCAGTCATGGTGTACAAAAACCTCAAACTCCTGGAATTAAAGGTTTTATGGTAAAATATCTCTAATCCACTGCTGGGATTGTGCCTTCTGTGGGAACCAAGGACGTATGGTTTAATGTTTAAATACAGCTGTTAAGATTATCTGTTAGAAAAGGCAAAGCTATTGATGTTGACAAAAGTAGTCAGGAACTCATAAAAAATGAACCTGTCATCTACTGTGTGATGTTACTGATACATCCCCCCCCTTTTTAATTTTTTTTTTTTTTTTTTTTTAATCAGAGTAGCTTTCTTAAGGCTTAACAAAGAATTTAAGATTCATTTATGGTAGCCCAAGTTTGAGGGTATTTATATGAACAATGATAACTTTCACCTATCCTTATCATTATCAAGCAGTTTCCATGATCAGTTGCAGAATTCCATCTAATCCAAAAGATGATGATTTTTAGAGGGTTTTTAGTACAGTCTGAGAATCCTTTTTCTGTCCCAAGGTGGGAATATTTTAAAACCATGTTACTAACTTATTTTCATGTTTCCTGAGCCCAGAACAGATGATGTTGTTCAAACTGTTACACTGGAGAGTTTTATTCTCTTAGAAAAATTTAGCTAAACTGTAACAGTTCTTCTACTAGTAAGGGTAGACTTACTCTAATAGTAAGTTCTACTGTCAGTAAAGACTTGAAAGTTTGCCTGCACCACAATTTTGTTTTAGTTATGGCAGACTTTCTCCACCTTGCTTTCTTTAAGTGATCATGATAGACTCTGTAGGTGTTAAAAACCTATTTGTTTCACTGAATTTTATTAATGTCAGTTCAGAATGTAGCCCATTGTTTAAACTTAAACATTTTACTCAACAGGCAAATGAAGAAAAAAGAACAAAAATCTATTTTTCAGAAAAAGGATAATATTGCAAAAACGAGATATCATTATTAAAAATATCGTACAGCTACTTTTATGTCTTAATCAGTGTCATCCTGTTATAATGTAGCTTTTGTCATATGAATTGGGCATTTAAAAAAGAGGTCATTGTGAACAAATGTATTACAAGGAAGAGATTGCTGTCCTGTTTCTCCCCTTTAAGATACATTACAGTACACCTAGTACCTCTACCAAGTATTACCTACCAAAACAAATGGTATGGAAAATAAATTACTCTATTCCTTATGAACAGAATATTTGATAAGGTTTGGAAAGTAATTCCTCCAGAAATATTGTTCTAGAATTATTTAGCACTCAAGTAGCAAGCAATAAATTATCTTAGTCTTTTGGAGAACAGTGCATGAAAATCTTGTTGGAAGTGCTAATATAAATACCTTGCAAGATATTCATAGTTGAGGACAAATGAAGTTTTTTCTTGAATAAATACAAATGAGTAAATCTAACAGCAAAATCTATTTATTTTATGATGATGTTATTTACAGATATTGCTTAAATACCTCCACCAGGTTTTCTTCAGCCGTTCACTCTTTCTGTGCTACCCTGCTGTGTTCTCTGCTCAAGTAATTGTTTTCTGTCCATAACTGCTAGTTTCTCATTCAGCCTTATCTTCTCAGAACTCAGATGTTCCATCTTGTCATTACACCAGCAATATAATAATTTGGCTTTCTGATTTAGCCCTCACCAAGGTCATTCCTTTAATATCTGTTCTGGGCATACTTCTCCTCCCATTCAACTTTTTTCACAATAACTCTGTATAGCTCACATTCATTCTTCTCTCCTGTTTCTTTCCTTAGGTAATATTGTTCTTTGTAATGATGAAGTTTTCTCTACTCCTTCCTGATCTCTACTCCTTCACTCGTTTTCTTCTGACTTTCTAACATCTCTGTTTTCCTTGACATCTACTCAAGTTTAACATAGGCTAACTGAGCTAACACTATCAATATTTTTGCAATTCTTCTCTGTCCCCTCCCTTTTATTCTGAACTGCAAACTCAGAAACCACCAATCCAAAACAAACCAAACAAGCTGAACCGAACCATGGCAGGCTTCTTTCCTGTATTTCCATTAAATTTAAACTTTGAGTACTGAGAACAGATCAGTACTGTTTATTCATTACTGGGCAATTCAGATCAGACAATTCAACCATTTCTAGTATAGTTGTGTGTTTTCTGCAAATACCTCAAAAAACATCTGAGGTTTATGCTATGGAATTAAAAGTTAAAACTGATATTGTTTAGTTCAATATTTTCTAAAAATAAGCTAGAAAATATGCAAGTACTGTAAAAAGTAAAATATAATTATGTTCTTTATTATTGTAGAGTATTATTTTACCTTTTACATGAGATTTTATAAAATTATTTGGAAATTAAGTACAGTCTTTAAATGCTGACTCTTATTAGAAATACAGTGCTAATCAAGCCTGAGGTTTTATGAACTATATAAAATTGATAGCAAATGAGGAAAAACTTTTACATCTGATCAGAAAAAGGTCACAATGGGATAAAGGTCAGTCACACTAGCTTACTACCATCTCAGAGTATAGCTTCATACCTGATTTTAACAATAGCTCTTAATAAAATACAGTGTTATTCCTTTTATTTTATGGGTTTGTATCAACCATAGCTATCTGTAGAATCATGCTCATATAAAATGCAAGTTCTAGTATGTATTGATATTATTGAAATCTGAATCTATCCTACTAGAAGAAACTAGTACTGTTTTCTTCACAGTGGATTGGCAAGTTTTCTTGTAAGTGCTGGTACTGGAACTTATCCACTATCAATATCTCTGATAGTGCCAGGAGTCTCACTAAGAAGATCAAACAACCAGTCAAAATGAGCAAGAAGTAAAATACTTGTTAATACTTTAAAAGCTCAGGTAGAAATACATGCATCCTCCAAAGAAGGGAATGGCTTTACAGATGTTGATATTAGCAAAATATTGCTTTCTCAAGTATAAAATATTATTGAATAATGGTAGGCTACCCATGTAAGAGGGAGAAAGCATTTGTATATATTGATGTGATAAATCTGAGTGAAGTTTTAATCAAGGATGAGGAGCACAGTGTAACAAAGCCTGAGAAGTGAACAACCGCAAAATTATTTGAACATGTACTGAATAGAAGGAGCAAAGTCTCAGCCTACAACAAAGAACAAAAAAGGGAAGATATACATTAATAAAATATTCAAATTACCATGATCCAGTGAGTTTCGTGCAAAACTGCTTAAGAAGTGGTCAGTGAAATCTTAGAGATACTATTGGCTGTGTTTGAGACCTCACGCGTGGCAGGTACACCAGTATTTTGTATGATCTGAGGAGAATAAATTCAATGTTTGTACTTCAATGAGAAGGAAAAAAGAAGCAGAAGTAGGAATAGATGAGTAATGTGATTTTGACATCAATACAGTTAATGCTTTTCTATGGAAGAACTGAGGAGCTGACATTTTTTTTCTCTATTTCTGTACAATGTATCTATAGCTATTTTAATTATATTGCCTATGACTGGATTCTCAGAAATGTGTTCTTTAACTCTAGATTTTCTCTGATGTTAAAAGTAGTTCAGAGTGACAGCTGAAAAACAAACTTTGCTATTCTTCTGACAGTGTATATTCTAATTAATTCTAGGCAATCTTAGGAGTAACCAGTAATACAAAATAATTTTCATGGGCACCTGAAGAGTAGCAGGGTGTTTCTCTAAAAGACTTCATAAGGAACATGATCTTATAATTCTCACAGTAGGGTCAACGAAGGAAAGATATATTCTAATGACTAACACTAACAATAAATCCCTGATAAAACAGAAAAATGTGGGGTGAAACGCCTGAGAAGTTCCTCCTGTTCTGGTTTTTTGGTCATGTGCTATACATAATAATTACAAATTATATCCAAATACTCAGGGAAAAAAGGTGTTTTCATTATTTAACCACTTCCATATGCAAAGTTGCCAAGCTTTAAAATAAAGAAAAAAAAAAAACAACACCAAAACCCTCCACAAATCTCCTTTCATTTGTATGTATAGAGAAACTGGTTTTATTTTCTTTGTTCTAATTGGCTTATATGAGGAATTATTCCCATTTCTCTTTTGCAAAACATTCTTTCCCCTCCTATGGGAAATATAATGGAATCTAGTTAAGAAGCTATTTTCCCTTTGAATGTTCTCAATTTGTTTTCAATGGAGCAGGAAGAGAATAGAATTTTTCCCTCTTGTTATATGCTAACAAGAATTTGCATCTTTACATACACTGACATTGTTATCATTTGCCTTTAAAGCAACTGCTGTTTGGAGAGCACTTACGCTGTGCAGAACTCCCCATATCTGCTATGCACAAATATAAAAAGCTTTTGTGAACATGTCCTTCCTTCTGCCCTTTCTAAGCCTTCTGTTTCTGTAGTAGATCTTATTGATACTGTACTGAGTGGAGTTGCCTCTCAATTTGTTAGTATGCCTTAAAGTGGTACACATTTTTCTATTATAAAATAGTGGAGAGCTGACTGTGGAAGCACACAGTGTTTCCACCTTAAAGAATTCCTATTGTGTTAATCCTGGTTTCTGCTAAAGCTTTCAGGAGGATAGGTTTTTAAGATATTTTTTCTCCCGTATCATTTAAAAATTTGAGAAGGTGTTTGATGACTTGCCTGTATACTGCAATATTAGGCTTGATCTATGGCTTCTCTCTTTTATGTCTTGTATATCTAATTTTATTTCCTTTGATCCTTCTTTCTTTCTCTTTGCTGATATTTACTTTGTTCTTTTACATCCCCCGTCCCTGTGCTTTCTCTTCTAAGACTCATTCACCTTCATTTTCATTTAATCCCTGCCTATGCTGCCACCTATATCTTTGCTGTCATAGTTCTGATGTCTCTCTACTGGTTGTCTTTTTATCTGGCTATCTGCCTTTTTTTAGCTTTTAGTCTTTTAAATTCTCTCCATTGCTTGAATCTCTTTTAATCTTCCCTTGGTATTGCTTCTTGTTATAGCTCTTGATCTTTCAGAGAGGAGTGACAAAGCTGATAGGGGCCATCACTTATTAAATTTAAAACAAAAATAAGTAGGCACTTTTTGCTGTTCAGATATGTAAAGTATGTGACAAGAATTAAAGATGTGCAGAACAGTAGTGCCTTATTTCTGCACCTGAGGTATTGAAAGATTGCAACGGAGGCTTGTGGCTACTCAGAATCAGTGAGGGGTAAACTTTTCACCGTGTATGATCTCATTTCTGCTTGCCAATTAATCTGAGGGATTTTATGCATATTTGAGCTATCCATACATTTCTGATGGAGGATTTAATTTCAGTGCAGGGATGCTAGCCTAGAAGATTTGGTGAATTATTAATGCCTGTTGCCCCACGGAAAAGAAAGCCTTCAAACTGGGCTACTGTTTTCCTAGATCATTTGATAAATATCCTGTTCTCTAAGTGGATGAATCTAAGGTCTGTGCAAATGTCATACCTGAAGAAATGACAAAGAAATGAATCATAGAATCATTAAAGTTGGAAAAGACCTCTAGGATCACCAAGTCCAACCATCAACCAACACTATGTTTCCTAAACCATGCCCTGAAGTGACACATCTACACATTTTTTGAACACCTCCAGGGATGGTGACTCAACCACTTCCCTGCACAGCCTGTTACAATGTTTGACCACTCTTTCAGTGAGGATATTTTTCTTAATATCCAATATAAACCTCCCCTGATGCAGTCTGAAGCCATTTCCTCTCATCACTAGAAACTTGGAAGAAGAGACCAACACCCACTGCTCTACAACCTCCTTTCAGGCAGTTGTAGAGAGTGATAAGGTCTCCCCTAAGACTTCCTTTCTCCAGACTGAACAACCCTGGTTCCCTCAACCTGCCCTTATAAGACTTGTTCTCTAGATCCCTCACCAGTTTCATTGCCCTTCTCTGGACATGCTCCAGCACCTCAATGTCCTTCTTGTACTGAGGGGCTCCAAACTGAATGTGGTATTTGAGGTGTGGCCTCACCAGTGCTGAGTACAGGGGCACAATCGCTTTCCTACTCCTGCTGGCCACACTATTCCTGATACAAGGCAGGATGCTGTTGGCCTTGGCCAGCTGGGGACACCGCTGGCTCATGTTCAGCCAGCTGTCAACCAACACCTCCAGGTCCATTTCCACCAGGCAGCTCTCCAGCCACTCTTCCCCAAGTCTGTAGCGTTGCATGGGGTTGTTGTGACCAAAGAGCAGGAACCATTCCTCCCAAGGGAGTCTCCCAACCAGTGCCCTGAACAGGCCAAAGTCTGCCCTCCAGAAGTGTATGGTAGTGGTTCTGCTGACCCGCCTTCTTACTTCACCAAAAATTGAGAACTCAATCATATCACAGTCGCTAAGCCCAACTCAGTCTCCAACCACCACATCTCCCACCAGTCCTTCTCTCTTCGTGAACAGCAGGTCAAGCAAGGCACCTCCCCGGTAGGCTCACTTACCAGCTGCATGAGGAAGGTATCTTCTACACACTCCAGGAACCTCCTAGACTGTTTCTTCTCTGCTGTGTTGTATTTCCTGCAGACACTTGGTAAATTGAAGTCCCCCACTAGAACAAGGGCAACTGATTGTGACACTTGCTCGAGCTTCTTGTAGAACACTTCATCTACCTCTTCATCCTGGCTGCGTTCTCTGTAACAGACTCCTAGCAGGATATCTGCCTTGTTGACCTTCCCCCTCACCCTTACCCATAAGCACTCAACCTTATCATCAAAATTGCTAAGCTCTACACAACTGAAGCACTCCCTAACACACAGAGCCACCCCACCACCTCTCCTTCCTTGCCTATCCCTTCTGAAGAGCTTATAGCCATCCATTGCAGCATTCCAGTCATAAGAGTTATCCCACCATGTCTCTATGATGGCATCTAAGTCATAGCTATCCTGCTGCACAGTGGCTTCCAGCTCCTTCTGTTTGTTGCCCATGCTGCGTGCATTGGTGCAGATTCACTTGAGCTGGGCTATCAGTTTCACCCCCAACCCTGGCACACCATCCCTAGGCTCTGCTCTCATGGGTCTGGCTACATCCCCTTCCCCCTTTGAACCTAGTTTAAAGCCCTCTCGATGGGCCCTGCCAACTCATCTGCAAAAACCCTTTTTCTCTTTTGAGATAGGTGAACTCCATCTGCCGCCAGCAGGCTCAGTCCCATGTAAATTAAACATATATTAGAAATGATATTCCATATTTTAATGTAGATTTAAGAATAAAAACTAGGGAGAAGCATGAAAACAGACTTTCAGAATATCTGAAATCCTACTTTGACTTCCTCAGTGTTTCCATCTATGTTTATGTACCCAGATTAAGTTGCTTTCTGATGTAGGGATATAAAAAGTTTTGTATCAGAAATCTTGTCTGCTCAATTTCTTTCTTCTTTTTTACATGTGTGAGTGTATGAGTCTATATGTAAAAACATGTTTATGTCTTCAAAATCTAATTAGGACCATAAATAATATTCATACACATAGAAATGCTGAAATATATATACCTTTTTATCTGTTTACATTGAAGCTCCTCTTTAAATTTTCCTTTGAAATTCCAAAAGGATAAGAGAGGCAACTTATTCAGCAGATTGATTAAGGTCAAGTTACTCTTGGCAATGTATGATTCATTTCTTATCCTTTTGTCAGACAACATCCACACCTAGCCAAGCGATTTCTGAAGTTAAAATCATGAATGAATTTTTTAGGTTTGTAAGTTCAATAGTTTGCAAGTGCATGGAACTAATCTAAAAGTACATGAAATTAGAAGATGGATGGAAAAAGGTATGTGGTTTTAGCTTCAGTTTTCCTAAAACCAGGAAATAATCTTTAAGTAATTTTAAGGTTTACTAGATGTCATTGTGAGAAAATTTACCACGCATGCTCAGAGAGTAAGGGGCTTATTTGGGTGGGGGGGGAAGGGGTTCCTAGTCTATGGGCATGACTTTTAGTATTATAATGAGGATGATTCACCTAAAGAGCACTTTGTTTTAGTTCTTATCAACATCCCAGTTAGTTGTTCTCCTTGACTATATGCTTTATCACCCTTGTTCTCAGGGTCTTCTGAGGCAGGTGGGAAGTTTGCTTTGATCAGTCTCTCAGCTGTCCTCAAGTATACAGATATAAAACAAGTGCTTCAGTACCTCTCAGCTCCCTTCTCTGGCCATCAAATTCCGTTTTGCCAAGCTCATATGGTTCATTGTTATGGCTTAGTGGAAAATTAAAAAAATTCTTTAGGATATCACCCACGTCTTCACTCTTTTCTAAAGGGCATAGTTCATGAACAGAAATACCTTAACTCAAAAAATGATGTAATGTTGAATTAAAAAAAACATTCCCCCTCTTCACTACATCTGTTAGCTACACCTACCCTTTCTCTAATGTTCTCACATTCTCACACACTACCACTCACAGACCATTTAATCATTCAATGGTTCTATTCCATGGATTAAGAAAATAAATAAATTTTTAAAATCAAACACACTTTAACTCTTTCTCCACCTTTATTGTTGCTGAGTAGCTCAAGAACATCTTAAAACTTTTTCCAGTGTTTTTTTTTCCAATTGGCTCTTCCTTGATTGGAAGAGACCAGCTATCAGTATTTCTGAAAGATAAAAGTAATGTGGTACCTTCAACAGATCCTTCTCTTTTTTTTTTTTTTAAAATTCTGCATACCATAGTGCTGTTGAGAAGCTTTTATAAATTCTGATTAAATCTAGCTATTCACAGTTATCAATGAATTGCTTCTATTACCGGGGAACTTCCTCCCTTGTTCTCAGCCTTTCTTCACAGGATCCTGAGCCAATCCAGTCTGTTTAATTGCTGTTTCTCTGCACACCTACGGATAGCGCTTCAGGAAAACAGTGGGTGGAGAGCTCAGCAATGACTTACAGTTTTAGTGAAGGTGATGGCAAGACGGATTAAAGCATTACTGTGTGTGGCACACTGACAGACAGAAAGAGAGATGAGTGTGAGAAAAGTCCTCATCTACCTCATTGTATTCTGAAATCTACCTTATATGAAGAGTAGGTAGGTATATGCCCTCTACTCCCTGCTTTTTCTGGCATTTATAGAGTTTGTGGAAATTAAACTTGTTTTGAAAGTATAACCTCTATTTCACAAGCAAGTACATTTTTCAGGGAGCCTGAAACATTAAACATTTAGGTCAAAACTCTAATTGTGTTTCTCACATTAATAAATAATCTAGTGCGGTTTAACTTGTCATTCAAGTAATAACATATTCTTCTCACTAAATATTTCAAGGTGTGTGGCTTACACCTAATCAAATAAAAAGCTGTAGATTTTTTAGACTTAAACATAAGTTTGCATCTCACTCCTTTTTTACTTGTATAAGAACTCTTTCATTTGCAGCTGCAATGGTTCAGCTGTGCTGTCAGCAACTACATTAAAAAGTATTCATAGGCACTTCACAGTTATTAAAAGTAAAGGAAGTTCATATTTCAAAAATGTATTTAAACACCAGTTGTATAAAACCAAGTGATTGGAAAAAAGTCAAAGGAAGAAGAAATTATGTGATAAGGGTACCTGAAACAAAAAGGGCATCCATGTGGTTCTGATTTTCAGTCATTGATTTATCATAATGAAGCCAGAAACTTTACCTGTGCTAAGCCATAATTGTATTAAGACTGAAAATCTGCAAGTATTGCAAGGAGATGTCAGGCTGTGACTTAATTGTTACTTGGGAAATGAGGTAACACAAAGGTAGACATTTGGGTTTAAGAATTCAAAGATAACTCAGAGAAATCTCAGTCAGTTTCCAAAACATGCTGCATAAAACTGTTTCTATTCAGTCCTACAGGCAGATGAGGTGAGATAGGGGAAAAAGAACAGCCTCTCAGAAGACATCAACAACACTCTTTCTTGGGGTAAATTCACAAGATCACCTGTATCATCCATTTGGCCAGAAAACAAGTAAGGGCAGGCCTATGGTGGTCGTTAAGAAGTATCCTTCCAGAGCAAGAAGGACCTCAGCTGTCAAAGTAAACCTGGCTTTGCACCTTGCTACCGTGGCACCCAGTGACTTGTCACCTCTGAGTCTACCTGCAGACACTTTTCTTTCCATCAGTCTGATGCTTACGTAGGCTAATTGTGAGATGTCCATGTAGGCAGTAGATCTGGCAGGTAGATCACTTCAAATAAGTGTAAGTGAAGTTGAAGCAACTTACACCTAAACACCTGCTGGGAATTTCAAGATCATTGAAATCCCCATTATTTTGTGGACTTGGAACTGCCTTCAGTCAGCTCATAAATTTCAGTATCTCTTTGCCGATTTCAGCAAGTTGTTCATGCAGTAGGTGTTCTTATAATCTCATGTGCTACAAACTAAAACCATATTCACAACACATCTTCTTTGCAGACAAATTAATTATTATCTATTTTATCATTGGGATAATTATGATGAATGCATAGATGATGTGCCTTTTTCTACCCATTCTTGCAAAACAATAATTAGGATAGCTGAGAATCACATGTAATTTTAAAAAGAATAAAACACAAATGTAACATACTTCGCAGTAAAGATATCTGAGAGATAAAGATCATAAATCTTGGTAACTTAATCATATTCAAAATTAAAAAACCTTTAAAATATATAACACGTGGGAAAGAGGAGCTAATATTCTCATTAGTGACAGCTGGAGACAATTTACAACTTGACAGAATTTCCTTGAGGGGATTTTTACATGAAGAAAGCATGTTTAATTGAAGCTGCCAAAATCAATATAGCGAAAAACAACAGTCATGTTCTTTGAGTTGAAATAAATCTAGAGAAAACACTTAAAGATGCAAGCCTGAGCTCTTTACAACAAAAATAGCACAGTAGAACAAGAATGTTGTACTCCAGAAGTTATAGAGGAAGCTTGCTCAGAATACTAAGCATGGTAACACGGTGTATAGCAGAAGATTTTTCATTTCTCATTAGTCAGAGTAGAAGGAGACTTACAAGGAAATGTACGGATTAATTATTTTACAAGAAATATATATACAATATTTATAAAAAAGAATGCAAAAAATATTTTCTTTTTCTATGAAGTCCCTGTGAGGAGTAAGCATATCAATAAATTTATACAAAAAACAAACAAACAAACAAACAAAACATTTTAAGGACAGTGTTCTAGTCCCTAAACAACATAAAATAACTTTGGGGCACTTATGTTGATATATACCACATGAACAACAGATGTGTTAAGTTTAAATTAAGTTCCATGGATAGATGAAGAAGAACCACTTAATTGTTATTATTAGTTATATAAAATATCGCTAGACCCACCTTGAGGGTTTTTTAGATGTGGAGTTATGAGACCCATAACTTTGAGACTGTTCCTGGCAAACTTTCCCCTGAAATGTCTCTATGGAAATCTCTGTAGTAGCATCCTAGAATCCATGTGCTGAGTAGCAATGCTGAGCTGAGAACTGCAGAAACACCGGTTCACCACCTCAGATCAGTCTGATGGGTGTGTTCTAGAAGTAGAAACTAAGAGCTTCCAAAATCAGTTTGCTTTGTAGGTATGTATGAGCATTGCTCTGCCCTAGGATGGACCAGAGAGTAGGCTGCTACACTGATGATAACACTAGCTTTTTTAGATTTTGCTTCTCTAGAGGAAACAGTCGTGGGAGATGTCTTTGCTCTTGATGCTCAAAGCCTGAAAGCATGACAGGTTCTATAGTCAGTTCAGCAGGGCTTGCACTGCAGGGATCTAGCAGAAAACTTTCCAGTCCTGAGAAATGACTTCTGAAGACTCATCCACATGTCTGGGGCAACAGGGCACCATTCAAACTAATATGAGAGAATCTTTGTCACCTATGCATCAGAGGTTCATACCCTTGGCTGTAGGGAACAATGGTTTCAGCATGGCAGTGAAACCTCAAGAAACTTATATCTCCACTTGTAGGCAATATTGAGACCAATTTCAGAAGATATGGATGGTAACAGGCTAAGACCAAACACACTGCATCTGATTCTTGTCCACCTCTGCAAATAGGAATGTGTGTAGTCTTTTGTCCCCAGACCTCATGTTTTAAGGTAACCTAGCATGAAAACAACAGAATATGAAGTAAATTTAGAGTTAAAAAGCAGCCTGTCTGGAAACACATTGGCAGCACTGAGAAACTGGGAGCTCTGGGGTCGTAAGACAGTGGCAAGTGCAGATATTGAGAGCTTTCTGCTTAGTGGTATAATCTATGAAATTCCCAGGGATCAGTTCCAAAGAGCATTTCCAGACCCCAGAAAGTTCATCTCATCTGGGAAATTCAATGTTTCTGTTGTATAGCAATCCCTCACTCTGTGACTGTGTATGTTTCAAATTTTTTTCTATTAAAAAATTTTATCCTAATTTATGTATTTTAAAGACATGCTACTATACCACAATCTCTTTTAAGCCCAGTTTCATTGTGAAACAAATACTTTCCTCACCATTTCTCTTTTCAGCAAAGCCAAATTAATGGGCAAAGAAAAGTGTAATAATAACACGTGTGCAACTCACACTTGTTACTGACCAATTATATTAAGCATCTAATCAAGTAAAATTACGGTTTAAAATGTTTACACCAGAGAACAGTCAGAGAAAGACCAGCAGTTTAAATACTGTGCATATATGTAGGTTTCTGAGTTCCCTTCAAAGCAGAAATTCAGATCTCAAATGTTACAATGCTATTTCTATCATTTGAAATTACAAGAAGAATCTCATGAAGCCTATTCAAAAAAGAAAAAAACCACCCCTCCCCCCATGCACAATACTGTAAAACAATTTTACCTATTTTATGCCATACATTTACATTTCATAACAGTGGAAACAATATTTCAAGTCCTTGGGTTTGTAGGATAACCTAAGCTGACACTCCTCCAGGCATCTGACAAGCTGACATTGACAGTATTCTAAGCTGCAATATTGCAACTGTCTGCATGAAGGCAAGGCAATGTCTACAAAGCTGGCCCTGCTTTAGTTTTCAGTGTCAGACCCACTTGTGCTTCTATTCTAAACAAATATATTAATTAAAGCTATTGCAAGAAAAGTATTATCTCTAATTGTTCACAGACAAAAACAAATGGTCCAAATGAATGTGAATTTAATGGCTGTGGAAACACCATGCCCTGGTTAAATCTGCCCTGTTCAGCAGACCAGCTTGTGTCTCATGACAGTAGTATTTACTTGGTTGTGCAATCTTTCAGCTTGGACATCATCTTATTGCATTGGTATCAGTAACTTTTAGTTTAAAACTAATATAAGAATATAGCAAGTATCCAAGAAAACAAGTGTTACAAAAGCACATAATCCAGGGGTTAGGTTTAGTTCAACAGAAAACATAACACATTAACACAGATAAGTATATAATAGGAACACCTAGAACTTCAGATTTTCCTTTAATGCTTCTGTATTCTAACAACCACACAAATATACTTAGTCCATAAAAGTGTTTGTAAGTCTGGATTGGATGAAAATTATTTTAAGAGCATGTTAAAGTTTTTTGGTTTTGATTTTGTTATTGCTGGTGGATTTGGTTTTTGTTTTTTTTTTTTTACTTGATTCCTCTGCAGCGTATTTTAAAGAGTGGAATTAATGATCACTTTAATTAATTAATTTCATGACACAGTTATACTTTAGGAAAACAATCTTCTCAGAAGAATAGGAATCAGTGTAGGTAGAGTTTCCATCTTTCATATAAAGTGCAAAATTAATGTTCTCACCAGCTATAGATTCTTGTGGCAATTCTAAAAAGCATAGAGTAGTTTATTCCAGTGTCTTGATTAAATTATATTTTGGGAAATCAGTTTAATCTCCAATTCTGGTTAGTTGCAGTCTTCATAACTTCTGCTACATTACCATACATAAATCAGCACGTTCCAAGTGGTTACACTCTGGTGGGAGGGATTCAATTTCCATGCATTTGGTCTGCAAATTGCTTTAGGATTCTCTGAAATAATAGTAGTAGAAGTGTGAAGTCAAGGAATAAAATTCCATCATGGTGTAAAATCTGTTCATTGAGTGGAATTTTTATGTCTCAAATAAGCTTTAAGTAAAAGGATTATGATTCTTAATTCCAGGAACAACATTATCCTTTCCCAAATTCTTTGCCTTTTTGCATCCCTCCATCAGAAATCATTAGGTATTAGGCTGTTTTGTGAAAAATATAATTCAGATTCCTTCAGTCTCTCCTGAATTAACGTTGACTGCTCAGTCTGAAGAATAAAAGGAGAAGTGTATTTTATCACTTCATGGTGTAACATGATGTGTCAAAGTAAAAATAATAATAAAAAGATTTGGACTTGTCAGCACCTTCTTTGTTGATGTTCATTCAAAGAATTTTTAACAATTTGGTCCAACTCTAATTATCTCTATGCTTTAGTAAAAATAATGGCAAAATGACAGAATTGGTGTAAGAATGAATTATATACAGATTATTTCTCTTGAGTTAAAATATAATTATTTCCATGTGCAGCAGAAGCAAAAAGAAACATAGAAGTACCAGGAAGAACATTTCATCTGAATGATTATATTTTTATTAATTGTGTTATAGTAGTCTGTTAAGGTTAAGAAAATAAATAAGGAATTTTTTCCCTACACCACATCTGAATGTTACACATTTGATTTTGTTTTTTAAAGGAACTAAAATATCTTTCTCTTTTTTTCCTGGTAGATATGCAGTAAATAATACTATTGTATGTTCATTTGTCAAGGGAAGTGAGATTATTTGTGTGTTTAACTAGACAATGAAGAGGTCTCAAATACATAGTTTGATTCAAAAACTACCCATGTAGCACTTTGGTTTTGGTTTCTTTATTAGTTTTGTATTACTAATTATTTAAGTATTTTTTAATCACAATCTTATCAGAGTTAGAGCACAAAAAACACAGACACACAAATAAAAAAACAATCAGTCAAAAACCTCCAAGAGTTAAGTTGTGTCCCATATCCCTTTAAATTATTTTAAAATCTTTTGTGGTCCTCTGATTCAGAGCTGTTCCAGAGCTAAAGAAGGTTATAAGTGGGAAAGATGCGATGTCTGGTTCTCTTTGTTGCCTTATAGGTGCCCAGATTTCCCACCCCCAATTTTTAGATAATGAACTATTTATTATCCCTTCCATATTTGTGTGCTTTATAAATGAATCCTGTGCAATGGAACAAATTAGAATTTTCAGGCAAAGGAACTTTGATAAAAACTTCCAAAGAGCCCTCAGGTTTATTATTTTGTTTTTACAGCAAGTAACTCCTACCTTGCTGTTGCAAATTGATAGCTATGAAACCATTTTCTGTTTCACACATAAATTGCAAAGAATCTGACAGATGATCCCGAACACCAGCATTAGTTAGAATGGCACTAAAATTCATTAACCAGAATGTGTTTCTGGTGAGGGTATATATATTACAGCACTGCTTAATCATAGGTTTTAACATGCCTCAGAATGTTGAAATATGCAGCTTTTCTTTTTTCATGACTGGGCTTTTTCCTTGATCATCTGAGATGTCTTTGGCAGACTAAATAAGGGAAGGAACTAGCCGCCATCATCTCTATAGCTGAAGCTGAAGATCTTCCTGAAACATGAACATAAGTTTTCTGCTCTTTCCTCCCTGCTGCGTTGATTTCTATCGCTGTCTTTTTCCTCTCACCTGTATTCAGTCTTTTTCATTTTACTTTCCATCTATTAAGAGCCTGACTTAGCAAAGCAGCTGGTGGAACTTAGCTGGGGCCAATTTGGCACACTAAAAGCAGTACTATGTGCTGTGTTTTTTCGAACAACTTAACCGCAGGAAAGTGAGAAAGTGACTGGGTTCTTTTCTCTTTTTTCTCTTTTTTCTTTTCCCATGTATGTATGTATAGTATGTGAGTATTAATACTTACTTTGTTGCATCCCAGAATAAGCTGGCTAAACCAGACCTAAGACCCTAAGAACTTGGCAGAAAAACTAGAAATTATTTTTTTTTTTTCACATATTCAATAAAATTCTCTGTTAGATTTTAGAAATAATTGTTCTTGGGGTTATTTTCCCCCTCATTCATAGAGAGACTTACTAATTAAAAAAATTATAAGTCAGTTGTTTAAAATAGCATATTTTCTACCTTTCAGTTTCAGTTATTTTCTGCACAGATACTTCCTGTTGTCTCTTATTTCACTGAATAAGTAATTAATGGTAAGAGTAAATTCTTTTTTGGTAATGTGCAACTAATATAAGAATATCCTATAGCAGACACCCAAACTGAAATTGCTATCAATACCACGGGGAAGAAAACAGCTCAAATATCTTTAAAATGTGTCTAATTTACCCAAGCAGAACCATAACACTCTAGCAGCTTTTATTCTCTAGCAGCAAGGAAAATTGTCTCCCTTTTTCACATCCCTAGTAATAACTAAAGCAGTCCCCACATAACTGGACAAATCCAGCATATAATATAATAATGACTGGACTAATCCTCATCCGGTATATAATATCAACCACTTCTTTGCCAAAAGGTGGTGGCTTTGGATACAGGAGTCAAGTGAAAACAAACAACTACTAATCTATCACCCTGGGAAACAAAGTTGGGACTCATCGATTAGCAGTACAGGGCTCATTCTTGTAGATCAATGCTCTATGTGAGGTAAACAAAGAAAAAGGCATTCCTTTCAGATCAAGACCAGTAAGTTTTTTTTTAATAATTCAGATATTACGTGGTACCTTAATAAAATACTTAAGACAATCACATTTAAGATACCTGCTTACATTCACATTGCATTATAAACTATCACTTATCAGGAACATTTAGAATTACTTTTCTTTCCCCAGAAACATGCAAATCTTACCTAATACAATATTTTAAAGGCCTTAAAATAACATTCATTACTGAATAAATAACTAGATTCTGTCTTTCTGAACAGCTACTAACCTAAATGAAATGCAAGAATACAAAATGACTTAGAAATGTACTCTTGTAAGCTGTCTATCTATCTATAGTTTTGGTTTGAACACTGAGGAAAGATGGTATCTAGTCTTTGGAAGGCAAAATGCTATTCTGAGGAAGAATTGTTCGTACCTTTTGTCTTTACATGCCTTGTTCCTAGGTCATTGGCATCATGGCCGTGATAAGGTCATTTGGCCTTTGAAATGCTGAATTCTGCCATTAATTTTATGTGCTTAGAAAGGGTGGTGTAGGGCGAAACATGCATATTTTTATTAAGGATTTGGGGAAAGACATTTTTCTGATTGTATTTTTCTGCAGTGCTTACACAACAGGATTCTGACACTTGACTGTAGTCTCCAGATAAACCTGCTATATAAAATGACAACAATAATAATTAGGAAAAGTGGCAGTGGATTCGTCGGATTTTTCCACCCTATATTCAGGGAAAAGGCCTCTATTCTGTCATTCATATTATGCACAAAAGATTGGTGTTCATCAGCATTGGTTTTTGGTGATAAACCAGGTGGAGCAGACGGCCATGCCTTGGATAAAGCAGTTGCTATTACCGGCATTGGACCTCATCTTTTTTTGCCAAACCTTTTCTCATCTTTAAAGATGTATTTTTCCTAGATTTTTTTCCTGTGCTAATAGGGAGTAAAATAGCTATTTAAACCCACTGATCGTATACTCACTGTCCAGACTAACTTATTGCAACAGAATTTTTTTAAAGACATGCCTTGAGGATGAAAATAAGTAGAATCTCTAAAGCAGTAAGTTGTCTCTGTTAAAGGTTTTATTGTCAACTAAGAGAGATTACACCCAGATGCTCTGTGTTCCTCTTCATTCTTCATCCTGGTTGAGTCCTGCTGTTGAAGACAGAGATGATAATTTTTTGGTGTGAGTCAGTAAGTCTTGAATAATAACTTGTGGTTTTATGGTTAAGGTCATTTTTTACCTTTACTTAAAAACAAAATCAATCCAAACCAAACCAAGCAGAAAGACACACACCCACTCCAAACCTGCCCCCCCCCCCAAACCCCAAAACGTATCTTCAAGCCTTAAAGTTTAGCCAAGTATTTCCATGAGCCATTCCTATGTTGTAAGTTGACCACTAGCAAGTCTCTGCTATTCAGTACCCACAGTGTATGAGGAAGTATGTTCATTAAGATCTTGACTTACGGAGGAAGTAAGACAAACTTTCACTGCATTTGAGAACTCTTCATTGTACCAGCTGTATTTCATCAGTGTTTTATTAGTGGATGATAGGGCCTGAGCTAAAACCAAGATATGCCAAAAAAGGGTACAGACCACAGAATAAAAGCAAGATGACTAACCAAATAATGCCTAGGGATCCCTCCACATGGATTAGAACTGACTTTTTCTTTTTTAATTTTTTTAACTTTCTTTTCACCAGAGAAGTAGAAAAAAATGGCTGTCACAGAAGAGAAATTGAAGAGTCAGTGTAGAGGGTAATACAGAGGCTGTGAGTATGTGTGTTGCACAGGAAACAAAAAGCTGTAATACATGAACAGAACCTATACAGAATTAGCCAAGCTAATGGTCAAGTTATATGTAAGAAAGAGGGTAGAAGTAAAATCAGAGGGCAAAAGTATTGCTTAGGTGATCAAAAGATGTATTTTTATATAGGGAGTGATTAAAATGAGGAAACCAGAGAGGATTAGAATAGAGGTGATAATTAGAACAGGCTGTTCATTTTTCCATTAACTGACATACCAGAGCTGTCCTGATTTGCAAGTTTATGAATTTCTAGACTTTTAACCCAGATTCTTCACAGCCAATTTGCTCACATTTCATCTAGAAGCCATTAGTAGACTCCACAGGTAGAAGTGCTTTGTGCCTGCTATATGATATTGCTTTTACATGTCTGAAAAGGATCCAGCTTTTCATCATTTTTGGTTCATGGCATCACCAAGTTATACATATAACACAAAGGTGCATTTATCTAAATAATGAAAGGCTGAATTCCTGCTGACAATGAAATTAGTATTCATTTATTGTAGCTGAAGAAGCTATGATATGTTTCCCTGGTGAAAACAAATAAAGAATTCTTTGAAGAAATTGTTTTTACTCTTTGTTGTATTGCAAAACCATATGGCTCTGTATAATAATTTTATGGGGGATTTAGGAGTAGTGGTGTTGTAACAGGACTAGTTAATCTAGATTGAGAGTTGTGGAAAGATTGATACATATTCATATTGATGCACTATGTGCTAAAAGGTTTAGATTAATAGTTTTGGGGGAAAATAAAAGAGGAAGAAAAGGAAATAGACTTAAATATTTTACTATTAATCCTGTAAAGGTATTGTAATTTATTTCAACATTCATCCTTTTCTAAAGCTGTTAAAAACCTCATGTGACTGACTGGAATTTCAATCAGTCCGATCAATCATTGTACTAAAAAAATCAAATTTGAGGAAAACCAGAAAAAAAATAAACAAATCAACAAATAAAACCCAATCAGTATTTAATTTTGGCTCCTCTAGTTACCAAACAAGTCAATAAGTAATACAGTTCTGAATATATGGACTGTTAGGCAGGTAGGAAGGGATGTTAGGTTGCACCCTTGAGGTTCCCCTGTCCATGCTAGAAAGAGAGCTGCAAGTACTCCCTCACCAGTGTCAGGGAGGTCACACCAGTTCCATCCTGATGACAGGAACAAGTCAGACAAAGAAATAAAAATATTCAAACTATGGTAGACAAGCACAGAACTACTTTAGAAGTACTCCTGAACCACACTGATTACCTCACACTTTGTGCCTCCTTTCTCCTGCTTTCCCCTCCCAGATTCTTCTTCAGTTACGACCCTTTGCCCCTCCCAGATAAAAACCTGCTCCTGGTTATTCTTAACCCATTGGCCCCATACTGCTGTCATAATGCTCCTCTTTTGGTATTTATGATAAGATGACCATGGTAGTAATCCCTCTTCAGTCAGCGATCCACAAAGTCACTATTCTATTTTTGCTATCTACAAGGTATTTTTCACACCATTGTCTTGTTAGTGTAGCCATAAATCAGGGATAACCATCTGCTTAGACTTTACTTTTTCTTTGATTTAAGATATACTCAACAGTTTCTCATGTTGCTGTCTTATTAATATAACTATATGGACAGAGTAAGTAATTTGTATGCAAAACTCAGCAACATCAGCTTTCATTTCCAAACATACACCTTACCTCTTCAAACAGAAAAGACCTTCTATATTGGTCCATTCCAACAAGTAAGATTCATTACAAGTAATTCCGTTAATTTAAAAGCTGAGCACAAACCTGATCAGTTGACCTACTATAATGAATATGCAGATGCCTGGAGGAAGGGAAGAAATAGCCTTACTCTTTTGACCTCAGCAGTTAGCTACTAACCTGAAACCACTTAGTTCACAGAACCAGAGTGTGTGTGTGCATGTGTGTGCGTGCAAGCCTCATCCTACTCATTCTTCCACCATGCTTATTGGACTGATTCCTAGGTTTAAAGTATTCAAAACCTAGGCAATATTCAAAGAACTTGTGAAGATAATTCTAGAAGCTGTTACTGACAGGGGACATCCTCTTAAAACTTCTAGCAAGAAAGCAGTGGAGAGCCACAGGTAAAAGGACCTGAATTTTTCTCCACAGGCACAACATTATTTAAACGGTCTAAATTAAAACAAAGCTACAAGATTAGACAAAGTTCCTCCTTGGATAAAAATTTGGTTTTTAACTAGATTCAGTTCAATCAGATAAACATAGTCAATTATAATGCACAATACTTTCACAAGGAAACAATAAAGCATACTGAAGACCAGTAAACTGTCTTGTGCTTTTAGTTTTGGTTAATTTATTTTTTCTTTCTTAACAAAATGTCTTTTTTTGTCCCAGTAAATGTTTTACTTTGTTGCACTGTGGAATGTTAGTATGAAGATAATTTTTTTGTTGTTTCTTCCCTCATTTTTTCACCATTTTTTCCCCCCACTGTTTACATTTTTTACATTTAATAATTGTTTTTTCCTTGCATCATTCTCTTTTTCTCATTTATTCTTTTCTGTAGTGGTATTTTCCCTTAATTTCTCATTTCTAGGAGCACGGATTCTTTTATTTATTCTTCTTAAAGAAATAGTAAGAATTTATCAAGCTTTTTTTTTTTTAAATGGAATTGAATAAATAGATTTTTTAACAAAACAATGTCAAATCCTAAACTTCTTTCATCTTCTCTATATTGCCAGTGTATTACCCAAGAAGCTAACAGTAACGTTTATGGAAAGTAAAGAGGTATTTACTTACTTGAGGTGCTTCCCCATCTGTCTGTAAATGGAATATAATCATATGGCAAACACAGAAATAAAGAATTAATGGAAGTTGTGCATAATGACTTCAAAAAACATGTTCCTATGCCATTCCATGGTGTAATCTATGTATTAAATCTGTTTGAATCAAGCAACATGGAGTTAACCAAAGGGAAGGGGAAGGGAAAAGATTTCATAAATTTGTACTAAACACACTGATCAAAATAATCTAAATTCACTTTTGCTTCATGTACTTTTCAATGTAATTCAATAACTCTAAAAAGTGTATTTTGTAGACACCAAAAATCCACAGCAGTAGAAACAGAACCTGCACACAGTGTCTCTCATGTCTTCGAAATGTTATGTTGCAACCTACCGTGAAAGAATGAAAAGATAGCTTGTAATTAAGATCTGTGTTTGTTCCAGTCTGCACCTAATAGGGCAATCATTAAATTAGAAGGGAATGCAATTAAAAAAGAAAAAGAAAACTGAAAAAGAAAAGGTTACTCAATGTTTGAACTGCTTCTGGGAAAACCTTTTCAAGCTTTTTAACCTTCTTCCTAGTGTAAAAAAAAAAAAGAACAGAACAAATTTTAATGATCCTGAAAACGTTTTGATTTTTCTTCCCAAATGTTTTAAGAGTAGCATGAAATCTACAATGAGAAAATCATTCACCACAGTAGAAAAGGGAAAAAATACATATATTCCCAGGCTTAATTTTTCATAAATGAACTTTCTTCTGAGTTCATCCTTGTTCCAAAATGAAAACTGTTTACCCTTCTATCTAATATTCTAGGGCTTTACACTGTATTCAGAATACAAAACTGCAAGTAAATTCCAATATTGGAATGTGCTGAAAATGTACCTACACAGGAAGGAACCTTTTAACAGATGCTAATTCCCTGAGTGCATGTGATTGACACCTACAGAGAGGCATGTTGATGCCAATATCTCTTAGGCTTTAAGTACTGGACTTCCTGTTTGCCTGCACTGGAGGACAAAAGTTGTACGCTCTGCTTGCCTTCTTTTACAAGTCAAGCCCCAGAAAATAGCTTTTCTCTTGCTTTTATCACAGTGAGCTGCCAGACTCCAGTCATTACAGGAGCTATGCCATCCACCCGCTTAATTCAGGAATCATGCTGGTTATTGCATTCCAGGTCAAGGAGCTGATAAACAGTTCAGACCATACATTATCTTCAGCTGACAAAATCTTTTGCCTTTCTTCCCCATAGAGAAGAGTTCTGCAGTAACTACATTAGACATCATGCATGAGACTTCACTTTATCTAGCTTTAACTGTCTAAAATCAGGTGACTAATCCATATCATCATCTAGTATCCCTCCAGGCACTTAAAGAAGGTGATTCACCCTATCCAACAATACATGTCCAAGATAGCAAGGATGAATTGTCAGCTGGAGTGCCTTTCTCTCTCCACTGACAGTCATGGAAGCCTGCTTTCCCTAAAAGAGGTACCTTGCTTTAGATGGAGCTAATAAAGCAAGATAAACCCACTCCCACAGCAGAAAATATGAGCATAGCCTTATGGATATAAATAACATTTCCTAAAATTCTTAGAGTCCTGATTTCAGACTAACCAATTTATTGCATATTGTATTTTATTTTCTCTTCATTTTTTGACAGGTCATCTGTAATATCCACAAGTTCATGGTCAGTGCAGATATTTACAAACAGCCAGCATTATTGGGCTGGCAAACCTGTGGATTCTACCATTAGGTCAGGGACATTCTTGAGGCCAAAGACACTGGATTTTACAGAAATATGAAAAGAGAAACTTAGAATAAAACTACTAAATTCACTTGCCTTAGAAATCTGACTTTAAAATGTGAATGACTGGAACAGAGTTGTACCACTGAGACTAATCTCCTGTTTGCATATTTGTTTACTTCAATTATAATAGGAACCCATACAATTATTAAATACGTTATCTCAGTATGAAGCCAAACCAACAAAATATAAACTGCACAAATAGTAGAGTTAAAACTCTTGGAAACCTTGAAACCTTCAGCCTAAATTCTTTTTTGTATGCCTGGAAATCAAAAAGAAGACCCTGCAGAATACGCAAAACAATTTAAAAAATTAGCCTGTGGAAGAGAAGCAGAATATAAGACAAACACTGTAAAAGAGGAATATCAAAAGATGGCATATTTACTGACAAGGCTGAATCAGAATGTGTCAAGCAAGAATTTTACCAGAATATTAACTGATTAATAATGGTGTAAAAACTTAGAAGAATGACTGAAAGAAATAGGTTACTGACAGAGTTGAAGGGTAGTCTTTCTACTGAAGAAAACCTTACGATAATTTCTCTTTCTCAGGGTACAAAAGTCAAACATACCATATAAACCCTCCAATTTAGCAGTGTATTTCTGACATTCTGAGCTAACAAACTGACTTCATGTCTAGATGGCTGTCTTTCAGAATGGTAAAAAATATTAATTTAAATATATTTTAATAGATTGCCACACAAATAATTTTACATAACCCAGGTTTTCCATAATACAATATTTTAGAACACTGGTCACTCAACTCATAGTGTATGAATTCCCTATAGTTTCAGAGAAAAAATATGTACACAGTCATTTTGATGTGTTTTAGCTTCTCTGATTTTTCTTCTATTAAGCTTTCACTGTTCGTAACTTCCCACGTCTCTTGTCCTTAGATTTGCTATGTCCTAGAACAAAGCTAGCTGTACATTTATTAAAATCATTAGTAAAATAATCTTTGTTTAGCCTTCTAGATAGAAAAGAACAGAAGTGAATGTGATGAGTATTTGTTATTCTCTCAGCTAACTACTGGATGGCATACAGATACTGTGGTAATCTATGTGATATAATAGTTTAGCCAAAACAGAACATCTATCCAAGCTGCTACTTATTCAGGTCAATTACAGTGCTCAGTTCTTATATTGAGTAATAGCTCTTCTCCTTTTTATCCTTTTGTCTTATTCATAAACAAAATATCTACATTTTCTTGAAAGACTGACAGTAATTGCATGTATGTACAGCAATGTTTGCATACCTCTTGGAACTATTGGATGTGTGGGAAAACGATGACAATAATGAGGAAAAGAAGTGAACAGTAAGCTAGCAATATTATTAATGCAAGGTATAGCTTCCAGTGTAACTTTAACTTAGGCTGAGTTCACCTTTGCCCCAAAATTCATTATCTCAGAAATAGTTATGAAGAGTTAGAAAGTTCCCAGAAAATGGAAAGCACAGTCAGACTAGGACTGTAAAACTCTGCTGGGATACATTGCCACTGGTCACTCTACCGGTTTTATTTTCAGGTAAGTGCATTCAGCAGTGCTTTACAGATCACATACCCTGCAGCCTACTGCCAGTGGAAATGAGGTGCACACCATGGTCTTTTCTTGACATGAGTTGACATGCAGCAAAATGTATACTGCCTATCACGTACGTGTACAATGTTGCAATTAAACATAGCCACTAGAACCGGAGTTCTAAAAAGCTAAACATATGCTTGAATAAAGACTATATCGGTCTGAAACCCTCCTGAACAGGGGTTGGAAACATGCCAGCTGGTAACTAACCTGGTTTTAAGTCCTCCAAAACAGGTATTGAACCCTTCAGGGCTCATACCTCACACTCTATCTGTACACATAAGAAAATGTGACCTCTTCTAGAACGCTAAAACCAGGAACTACTGCCTAAAAAAATCTATCTGTGATGGGTCCAAAGGCATCCAGCGTATCTAGTAGTTCTGAGTTTTATTTTGTCAAACAGCATCAAAAATACATGTAATGCAAGTCACAAGCAAAGACTGACTGTGGAGCTGGTGTTGGCTCAGTAAATCCAAGCCCACCAAATATTGGCTTTATATAATTATAGCTGTAAAGGACTCAGATAAGGCACATGATATGAAAAACCATGGAGAGAGTTTAGGAGAGCAGAAATGGCTACTGTTGGCTGGAGACAAATTACAGTGTAAGAATAGGATTATATAGCTTTGTAAAACAGGGGAAAAAGAGTTCCTCAGAGTCAACTGGACTTCTGTCTATGTCCATAAGTTCAAGGATCTATGATAGGTGCTTTAGTGCTTTATTAAATTTTTAAAGATATTTTTAAAGTAGCATATGTTCACCTCTAAGAAGCTAGAACTATACCTGGTTCTACGTCATCACTTTGTTTAACTAGTATCTGTTTCTACATTTATTTTATTTGATATATGCAAATCCCACACTTCCATCATTCTTCTTTTATTTATGTAGTTGAAACAGTTTTTGTAAGTCTGAGAACTTTTCAACAATGTGTTTTAAGTAATTTAGTCAATATCAGCTACTCTTGCATATTGCTCTCATTTCATGTTGACTTTTAACTGACCTTGTAATTACTAAAGCAGTAACTGTATCTAGCAAGGTAAAACAGTGTTCCCTAAAGGAAATTATTTTTATCTTTATATCTTGTTATATTTAAATGGGTAAATTTATGTTGGTTTTATGACTATACAAATATATGCAGTGTGTAATTATAAGCAAGTAAGGACAAGCCCTCTCCCAATCTGCTGAAGCTTATGTGTTTGTGTAATTCCAGGCTTCAAATGTTCAGAACATTCCTGGAAATCTCAAAGTTAAGTTTCCAGAATGTTTTTAAACTTTCTCATTACATCTGTGGACAAAGAATATGACCTCTGTATACTCCGTTGTTACCAGAAAATACTTGGTCTTACAACTGGAGTGGAAAGATAAGAAGTGTCAGAAGGACAGTGTTTAACACGTTGTCATGGTGTAGCCTGGTATGCAGCTCAGCCCCACACAGCTGCTTGCTCACCCCCCACACTGTGGGATGGGGGAGACAATCAAAAGGGTAAAAGTGAGAAAACTCCTGGGCTGAGACAAAGACAGCCTAACAGGTAAAGTAAAAGCTGTGTGTGCAAACAAAGAAAAATGAGGATTTCATTCACTGCTTGTTCCCTGCTAGCATAGGACAAAATTAGCCTTTCAATCTGATGCAACCTTAGGTGCTAAAACATAACTTCTGTGAGTTTTTTAAGGGTTCATTATTTTGCCCTCTACAGAATGAAATCTCAACTTTATTTTTTGTCTTTCAGAAGATAATTTTTTCTTTTTTTTTTTCCTAAGTAACCATATTCAGATACATTGTTAGCTTGTAAATTAGCTGCAATGACTTGCAGAATTGATGGGTTACCATTATCAGCATTACTCTGATTGAAAACATCTGCTTATGTAGCCAAACAAGCAAAAACATTTTCAATGTATAAAATCTGAACAACAGAATAAGATTGAAAATTATGACTATACCAGAAAATCAGTGTCAATGCTTTCACATGCAGAGCATGATCAGTTTTGGACACATATAAGCCAAAAATTGTATGGCATCATTACAGCTGTGGGTATATGACTGTTTTAGTGGTCTAACAATTCTTACCAAGCATCAAAGGCAAAGAACAAAGACAATAATATTTTTTTCTCTTGGAAAAAATATTGTATTTCCTTAAGATAAAATAAAGCATTCAAAAGGGCAAGGGTTTTTTTTGCATCCATTAGGGATAGAATAGGCATATAAAAATATGACACTGAAGGACTTCAATACATACAAAAGCTAGAGAACAGACTGATATTTTTGAAACTTCATAGTGAAGGCAGAAATGTAAGCTTGATCAGTGCATTCAATTCATCTTAATATGAATAAAATGGCATTTATTTTTAATAGGTTCTTATATTATTTAAAATTGATGTCAACAACATACTGTTGTAGGAAGGACTACAGATTAACAACTTCAACATGTCACATGCAGTTCAGCAAGATCAGCCACCTTCTAGTCTCAAGTTTGTAAAGGCAGTTTGGCTGTTTCTCAAGGAATTCTCTTTGAGAACATTTCCAACTGTATAAATTAAGGTGAATTAAAACAAAAAGTAAATTATTTCTTGTGGTTCTTGGTCCTAAACTGTTCCATCTTTCATATGGTAAATCTTAATTATTTAGAAAAAATATCTAGTTTCTTTCTTTATTTCCTTTCAGGTCAGATCCTCACATCTGACATTTCCAGTGATCAGGTAAACAGAGTGCACTTTGCTCAAACATTTTTAGAACCTAAGGTTTCACACATCATGAATAATAAAAAGTTATGCTAGTAGTCATACTGCAATAATCAAGCTAAAGAGCACTGCCTCCCAGACCCTAGTTTTTCCATTATCAGGAGAAAACAGGATCTCTCGGGTAATGGTATTTAGAATCTGCATAATCTACCTTCCTTTAATATCCTTTGTTTCCTCCCATCACCATTCTCAAATGGTCTTTAGGAAGCAGCAGTCACGATATTAAAAACCACAGATATAATTTGCTATCAGTTTGTCTACTGTTCATAGTTTTTGGCAAATTTAAATCTGACAGATAGTCTGTCTGATGTTTTATTGCTCATCTTCCTTAGATAAAGTTCAGTAATAGAGGTATGGAGAAAAAAAGCTTCTGAAAACTTTTCCAAATTGCAGAGATTACTCTTAAGTTTTTTGCTGGAATACCTCTGATCCTTTGTATAACCTTGCAAGTCTACACTGACATATTTGAGATGTATATGTGATACTTCTGTCTTTTCTGGCATCCACAAAGATTCTTTTATTTTAATCTATTGAAAATAAAAACTATAAATTTATGTTTGCCACATAAAAAAACCCCACAGTCCTCAAAAACAAAAAACACCAAACCAAACCAAAACGTAGAAAGGAAATATGCATATATACTTTTCAAATTAGAATAAGTTAAAAAAAAAAGCAAAAGTCAGGGAACTACCATGATTCAGCTATTTTACAATATACACTGTCATTCTCAGATAACATCTGAAAAACTTCAATGTTGAATAAATGCACGTTACCATATTGCCTGAAGTATTACTGTGCTGCGGATGTCAAATTATCAGTGACAGTAGTCAACAGTGCATGACTTGAATTCATGTTGTAAAGAAGGTGTTGGTGTTTAACTCAGTATAACTAGATTTATTAATCTTACTCAATGAAGGAAAGTACAATAGGGGATGAATCATTTTCTGTAGAAGAATTTGTATTCACGCATGTGAAATCTGTGCACAACAGAGTTATGTTACCACAACAGATCGAAAAATAGCTGTCCTCTTAAACTTTTAAAGTTGATGAATTCTTGACAAAACTTGCTAATTTTTACAGGAAAGCATGGGAAAATCATAATAGAGAAGCATTCTGAAAGTTTCAGATCACAAAGAAGATAAATTCAAAACACATTCATGCTTTACATTACATTTGTAGCCAATTCTACAGCTGTTGACTGCTGGCTCCCACCAGTTACTTGATCACAGAATAAATCAAGCACCAAGACTGAAGACTATCTTTTGCTGCCATGTAGGAACAAAGTCCTTATGTTAGCTGTTTATTGTTATCACGTGATAAAAACAGAATTTACTATAAACTTTAAGGAAAGACAAAGTATATAACGCCAGTATTTAAAATTCTTTGGCAGTAACAGAATCAGTAAAATATAAATGCAATGTCACCTTTTGAGGCTAACAGACCCATTAAGGATATGTTATTGAAATGAAATTTAAAAAAAAAAAAAGAACAAACAAACAAAAAAAACCACTTTTGGAAGGTATAAAATTTTTTTGTTACTCTTTTGGGGAAATAATTTTTTGCTATTATGCTAATGAATTATTTTATGTACGTCTGAAGAGGACTATGAAAATAGTTTGGAGCTGGCAAAGCCATCTCTTCCCTGTTAACTGGGACAGATTCCAGCTTTTAGTTTACTCATCAGCTTAGACAAGTCTCCCACCAAACATCCAGAATCAACCTATAATCATACCTTTTTTGTCTATATCACCAAATATGTGTGACTCCACACATATCGAAAGCCATTATAGCTTATTCATCTTTTGTTTTAAAGAACATGTCTGGAAAGCTGCAGTGCCTGCCCTGAAGTCTGATAAAATGAGAATCCCCAACCAGTACTTGCAGAGACATTTGAATCCAGCTCTATATTGTGTATGGACCACGTCCAGGCAGACATTACGAATTGGAGAATCATACTGAGAGACTAATGGCAAAAAGCTCACAAGTGCAAAGCTAGCTTCATTATAAAGAGTGAGACCATTCATTTGGCTAACTGGTTCCAATCACTGATCATGTTAATTAGGAGAATGAGGCATGAAACAGCAATAGGCTAGAGATCTTGCCAATGCATTTTATTCTTTGCATGGGTATATCTGAGGCTGGGTAGAAGCCTTTTTAAGATTGTTATCAGACGATTCCACTGTACAACCTCCTGGTTGAAAAGGGAATCCTGGGTTGGAAAGAGAAGAAAGACATGCACTTTTTCTACTGCTCTCTACCATCTTTTATGTCAGTGCCTAAAGAGTATCTTATGTTAAATTATATTTGATTAAATACAATCTTGAACCCATTTACCCTCTAAGAACTGTCTTACTACCAGACTATGGAGTGAATTAAACGTGGTCTTTGTACAGCTGATAATACTCTGTATAGACAGCAATAATATAGCAATGAAGAAAGGAAAGAATAACCTACAGGGAAGAATTATGGTCCATTGTTCTTGTGTAGTTGCAGACCGGTCTTCAGATTGTAATAACAAGGTATGTCCTAACCTGCAACTCTTTGTGTAGGCAACTGTTCGTAGGACTCTAGAGTCCACACCATAGACTCTAAAGAGCCCTAGTCACCCACCTGGTTTCTAAATTTCACTTTTGGGAGACAAGCATTGTCTGTCTGTCGTGATAGATTGTCTGAATCTATCATGAAGTTCTCTCATCCTCAGCACAAGCAAGGACAGCAGCCTGGTTCTCATGTCTGCTGCTGAGCTGTAACATAAATATAGAAAGGCACAGGGAAAGCTCCCAAATTTACTATCACTTTTCCCTACTTTGAGAAAAACACACAGGAACACATTCCTTTGATGTTTAGGTGTCAGGTAATAATAACTCGTGCTATTTGGAGTACTCATTTAACTGTTGTCTGATATAGTCTGTGAAAAGTGGCAATGAAAGAAACTGGATCAAACTAGCCCATGGTTCTTTCCAGCTCCCTAGACCAGAGTTCTCAAGCAAGCTAGCAGAAAAAACAGGCACTGCAATGAGGCATTTAGGTACCAAAAGAAAGCTTGAAATGAAAAGCCTCTGATATATTTTTGAAGATTTAAAATGCTCACAATTGATCACTCTTTGTTAGACAGTTATGTCTGTCAGAACTGTAAAGGTATACTTTCAAAGAATTGTCTGGGCTTTCGACTTTGATTCTTTGGCTTTAGTGACAAATGTGAGCAAAAGTCCATTTAAAGACAGCCCTCTGGGTTCACTACAAAAAAACCTGATGATGGTTTCCACACTGTTGCCAGACCGTAGCATTCACGTTTTTAAGGGTTAGTGAATTCTGACACTTGCTGTCAGTACTGTGATGTAGCAGCTGCTTTCTGTTGATGAGACCGTGAGTCATGAGAATTAAGATCTATTCTTAACTGCTATTGTAGAGTATCTCATTAAAAACACAATGAACTGTTAATTCCTTGAATTTGGAGTCAGGTCTTTACAAAAAAGCCACTTAGTTACTTTCAGTGTCGCTGTGTTCTTGAGTAAAATGAGAAAATTAAAGGAGATGTTTATAGAGTACTTTGAGCCATAGTTTTCAAAAGTGCAACATATTTAATTCATTTTATCATCTCCATTTAAAAATAACAGTTTTCTGTACTAGTATTTTTTGAGGTGGGAAGAAATGGGATGGCCTTTCTTTGGAACTAGAAAATTATTTTATGTATATCAGAAAACTATTTAGAAGGAAAATGAAGGAAATGGAAAGTATTTCTTAATTTAAGAATATGTGCCAATGTGTTGCTAGACAGAGCTGCTGCAAATATTATCCAGGTCAGCAGTAACAAAACTTTTCAAAATTATAATTTTTCATATGGGCAATAATGTATTCCTTTACAACCTGATTTTAAACTAAAGACATGCCAGAAGCAATGTGATTTCACATTCTAAGGCACTCAGCTTTGTTTGGAGGCCTGTACTAGATCAGCCTTGTGCCAATCTGATGTCTTAAATGGAAAAGTCATGTAAGTGAGGGATTCAGATAGACTTTCTAACAAAATATGCGTTCACAGAATTAACAGGACCTGAACCAGAGTCACAGTGGCTGGGAGAATTCATATGCAAAGTATATGCATTTCAGCATTATCTTCCTAGGAAACCACAGGATAGTGCTTCAAAATATGTAAATATGTTCTATTGGAAAATTATATCCTTGAGTGTTGTTAATATTCTGATGACAGGAGAGAAAAATGTGAAAATTACACACTCAGCAGATTACAAACACTGGAAAAATATATTTATGGATTCTTGAATTGAGAAATAGCATAGAAACCATAACCACAAAAATTTGATATGACTAGAAATTGTGCTAAAACTGTAATTACACATTAACTGTTTGGTATATTTTTAATTAAATCAAAACAGAAGTTGTTTCTGCAGTAATTTGTTAGCTTTAAATTGGGACAACCATTAACACATCTCAAGGGAATTTAACAATTCACTGTACTAGTATTTAATTTAAAAATTTCCAAAAGTTTCCTTTAGGCATGCTGTTAGAAACAAAAAATCTAAATTTAAGCACTTTATTTCTATTCTTCTTTATTTAAATTTTTAAAATGTAATTTTTAAAATAAAATTTTTACATTTTTATGTTTGTAATTTTGTAATGTATTTTTTTTTAAGTGTTCGGGCTGAAATATTCCCTTCCATGTTCATAAGTAAAATCACGGACACTTCAGGACACACAGGCTGAAGCTTCATTCTGGGACTTTGCTGTTTTAGCTTCACAGATAAGTAGAACTAAACCATTACTATCACCTACCCCTTCCTAAATAAAAAGCATAACCAGTTGCTTTTGAATGCTTTAGAATATTTAATATTATCAATCAGGTAGATTAATATATGTTTTCCCTTCGGTTCATAGGAAAATCTGACTTTTTGCCTTTTGGATAATAGATAGATACACAAAACATCTTTGGTATTTTTCAGAAGTTTCAGAGAAATAAAGTAATTTTTCAAGTATTTTAAATTTCTCACTCAAACTAACACCAAAATAAATAAAATCATTAAATTCTGTAGTCACTTAAATTTCTACTGCTGGGACTTCACCGTTTTCAGTTAGCCAGTAGTCAATTAGTCAGTGAAACTGCCCCGGCACTGTTAAAGACATCCAAGATTTCATGGTTAAAGGTGGATCTGGAAATAAAACTCAGTCTGATAAAATAGAAAGGAAATGTATTCTGAAAAAATAGCTTTAGCTAGCTCCTCACCCACTATGCCCATTCCTGCAATATCTTCTCCACCCCTGGAGTACTGCGTACAGTTCTGGTCCCTTCTATACAAAAAGGCTGTGGACAGGCTGGAAGGGGTCCAGAGAAGGGCCACCAAGATGACCAAAGGCCTGGGAAGCTGCCATATGAGGATAGGCTGGGAGAACTGGGTTTGTTCAGCCTTGAGAAAAGGAGGCTCAGAGGGGATCTCATCACCATGTACCAGTACTTAAGGGGTAGCTACAAAGAAGATGGAGACTCCCTTTTTACACAGAGTCACATGGAGAGGACAAGGGGGAATGGACATAAGTTGCTCTTGGGGAATTCTGATTGGACACCATATGGAAATTTTTCACAGTGAGGACAGTCAACCATGGGAATAATCTCTCCAGGGAAGTGATTGACTTGGCCATGTTGGACACTTTTTAAGATTCAGTTGGACAGGGTTCTGGGCCATCTTGTCTAGACTGTGCTCTTCCTAGAAAGGTTGGACTAGATGATCCCTGATGTCCCTTCCAACCTGTGATTCTGTTATTCTCAAGGCTTCTGTCTTCTATTGTGGTCTGTGTAGGAAATCTAAGTACCTAACCTGGACCTGTAGAGCATTAAGGAGCCTAAGAGTTTCATGCATACTACAAAACTAAGCCATAGTTGGGTATATCTGAGGAGAAGAATCTGGAAGTGCTCCTCAGGACCCAAACCCAGCTATGCAGCTCTGGCCTTGTCCGCATTCAGTATCAAGCAAAATCAAATGTCCCTCAGGGTCTTTTCTCCACTCTGCTCTCCTTCCACTTCCTGCACACTGAGCACATGGACCAGAAATAAGGTGGGATGTTCTCCCACCAGGTCCCCAGTTTGGTTGTGATGTGAAGCCAACCTACTACTAAATGTAGACTAGATGCCTTAAAGCTTTATTTTCTACGCCTGAAGCCAGGAGATAAATTTAATTGCTTTCATTAGTGCATAATGAGAAACAGAGTGAGTGCCATACAGCAGCTATGGATGTATCCCTCTTTGCAACTGGAAATACTGTCAAGTTGACTTCTTCGTATATCTCAATAAAAGGTTTGAGTATTCCTTTGATGTGTATGGTTCTCTGCCCAGCAAGTAAAATGCATATTTTATTACACAATATGATATTCTGTAGCAGCACAAGCATGAAATCATTCCATGCATAATGAATAAAATTCATCTAAAGATTAATCCATAACTAGAGTTAACAAATGAGGCATTAATAAAGATTATGAAGTGCTTTCTGTGAAACAACTCACAGGCCATCATCTGCCAGAATACTTACATATTTTGCCCCCACTGTACTTCATTGAAATGTCTGTATGACAGAGGGAGTTCAGACAGACCTAACTTACAGAGATTGTATAATAACTTGTGCTGCTCTGTTTTAAACCCAAAGGAAGTAATGTTCCTACCACTGCTAATCAAAACAAACTTGCTCCTACACAATTATAATATCCTGACCTTTTTAAGCTGTATATTAAGTATTTGAATGCATACAGTGCTAGTGAGTGTTGTGGAGTATTTTTGCCCTTAGCCTCATGCACTCACATGAATACAAATTGACTATCAGAAACAAGTCTAGGAAAATTAATTCAATATTTTCCCCTCAATCTTTGGGCTTGAATTAGTATTTAGAGATGTATGTTGCTATTTAGAGTTTGTATGTGTATTCACTATATATACAAGTATACATTTTCATATATATGATTTTATATATAATCATAAAATATATCATAGTCACCATTGAATATAAAAATACTCACATGCACGTACATGCACAGGCACACACAAACCCCTCATATGTTCAAGAAAGATACTTTTATCACAAAAAAAACTTTGTTTCTTTCACCAGCTTCAGCAAACACTCATTAACAGCACTGTCTGATGGCTGCTGTGTAACAGACACACACCTCACACAGAACGGAAATTAGACAGAATTTTCAAATATGTGTATCTAAAAGTATTTCCAAGATTTACAGTTTACTATGACTATTTGTAAACAATTGCATTAGGGTATTTGAGATGAAAGACTATATTTTCCAGTACATTTAGGCACATAAAGCTGAGATGAGATGATGCAGGCTATATGCTTTTGTCAGTCCATTTCCCAGTCTAGCACAGTAGTCCACAGTTATCAGCAATTTAAAGGAATTTATTTACCTGACAGACAGGACTTCTGCTCTGTTTACTACTGCCTACACCTGAGGCGCACAGTGGCTACTGGGATTGATGGTATCATCTCTGCCCCAGCAGGACAAAAGCTGCTACATTAGTCTCTAGAATTGAGCTTAGTTCAGATTCCTAAAATAGCCCAACATACCTGGAATGAATGCTTTGCCCTGTACCCATTTCTTGGTGGCATTTACAAAAGCACCTAAGACAGATATCTCAAGGTGGTTTAAAAGAAATAAGAATTCCAAAATGACCACAGCTGCTTTGAAAATTATTTTTGCACCTGGATTTTTGGGTGCCTGAACACTTTTTAAAATCTGACTTCAGGAGGCTTCTCAGGAACTCAAGGTTCCTGAGTTTCTCACGAAGGTGAGAAATCAGGCTGGGACACAGCAGTTCTTGTGTTTCAGTGCTGTGCTGGTAACATTTGGATCCTTTCAATCTTGTATTTATTTAGGATGGAGAGATTTATGGTAGAGTAAAGTCTGTAGGAAAAATGCATCTGAATTCTAATTACATTTGTGCAGGGGTGGGCAAGGAAAGGTGTCCTTAATAAATAAATTTTCATGTTAACTTTTAAGCAACCTTTAAAAAACGCAGTATTGAAACAAAACAAATATTCTAAGTCTAAACCATCCAAGCTTTCCAGATTTAACTTTTTTTATGGAACAAATAATGGTGGAAAAAAAAATTGAAGTCATTGTTACAGCTAGGAATTTTCCTACATTTGGCATAAACAATGTAAACAGGTCAATTTTAAAAATATGACTTATGTTGAGCATATGATTCAAAACTTTGCTAATTTATTCTCACATGTAAGTAACAGATCAGTTCAATATGTGAGCTAAATCTTATTTCTCCAACTTTTTTTTTTTATTATTCTTATTCTGATTCTCACACTCCATAGTATGCGGATAAGAATTTTTGGCCAGTTTTCCTTATGTGAAAGCTATTCAGTTGGTGTAATATCTCAAGATGTTATTTAAAAACTGTTTGTGCTTTTGAGCTAGTAAGTGACAAAAAAATTACATTTAAGTAATATGTTTATGATCTGAGAGAGATGCAGAATAAATAAATATAATAGACATAAAAATATAACATTGTCTAAAAGCCAGGAAAATTGGATGCTATGCTTTCTCTAACATACTTTGTGACCTGGGATGTTCTTTTTTCTTTGCCATGGGATTTCCCCCTCTAGCAAAGTAAACAAATACTAACTAGGTCTGGTAGATACCCCGCAAGGGAACACTTATTAAGATTCTCTGCTTTTTACCCTCTACGCATGTTTAGTGTGCTTTTAAGTCCTTTTTGGTCTCTAGAATGTGTTGATAATACTGTATCTTTCACCCTCCAGCTCATGTACTGTTTTTCTTTATATCTGGGTAAGTAGGACATTCTTTCCCGGAGCTGTAGCCCTGTGTTTTACATTTGCACCTCAGTCCAAAGCATAGCGAAAGAGAGATGCACACTGACTCATTCACAATTATAAAAACTGATCTCTCTCTAAGTAAGGTGGTCATCACAACCACCTATGCTCAAAAAACCCAGCCAACCAAACAAAAACCTAAAAAAGAAAACCCAAACATATCTAGACAAAAGAAAGGAAAAGAAAGTGTGTGTTTTAGTGGACTGAATGCTCGTTAGCTGTTACAGGACAAGTGTTCCTGGAGTGCATCTTCCAGCTTAGTTTAATCAAAAATAAATTGCTTTGCACTCTCCAAGATGGCTTGGCAGCATGAACCAAATTGTAGTACACAGGGACAATTAGAAAGTTCACTTCAGAAGCGTGCACCTGATCCAAACATAATCGCCAATAAATATATAATTGTAGAGTCAGATGCGGCAATATAAAATATGTTGATTTTCTGTTTCTATGTCATGCACCTTTAAAAGTTCACTTATGTCTTCTGAAGGTGCTCTTACAATTAAGAAATTTCAGGGAAATCAAGTCCTTTTACTACTACATATCTCAAGATTTCCAAGGAGTTTTCTGCATAAACTTTAAAGGACAGTACTTGTATTTTGTCTCAATGTTACTTCTTTTTTCTTTTTTTCCCCTGCTGTTAGGTCTTCTGCTATAAACATGGAGAATGTTAGCTTTACCTTGTCATCTCATTCATTCTGTTAGAATAGTAGACACCCAAGGCAAAAAGTTCTCTGCTCATCCCTCATATAGAGCACACTAGGCACAGTTTTTACAACATGCAGCTGAATCTATGTACCTGATGGTTTACAGAGGAGAGGAACTTAGCAGGCTTAATGAAAATTAATTGGCCATAGAAATCTAGATTTTCTCAACTCTTCAATCTAAAAGAGTGGTGGCTTCTCTCTCTATTTCAAAACCAGCTGAAGGCTGTTGCTGTAGCAAAATGTTAATCACTTTGTCAAGTACGTGAACAGAAGGAAGCAAGACATGGTGAAAGGAATTAGATAAGAATAGAGAGTTACGTGTGTCCTCAGTTGGGCATTTGGCCATGTAGTGATATGTGGGTAAAGTGGGAATCAGAAAGTGTCAGGAAACATGGTGTAGTATGAAGGATGACTGGGAGAACAATAAGAAAACATTAGGGAAGACAACTGGAGATATTGATAAGGTAATGGCAGTAGGTTAGTGCTTGGCATTAAGACAGAAAGAACTAACTAACAAAGGAAAAAATGCTTTGCTCATAAGAATCACATGAATTGCCTAAGAATAACAGGCACTGCCAAATTATTTTACACAAAGCTAGAAAATAAGTGTAACATGACTAACAACATTTGGTCACTACAGCTAAAAGCCACATTTCTTTATACAAATAATCTGCATGTTTATACTTTTGTGAGTATGGAAGTCTTAGTGTGATGTGTTATGATATGCCTATGCATTACTGGAAATTATGTCATTGCCAGCTTAATGGATTTATTTGGATTATTCCCTGCATGGCTTTATATGTTTAATTTGTGTATTTTCTTTTACTTCCAAAGAAACGAAATATTCTCGTAGGCAATACAAATAATTGACTTTCTATTCTGGAAGCAATATAAGTTTTAAATGTTCAAGCATAATTCCCCAAATAGCATAGACTGTTTAGCTCTTTCCTGAATCAGACAGCTTGGCAGAATAGCTCCCCTGATTCTAGAGGGCTAAGCAGATAAACAAATATAAATATCTAATACTGTTCCAAAAACATAGAAGAAAATAAAATTATATAAATCCCTCTTAAAACAACAACAAAATCTCTTTTTACTTCACCATAATCTGATGTATTCTCTACTACTAACATTCACCCACAAAAAAATGTTCAGTGAATTTAATTAGGGATCCTAGCTTTACTGAAAGATAGTGACAAGTGTTGCCTAGTCAGCTAATTATTTAACAAGAGAATTTGGAATGTCATGAGAGAATTGTTTTTTGTGTCATTCACAATTTATTTGGTTGTCCCTGTGTAAAGCTTTTCCCACAGAATAGGTGAAAGAAATTAACTTCATTGTCATGGATCAGCCTGACGGCAGCCTAGACAGGTAACTGTTGATCTGATTGAATGTGGAAGTTAACAAGAAGATGGCAAAGGCAAATACCAGAGTGAGTAACAGCCCAGAGAGGATGACACTCAAAAATGAGTAAATCTAGAAATCTTGCAGAGAAAGCAAGCACAAAAATAAATCAAAGCCATAGATCAAATAAAAGCACTTCTTATCCTTTCTACACATAAAGCCAGTGTGTCTTTGGCAAAACCTTACTGCTAACGTACACAATTGTTTCTTCAGCTGCTGCATATAGACAGCTAAGGGTAAATCATAGAGTTCAATAGGCTTTGTATTTTTATATAGGATTCTTGTTACCTACATTACACTCATTTTAGTTATATGTCAAAATTCCATTCCATTCAAATATTTCTGTAAAATCTATTATTTTTTCAAAGTGACTCTCAAATTTTGTATGCTAGGGTACGTAGTAAGCATTCTAGGTTTCACAACATTTGTGAAGGATTTTCCAGTGCACCATGTTCTGCAAAATCCCAAACAACAACAACAACAAAACATCAAAAATAAAAGCCAGACACTGCAAAGACATTTTATCTCAGGTTACCATATTGTTTTCATACTTCAGCATATAACCAGGGTTCAAAATAAATCCAGCCATTCCTCATAATGTCTTAAATTGTTTGAATTTTTTTCCAGTAAATGAAAGGCACAACTAACACAAAATCAAACTCCTGAAGGAGCTTGCATCTCAATAAATGCCTGTAGAAGTGTAGAAAGCAGTCTGTCCATTTACCCTGACAGAAGTTTCAAAAGTTTACATAGTAAGTGTACATACTTACTATGTAAATGAAGTACTAGTAAACTAAGTATATTCCTAAGTTTACAGAAAGTAAATATAAAGTTTGTCTGCCAGATAAAAAATTAGTAGTTATCTTAATTTTAAGTAGTAAAAAATTCTTCAGTTCAGAATTCCTACAGATTTCCCATCTGAAATATTACATTAAACCATATGTAATAGCTAAAAACTCATTATATCTAGACAAAGAGGAATGATTAAAATATACATGGCAGCAGATATTATGCAAAAGCCTATGCAGATAAATACTTGAACTGTTACATGTCAAATTATATGCACAGACACTTAATTTTACTTTCCATCTGTCCATTGGCATCACACAGTAACAACAAATGTCACAGCGAAAAGATTTAAAAAAATTAGATCACTTACATGACCTAATCCTAAAGACTTGTGAGAATGTTTTTAAAATAGCAGGCAAGACATTACAGAAGGCAGTTTTCAAAGAAACTGTGCGGGTATATGAAAAATCGAACCCCAGTCAAATACAACACATTCAATAGTTTGAAACAGGGAGAAAACCCCTTTTCAGCTTTAAGAGAAGAGGCAACATGTACCGGTTTGCCTGAAACCTTTTCAAACATATTCAAAAATATTTTCTCTGTTTTCTGAAGACTATAAATGGCAAGAAAATTGTTAGCCCTTTTTACAAAAGTTTCACAAAATTAGGACATTATTTAACACCGCTTATTCACATTCCCTATTCACATTCCTGTTACTATACATAGCATACAGTACTGTATTTTTAATACAGCATCCCACTAAAATTTTTCTTTCCTTATCATCTCTTCTCTTTGCTATAAAAGTTAATATTCTTTTTAATTTTCACAAGCTAAGAAGAGTTCTTCAAAGGCAGGCATCAGGATGCTGAAACTTTAAGTGCATGTAAATATGGGATGCATTTAGTTCTAACTTTGCTCCCCCAAAATCTTGGTCTCTCTTATTTTCCTCTTAATTATTTTTGAAGTTATTCAAGAATTTAGTACAATAAAATCGCCTTAACTTTGTCTTGTAGTGTTCTGGTTGTAGCCTATGAGAGCCCCTAAGATAAGGGGTTAGCAAATATTAATTTTAATACAATTGTAAACTATTTTCCTCTTTTAGATTATTAATACATTTAGTTTCATTTTAGAAATACATCTGTAAAAAAAATTAAATATATATAATAATCAGCAGTAAGCTAATGAGTACCCATGGCAGGTTCTCCCATCCTCCTTTGAACTATTATTAAAGAATACAATATATCAATGAGCAAACAGCTGCAAAAACTATTTCTGTCAGTGGCTTGTAGTCTCCTTGAATGGATTTCATCTTACAAAATGCAGATGTCTATAACACAGAGCTAATCACCCTAAAAGATCCCTTTGAGTGAAAGTAAGGAACATTTCTAGGTTGTAGGTCTTGTCATCCTACAGGAGACATCTAAAACCAAGCAGCTCACTTTTCAAAGAGCCTATTTTTCTCCATTACTTCTAAAGAATTTTTTAGTGGGGTCCCACTCTTGAGCCCTGAAAAATCATATGGCAATTATGATCCATCAAACCTCAACACACAGTAAGACTGTACAGACAGTTATTACCCTGTTAGAGCTGCCAGCCAGAGAACTTAGCATGTTTTTCTTACAGAAAGCTGTAACTTTAATCTGATATTAATTATCTATTTTTCTAGGTGGTGGTTTGGATGGTGGTTTTAGAGAAAGTGAGAGAAGCAGCTGCTTCAACACTCTCTAGTTCAACAAATCAACAACTACTAAATTCCCAAAAAGTGGGAAGCTAGCTTTCACTGGCACAGAAAAACAACATGCTACTTTGGAAATTTTATTTTGCATGTTTGTTGGGTTTCTTTCTAGAAACTGCAAGAACTGGTACTGAGCAGGACAGAAGATAGCTTTTTTTTTTTTATTGTGAAGAATCTGTTATTGCTAGTGTAAATTTAGTGTGTTTATTTTCTCCTCCCGCTCCCCCTTATAGAAGATTGTGTTTCTGGAAACAACAGAATTAAAATGAGGTAATTAAAATGCAAAGACAGAATGCCACTTTTTCAGTTTCTTTTTGATGAATTGTAGTATTAATTTACTCAAGATCTGAAGTGCAAGAATCATCATTTGAATTCTGAGTTGCTGCTAGTGCTAACAGAACTTCTTTTTGGTCTAAACTTTTTTTGCTTTGTGTGTCACAAATATAAACCATCTGGTATGCCAGCTGCCTGTGTTTCTTTTTACATATACAGCAAGAGTGGGTCAAAAGGCTCCCAAATTGCAGACATTATCCTTTTTCTGCTTATCATCATCATCATCATTATAATCCTCTTAGCATTTTAATATATGACTGCTTCTTTGTGGCCTCTGAGATCTGTCAATATGCTGTGGAATGGAGTTTTGTTTTGCTTCCAGTGAGTACTCTGATTTAATGGGGACAGAAGTCTGGAATATATCTTATTATGGGTTTACTGTTCACCAGTTGCAATAATTTTATTCCACATGTTAATGTAAACTTGATTACTATATTCTGCCACCTGTTTGTTTTTAGAAAAGTTGGATTTCTCAGTACAAAACAATTTTAAATACATTTGAAGAGTATATTAATTCTAACCTGAGGTTGAGTTTTGTTCACTGCGCTTCATTTCACTTACAGGGGTTTGCCAGAGCTGCTGTTGTATCTTCTGTTGAAGTTCTAACAAAGTAATAATTTAATTACACCTTAGCTACAGTTTATCAACCTTCTGCCTGAGAAAAGTAATAAATGTAATTAGGAGCCAAAGGTGAATAACTTGCTCATATAAGGAAGCTGTTCCATGCACAGTTTCACTCAGTTTAAAGGGAACCCCAGGCCTCTGGTCCATCATTCTCAATGATTGTCCAGACTGTTATTCAAAGCTTTTTCCAATGAATTTCTGAGAAGCAAACTTTTCTTTATGTAGCATAAAGCTATTATATTCAACATAACTTCTCATGTACATGTGAGGGGAAAAAATACCGAGATGGAGACTTATTTTTCTGTTAGAGTCATCCTTTTGGGTAGTTACAGCCCTTGACTAAATGGGGGTCTGTGAATTTGGAGAGGCAACAGGGACTAAAACTTTGAAGATTCATTTCACAGGTTGGTACTCCATATCTGGGAGCATAATGTGGAAAGAACTAAACGAGCACCGCACTAGTCCTTCCTTCAGAAAATCCACCCTACCCCTGAGGTCATCAGGGGAACATTGAATGACTGCACATCAAAAGCAAAATATGAGTTCATCAAACTTACTAAAAATCAGAGTAACTGTCTCATAAAGCAAAACCTGCTAGAATTCTGTTCTGTGCTTGCATACTCACAATCTTCTTTACCTTTTCTGTTTGGCAGAACAAGATAATTCAGTTGTGAAGATACCATCTTGGAGAGAAGTTGTTCTAAACCAGTAATCTTTGGCACAGTTTGTAGCTGTAGCAACACTAGAAAAAGCTCTATAAAGGCAGAAATATTCAATGGAAAAAATTATGTACACCAGTGTAATGGTCTTGTGAATAGCTGATAGATGAGTATGGTCCTGTTATGAGGAGGCTGCATAGAGTGCATGAGATGGACGTCTTGGTTCAGAGAAGAGGAGCAGGATTTTCAGGGGAGGTAAAGAAACAAATTTGTAGTCTTGAACTTTTATGTGAGGTAGTACAGGTATACACAAATTTTATTACTTTTCATCCTAAAATTACACAGGTACATTAGTGGGCTATAGCACATAGGTAATCTCAGACTGCCAGAAAGTATCAGACTTCAGTACAATCCAAAAGGTGAAGAGTCTCTAGACTTACAATAACCTGTTCTGGCTTAACATACACAAGTACTACATCTGGATATCTAAACTACATGTAACATAGAATTTTTTAAAAAATCACAATTTCTTCTGGGGAGAATATTTTAATGATCTAAGAAAAATCATTAGTGAAAAGTCATATGGTTTTCTGTGTGAGGTCTAGGAAAGAAAATATTAAATTTCAGAAAAGAAGGCATCATCCACCCACCTAATTGTTAATGGGGAAAAAAGTCTGTATTTAATCCCTTTCCCACTGTACAATCAGGGAGTCCATCTCTATTGGTTATCCACTTTAATTTACATCAGCATTATGTCTGTTGTTGTATTACTACTATGAATTAATGCTGCAATTGTCTTATCAAAACTCTCCTGTTATAACTCTTCACTAACTGTTTTATCCCCTTAATCTTTTTAATCTACTATTGAATAAATAAGAGGACAAAATATCCTCTCTGGGACAGAAGCAAGATAATATAGGTATAACCTACCCATAACCAAGTCCCTTATACCAAATATACCAGGTAGCAAAGCTTTTAATTAATATGGTATCCAATGGCCTGGCTTTATTTTGCCTTTTTTTTTTTTTTTTTTTCTGCATTAACATTGAATATATTTAAAACTCAGGAAGGTACAAAGTTCATTGAAGAGTAAGGACTAGAAACTTTAATAGTTTTCAATCATAACATAATAGTGACTATCCTTTGGAATGTCAATAGACATTGTACTTTTGATCAAACGGTTTTATTTTGTACTGCATTTTGTAAAGGCATTCACCTATTATAGATAAAATAACACTGAGCAAAATTCTCCAACATAACATTTTGTCTAGAAAAATAAGCTATCTCCTTATATCTACAGTTGACCCTTCAGGCAGCTTCTCATGCAAGAAGACCAGGATACTAGTTAGTTATTTAGAGACCAGTTAACAGACAACAGGTAGTTATTCAGAAGCTACTGAACAGTACACAGAAAAGCCTTTGTAGCTGATGTTGTTTAATCTAAAGCTTGGTTACTATTTAATGTAAGGAATTATTACAATTTCAGCTGTTTTCTGATGACAAGAACAGATGAAACTGTTATGCTGTAATGATCCTTCCTGCAGAAGTGTATGTCTTCTGATTATCTTTTTACAAAACCTTGTTTCAAGTTGGAATGAGTCAGTCATGGAATATTTTTTTTAGAATCAATGGAAATTAGTGGATGAAAAACTGGATATGTGCTGGCAGTGTGCACATGCAGCCCAAAAAGGCAATCATATCCTGGGCTGCATGAGAAGAAGCGTGGCCAGCAGGTCAAGGGAGGTGATTGTGTCCCCTCTGTTCCACTCTGGTGAGGCCCTGTGTGGAGTACTGTGTCCAGCTTTGGGTCCTCCAGCACAAGAGAGATGGGGACCTGTTAGAGGAGGTCCAGAGGAGGGCCATGAAAATTATCAGACGACTGGAACACCTCTTGTATGAAGGAAGTCTGACAGAGCTGAGGTTATTTCGACTGGAGAAAAGAAGGCTCTGACCTTATTGGAGCCTTTCAGTACTTAAAAGGGGCGTATAAGGACAGAGAGAGACTTTTTACCAGGGCCTGTAGCAACAGAAGAAGGGGCAATTGTTTTAAACTGAAAGAGGGTAGATTTAGATTGAACATAAGGAAGCGGTTTTTACCATGAGGGTGGTGAGACACTGGACCAGGTTTCCCAGGGAAGTTGTTGATGCCCCATTGTTGGAAGTGTTCAAAGACAGGCTGGATGGGGCTTTAAGCAACCTGGTCTAGTGGAAGGTGTCCCTGCCAATGGCAGGGAGGTTGAACTAGGTGATTTTTTAATGTTGTTTCCAACCCAAATAATTATGGGATTCTATGATTCTGTGAAATGACTGATGGCTGGATCATTTAGATTATGGGTGCAAGATTTGGTTATGAAACAAAAAGTATGAAATAGTTCACAAGATGTTAGTGTTCACACTACTATGAAAAAGGACAAGAAAACAGATTAGCCGTTACAAGCCTCAACAGAGTTGGGAAACTGGTATCATGATAATGACTTTTAAAGGAGGGAAATTGATTTAGGGAATCTTTTATTATCTGGAAATTGCTCAAGATAGAGAGACAAAACATCCTAATAAGGGAAAAGATAAACATGGACAATAAGCGACCAGCATAGCAAAAACAGAAGCTCTTTAGATTATGAAAAAAATGAAAAGGTCTTTTAAAAAAGGAGGGAACAAAAAAAAAAAATCAAGGTAAAAGCATGCACCGCTCCAAACAAAAAGTCCAGTAAACAATATTGTACCTAGCAATGGACAGTGAAGACAAAAGGAAATACAGATACTCCAAAGAAGAGAGAAAAGTGAAAGATGTTACAGCCCCATTGTTTCAGTGAAAAAGTAGAGACACAGAAAATATGCTTTAGGCAGTGTAATCCTTCACACATACTTGAAAATTTGTGATGAACAAATAATTAACACAACTAAAATATGGTAAGAATAGGTCAGAAGAAGGAGTTACCGAATAAGGGATACTTTTAGGTAAATACAGAATTAAAGGCACCTTAAGGAAACGTGAAAGGAATCTGAACCTTCCATATGTATTTGAAAAATTATAGTGATGGTTTAGAAAATTAGAAAAGGGCAATAATAACTCTTTTACTTGAAAAGTACAAAGATAATGATCAAACAGTCTAATTTTATAACTGGAAATCTGGAACAAATTATTAAATGTCCCATTTGCTGGTACCTAAAGGATAATAAGGTGTCAAGAAACAGAGAACATGGATTTGTCAAGAACAAGTCATATCAAAGCAATTTCTATTGACGGGGTAATTGGCCCAGCGGGTGTGATATACCTAGACTGCAGTAAAGCTTTTGACACTGTCTCAACTGACATCTCATACAGTATGAAAACACTGCCCAGATGACATTAGTATAAAGCAAATACACGGCCTGTTGCAAAAACTCTCTCAGAAAGCAGTTAAAAAACTTCAATATCAAAAGGGTAAAACAGATGAAATTAATTGCCCCAGTGTTGGTACTATTCAATATTGTAATTAACTATCTGAGTGATGGAAGATAGTATGCTTTTTACAGTGATTTGGGAGAGGTTATAAACCAGACCAATCATTCAAAATTATTTTGATGCATTGGAGAAATGGTGTAAAGTAAATTTGTTAAATTTTAGTACAAGCACTCTGCTGAGCAAATACTGAGATAAGGAACAAGATCTGAGGCGGTAATACAGTAGAAAAAGTTGGGAGCATTATGGTGAATCAGAGGAAAAGAATGAATCGAGGACATCAGTAACTGCCTTTTTAAAATGAAATACAAGAAATGGAGAAGGTCCAGTACAGAATGACAAATACAAAAGAGTGAGAAAATAGAACTTAATATGGAGCATTGAAAAGAATGGATTTATCTAATACAATAAATAAATAAATAAATAGAGAGGGAAGAACAGAAGGTTGCTTTATCAATCTTCCTGTATTTGTATATTTGTATAAAATTTGTCATAGATCTAGCAAAATGCTACATTATACTATTACCTCAGTTTCTACTTCGTGATGCCTGGAAGCTGCAGTCATAAGAAAGGCCATTGAGCCAGTCTTTGTGAAGCACAGAGCATGATGGTATTTAATGGCCCAGCCTTCTAATTTATTATTATCATGGTGGAACTGTAACCCGTTGTTTTGGACAGAGAAATGGACACAGACACTGTATATAATAACTGATATTTTGAAGCAATTCTGTTAGCGAAGTCAAGCTTCCTCTTCTAAGCAAAATCTGAATATAGGATCTTTATGATTACTCTGAGCATGGGATAGTACAAAGCTCTTTGTCTTTTTTCAGCATCTGTATAGTATCTTGTCTTGGTGTAGATGTTGGATCCCACTGATGGGTTTCTAACAAGTGCCAGAAATTGCACAGAACAATAAATCACAAATCAGGATCAAAAACACTGCTTCCAAGGAAGCAAAACATGTTAAACTATTTGGTTCAGCAAGAGAATTACCTACCGTTCCTTCTGGAAGCTGAATGGTCATAACTCGTCGATTAGGCATCCATGCCTATCAGTTCCTGGGAGTCAGGGCCACTGCCAGACACTCACTGGACTGGGGGAAGACAAATAATAACTTATCCTTGTTCAAAGACAGTGACTCTGGTGGTCACAGAAACTCATCAAGTTTCCGTGCATCATAAAGATGTGAAATATAATCGAAGCCAATAATCTGTGTTCCCTAGCTTCTGTCTAAGAAAGGATTTTTTTATAGCATCATAATAGGATGATAAGAGATTAGATGTTTGGAAAAAAAAAAAAAAAAACACACCTTGATTTTACTTCCCCAACATTACTCTTTAGTACTTCTGCCAGTATATAAACATCAGCCCCAAATGTATACTACAGTCTCTCTTAAGAAGGAACAACAGGATTGGAGAGGTGTGGGAATTTGGGAAAGGGCTGATTCACTGATGAAATTCACAGAAAGTGATAGCTAAAACATTCTGAAATGCTATCATGCTTGTGTTATGCAAAAGAAGAAAAAAGTGTTATTTGTAACATGCAGAACATAAAAAGTTATAGATGTGACAACACATCTTTTAACAGTGACCACCTGTGAGCTTTCAATTCAGTTGTGCATTACAAATTAAGCAATGTGAGCTTGTTATATTTACCTGTGCAAACATGCAAGTAACCCTGTTGATAATGGAATAAAAATGGTTACAACTCTGCAAGAAAAACATTGTTTAATAATAAATGTATGTTTCTGCATAAACCCCACCATAAAATCACATACCTTTAATGACAACAACCAGAGCATATCTTATGGGTGTTAAGCCCATGATGCTATTTTTTCACTTCAGTGACCAAAACAGCACTTGCAAGAGTCTCATTAAGCAAATAGGACTCTTGCAAGTGAGAGGTGAAAGGGATGTATGCAGATGATGACAACATTTGCACACTTCTTGCTTACTCTGTGACTCACTATTGAATAATGCTCACATGCTGTTAATAATGTAGACATGTGGGACTTAGATTATGAAGCTGATAGCTTCTTATAGCAAGTAGTGGTCTAAGGAGATAATTAGTAGTGATAAAATGCTAACACTTCTGACTGGGGGAGAAAACATTTGTGGCTAGTTCATGAATCATGTGTCATTTTATACTAAATCTATAAGCTAACCTGCCTTGGGAGACCCTAAAAGTTTATACTTTTTTATGAGAGTGGGTTTGTTTAAAAATTAATGACAGCAATTTTCACGATGGCTGCAGAACCCCTGAAGATAAGAGTTAAAATGCAGCAATGAAGGGGAAAAAAATTGGAAAGGTTTGCTAAAATAAGATCTTTCTCCTCATTTACATTGACAGGAATTGCTAGAATTTGGTTTCCAGCACTTCTCCTCTGTCACGTTAATATAAAGTTATTTTTAATGAAAGACCAGGGCTATGACAAAACAGATTTCTATTTTCTTTAGATGGATGCCCAAAAGCTTTTAGATTCTCAAATCAATTTATTACTAGAACAGGAGGAAGTTCCACATCACCTGTGCCCAAGAAAAGAGGTAGAGATTTTGTTCTAAGTCTGATAAAAGATCAGCCTTAAAGAACAGCACAGGATAGCTTGATTGAAAACTTGACAAAAATGCCAACATTACAATGCTAAATCATTTAATAAATCTGCAGTAACCAACACTTACCTTTGTGATGAAATGTTGTTTCATGTAGTCATTTACGACAGGCAGAGCTGAGAGTAGCATCTATTCAGTTTTTTAACACCTAAACTTCCTAATGTAAATCACTTCTTCCCATACCTATAACAGAGATTTCAGTGTTTTTCTCTATGAAATTGGAGAAAATGTTTGATTTAACTATGCTAATGATTCTGACAGCCTACCTGCTTCCCAGTATCAGCAGAAATATTTTACTTTAGTTTCTTTGAATACTGATCTGTATTTGTAAAATAAAAATAACACTATCTTCATGCCACAGAAAGGAACTGCAAAAAGCAAATTATTAGTAGCTGTGAACTGCTAAGGTGCTTCAGCTGTGTGCTCCACAGAAAATGATGTGAGTATATATTTGCTTTGTGTAGAAGATATTATTTATGTTTCATTTTCTCCATGTTTGTCACTGGCTGAAAGCAAAGTTTGCAAAGAATTAGCACAGAATGGCATAATTGCACTACTTTGTTCACCAGTGGCAAATTAAATTGCCTAGATTAATTGTTTAAACTAACTCTGGCATTTCTTATCTTCCAAGATCTTGGCCTTGTAATCTCAAAAATACTATATTAATCATTTAGTGTATTTTTACTTGTCTATATATTTTATCTTTTCATAGTTATTTTAAGTAGGTTATTCTTTGAATTTAACAAATGTTTTCTTAGTATTTTTTAAATTTTCTTCTTCCTTATACAAATTTAAATTAATGCCTTTTTAAATGTTTGTCATCTAAACTTCTACATATCCTGATTTAATTGATGAATGATTGTCTCTGTAGCTGAAAGATGAAAAGAATATATTATAGACAATATTGCAGGTTATCTTCTTATTTCAGCTATGCTGTTGACTGGTTCTTGAGCAAGGAAGCATCCTGTTATTTCAATATTCTTTCATTGACAAGCATTGCTTTACTAAAATTTTAAATTTCAAAGCACTTGACAACTCTTCATATTGTTGATGCTTTTCTTTTTGCCCTGGTTATATTCATGCTTCATGTCCCTTTACAGAAAATACAAGAAAGTCAACAACACAATATTGAAAAAATATTGAAGGGAAGACATCATAGTACTTTTGATGGTCCGTTTGATGGGTAAATATAGCGTTACTGGGTCCTGCCTTTCCTAGAGAAATGATAGTTTAAGAACTTGTAAACTTGTATAGTTTATATGATCCTGAGACAGAAATCACCCTGACGAAAAATATTCATTTAATAATAATTCAGTCCCTTGAATGAAATCACCAATGAAAGAAAAGATAGGAGGTTTTAGCTCATTTAACTGCATTCTTGTGTGCTGGTTTTGGCTGGAGTAGAGTTAATTCTCTTCACTGTAGCTGGTATAGTGCTGATGGCACATTGATGTTTTAGTTGTTGTTAAGCAGCTGCTCAGTGTCACTAAGTAGTGCCTATACTAGTCAGGGAATTTTCCAGCTTCCCATGCTCTGCCAGGTGCCAAATTGGCCAAAGGGATATTCCATATGATAGGACATCATGACCAGTATATTAACTGGGGGAGTTGGCCCAGGGAGGAGCAATCGTGGTTCAGGGACTGGTGGTGTAGGTCAGCGGATAGTGAGCAGTTGCATCATGTGTTGTTTGTTTTGGCTTTTTTATTCCCTCTCCCCACCCCACTGGGTTTTGCCTCTCTCTCTCATTATTTTCCTTTTCATTATATTATTATTGTTGTTGTTATAATTATATTATTATTGTTTTATTTTAATTATTAAACTGTTCTCATCTCAGCCCACAAGTTTTTTCACTATTACCCTTCTGATTCTCTCCCCCATCCTGTTGGTGGGGGAGTGAGCAAGTGGCTGTGTGGGGCTGAGTGGCAGCTGGGGCTAAACCACAACACTTGTTAACAGCTTTTGCTGTCATTCCTGTTAGCCATGTTAGTTAAAGGGGATTTTTGGACTAAGGAATAAGAACCAATAAAAACATGTTTATAAAACAAATGAACAAGAATAAGGAAATAAAAATTTACCCCAAAATGATTTGGACATATAATTAAGGTAGACATTTTCGCTTCCTTCATATTGTATTTGTAAATGTTGGGACCCTGACATGGAGGTGGTCCAGGAAGAATGTTAGAGACTTAGGTGGAAAACAAAAAGCAGTGAGAAACAATGATGGCAACTGAAGCTGAAGCAATCTGGAGTGTTTTTGTGCAGCTAATTAAATCTGAGGTAGGAGAGAGGGGAGTGCCTAATATTGGACTACTAAGTTTTGGATCTCAATTAGAAAACTGGTCTTATTACAGTGTGAATGACAGAGAAGCTCTAACTTCTCCACTGGAAGGGCATGGTTTTACGTACCACTATTCTGATTTAGCATCTAGCTGCTTTGCTTCGCTTACCTGCTCTCCCAGCCTTCCTTCATGTTGGCATTGACATTTGCTGCTCAATGAGCTGGGTCAGAGCAGAGAACTCATTCAACAAACAAGTAAGTAGTTTTACAATGGTTTAGCTCCTGAACAAGACCACTGATGAGGGTCAGACAAATGTCAGTGCTGACACAGGGAAAGACAAGGAAGAGGGCAAAAACACTCCTTTTGGCAGATTTGATGAGGATACTTGTATCCTGAAATTTCACTGATAAATTCTGGCTTTACTTCAACCTTTGATGGAGTTTTTTGCTCTCTTTTCTTCTGTTTTTCTCTCTTCCAGCTAAACCATAAGGACACTATGGAAATGAACATCCTAGTTTAAGTATCTAATTTTAGGCCTAAAATTAGTCAATGTAAACATACACACATGGCTTTATAGGTTTAGCATTTAAGACACAGCTTGTGCAGTAATGAATTTGCCATCTTGTACTTAGCTGCAATGGTCCCATGTCACCCTGTTTCAATTCACCTGCTAAGTTCAATCAGCCATTAAGCAATAAATCTTTAAAGCGATGTAAGGGACATGTGTGCACAAATCAAATTATTTATTAACAGTATACCTCAGCAAAATGTCTGTGTGGACTGAAGACCTCCTGCACACCACTTTAAAAATAAGCTCCCTGGAGCCCATCCCAACGAAACTGATTGAGTGCACTAATGTATTCTCATGCATTCCTCTTGATGCTGAATCTATCTCAATCACGAAGGTCTTTGCAAGACATTACACAAGTTTTTTATTCCTTTGCTCTTGAAGGTGTTGAGCTAAGAGTTTCCAAGTATACCTAAACTTGTGCAAAAAGAAACTCTTTGCAAATATTTCTGAAAAAAAGAGTGAACCTTTGCTTTTGTTCCATATTTGCTTGAATAAGTCAGAACTATTGAATTTATTTGCAAAAGAGCTTATTGCACCATGGCACATAGTACCTAGGGTGAAGACAAAAGTGAGGACTATACATGAGTGCCAAAAAGATGTTTTATCTCATTCCACTTTAATGCATCTCCCAGTCTAGTTTGCCATTTTGATCTCATTTCTGTTCAAAGTGATTTCCCTGGATTTTCTCCATTTATTTATGGATACCTAATCTTGTTCTTTCTTTCATTTTAACCACTTCTTTCCACTCTTTCATTTGCCATAATAGCTTCTCCTTTGTGCCTTTTGTGACAAGGAAATGCTAGATGCATAGTACTGTTTCTAGCTGAGAAAAAATATTCCAAATTACACTTGAATAAACACTCAGTAACTGGGTAGCTTCATTTAGCCAAAAAACAGGCTTTTAAGAGTGATGTATATTTATGGTATATGTTTCTATACTCTATGTTTACATAAGCATTAATGCAGCTTGGTAACATATTGCAGGAATGAGTAGGCAAAGATACGGCATGTTAAAATTTCCCCAAACAATGCCTACAAGCAAGCACTGAGGTAAGCATTAATTAGGCAGTTTCTGAACTGTTCAGCTTTGCCAAATCCTTTGACTGAATTTCACAAGTCAAGGCATATGGTAAATGACATTGTGTCTGTCCTAATACAACAAATGTGATTCAATTTTCATGTAAACCTATTCTGATTATTTCCTTATGTGATTTACATATGCATTTTGTATTAAACTAGTCACCCTGAAGCGAATGTTGTGGAGTGTACCCTGTAATTCTATTAACAAGGGGAACACAAAGATCATCAAACTTACCAGTTTCAGGCTTATATTAGAATGCCCCTGTAAGCATAACTTTTAGAGATTAGTTAATATTTTGTTTGTAAACTTTATGATGATGGATTTTTCTAACTTTTCTACAATACAATTACAGAATATTTAAGATAAATTAATGCCATGTTGTAGTTAAAAATTTCTGGTTTATTCTACAGATAACTGTAAGAATCCTTGTTTGTTTCTGGGCAGTGAATATTTTTAATACATTTGCTTCCACATTAAAAAGATCAATATTGATAAGACAGCACAATGAAACAATAATGAATAAGCGGTATTTACAGGAAATAATATAACTTCTATAGCACAAATTTTAGATGCCTGTAATTGCTCATCTATGATCTTGGAAGGCTGGTGGGTCACAGGAGAAATTGTGAAGCTGAATAAAATCACCATTGCTTGATAAACTAACAAGGTTATATTAAATAAATTTTGCAAAATTAAAGTACTCTTTCTGTCAAATTTATTTCAAGCAAAATTGGTACAAAGCTTTCACCCTTCTTTTTTTTTTTTGCCTTTGTGGAATTGGAATAATAAAAATGCTATGCATTTTTTTTTCATAAGAAGTAATATATTTGAGGGCAGCAGGGTTGTTCTCAGTGACAGTATAGTCCAGTTTCCCACTGTCCACCACCCTGAATGTTTTTGTTTCCTTTTCTCATTCTAATTTACCAAAATTTTGTCATAATATTTTGGTTGACCATATAGCCAAACCCTCAAAGCTCATCTGGTTCTTCAATTTTCCTGTAGTATTGAGAAGCTTTTCTTAAGGAAACGAGAAGTAGAAAACACTAGTTAGAGTGGGTCTGCTGCACAGAGCTTCCTCCAGTGGAAACTAGAAAAGTATTTGCACAATCCTTCAAAGGAAGCAGGAGCCTGGGGTGAGGCAGCTTCTTCCTTCCACAAGGGTTCCTGATCAGCAGCGAACCTCTTGTAGTGCCCAAGTTTAGCTGTAGCATCTGGATTTCCTTGTGATGCATATGCAATTCCACCTCCATTCTTTCACATTTAAGAAAGATTAATTTATAATTCCTTTTGATTCATAGTAAATTAAAACCCCAAGAATTAATGCACTTGTATAAGCATAGACTGCAATTCATACTGTTCACGTTCACAGTCCTTTCAATGTGCCAATCTTTCTAAAACCTAGTATGTCCATTTGCAGAAATATAAATCATGAATGTTTCATAAAATAAAAAATAAAATCAAATTAAAAATAATTTAGTAACTAAATAGTTGTAAAAAAGTACACTCAAATACTTCCTTTTTTTTTCAGATCAAATTCAGCAAGAAGTTTTCATATTTCTTAAAGGTCTTACTAAAAACCTGTTGAAGGAAACCAGTATGTCTCGGGTCATATCCTAGGAACTTGTTTCAGCAGAACACTGAAGAACCTTGTCAAGTATGTGCTTAAGTCCCCATGACTTTTCTGGCACTTAGATTGTTAAATTGTTCAAATATCTATTTCCCTTGTAATTAAGCTATGCATGATTTCAGCAGTGCTTGATGGGTTGGATGAAAATAGAGCTGTCTAACCCAGAAGTGTCTTCCATCTGTAATTCTTTTACGTTTGTTATTGAAGTGGCAGGGAGAGTAGTTTTCATGCATTCCCTCAGTATCGCAAGAACAGTATTCGGAAAATAGCCTCACTAATAATTTATTGCATTTTTAAAAAGTCAATTTGTTTTAAGAAAGTAGCTTTTCTCTTTATCACTGGTCACTTACTAGAAATGTGAAGAGTTGCATTTCTGAGGTAATTATTGGCTGGCTTGTCTCATTGTACAAAAAGAATTGTAGAAAATTTACATCATTCCGCTCTACAACAACAACAACAACAAAAGAGAGATAAACTCTGAGATCTGGTAGATATTAATATAGTCCAGAAAGATGACACAAAGTGTGGAATTCATCTGATACAAAATACAAATACAACATGTCTCCTTTGATTGTAATGAATACAGAGGGTGATTGGCTCAAGCACAGTCCTAGAAATGTTAATTTAAAGGGACACTAAGGGTCATTTAATTCAATGCATCCTCCAAGTAAGACTATTCTCAATGCTAGATCTAGTCAGTTCTGTTTGGTATTTTTAGTCCAGGAAAAACCTTTGGTATTTGTAAATGAATTCTAAGAGCTTGGACTCCACAATCTTCTCAGGGTCTGAGTTGAGGATGACCAGCCTCAGCCAGATAAATGTCTATAAGGAATATGTCTAAACACTAAACATAGTTCAATCACCTTTAAATTAAGTGAGCTCAAACAAAATAACTTTTAAGCTAAACATAATTTCAAATTTCTTAAATCCTTTTACTGCAAATCATCTCAAGCTACAGCCAACAGTTGTATTTTCTCTTAAAAGAAAACAACCCCAAAACATTATTGTTTCTCTTAAATAATGTTTAGAAATTTTACATCCAGTCCCTCAATCCTCATTGAATTCATGTCATCAACCTTAACAGAGCACAGTGAACATTAAGAATCAAGCTTTCAGTCTTTGTAACAGCTGTTACAGAACAAAAAGCCTGCCTAAACAAATCCTCTTACCATCAAAATAGTACATGAATATCACTTGAAACTGTGTCCCTTAAAAATTCAAATTTTGAAATATTTAGTTTCCTAGCATTAATCTTAAAAAATCACAGCTTTTAAATGGATGAACTAAAGTTGGTAGATGCTGGTTTACTACAGACATCTCAAGATGGATGAGGATCAGAAGAGATATTTTTTTTCTGTAGCTTTACTGAGCTCTACTATGCAGAGAAGATCACAAAAAGAGGTTCAAAGATCATCATACATGTGTTAACATTAGATCAGAATATGAAGTGGTGATCAAAATGGTTTCTTGGATGGTATGTCTTCAATATGAGTTTCTTTCTAACTGTAAAAATTAATAAATCAGATGGAAGTAGTATACTAGTATAACTTACAAGTTCTGAAAAGGTTTTCTGTGGGACTATTTCAGAATTTGACTTCCAACATAAACTTAGTGTTTTGTCTCACTCTTATATTGGCATAACATATGTGCTAACAGTGGCTTTTTTAGGCTGGAGCTTGTAGAAAATCCCAACAGATTACAACTATTTGACTAATTAAAATAAATTCTATTAGCTACAATATATATGTCTATATGCATATATACACATAGATGTGTATACTTCTACACATATGCATATCATATATATGTTCTATGTCATGTGTAACTAAGTATTCAGGTGTTTTCATTTCATGTATGTTCCAAAACTGTAGAAAAGTTGCTGCAACTTCAGACAAGACACTGTTATTTTGCAATAAGAAATCAAACATTTAAATGAGAACTATATCTTAAGGAAACCTGAAAGCACAGTCCTGTCCATCATCTGTAACAGAGACATGTTTGCTTTTGGAACAGTAAGAATTTTCTGACTTCCTAATATAGGGACTATAACATTTTCTAGCATCCCATATGATAGATCAAGTCCTTTCTACAGGTACTAATAACACTGAATGTTCCCCCCTTGGACAATCTTACCAAAATAAAGAATAATTCTGTGTTATGGTAGTATTCATTTTCTATTCAAACAGTCTTGTTTTCTTTTATTTTATTTTCCTGCTAAGAAAGTATTTTTATTTCTAGAATTTGGTTGAAATGTGAGTTATTGTTTATTTCTCTGATTCAGAAGAAAAAAATATTTTGTCTACAGCTGTCTACTTGAGTAGTCTCAATTATAATCAAACAAAAATCTTAAGACAAAAGTGTACTTAGAATAGCTGATTTGGTATTGTTTCAAGCTCCTAAAACCTCTTCTCTTACCCTAACACATTTCAGATATGACACTGAAATACATCTTTATGAATATAATTTGTTCTGAGGGAAGTTCTAAGATTATTGTTTCCTGTCTTACCTTTTTTGACACCAACAACAGATTTTTTAAGGAAAACTATTACTTTAATCCTATAACCCTAAATTGATTATACTTTGCTTGATTTATGATACAACAGAATAATTATGCTTGGAATAATAATCCAACTTTCAGATTTGATTACCTTTACATCAGTTAGATTTATTCTGCAGAATAACAATTCACGATTATCTACTTGCCAATACTTTTTAAAATGCCTATGCTATGCATTTCCTGAACTGTTAGGGAAATCAGAGGTCTTAGCTGTTTCCCTCTCTTCAACTCTTTTGAAGTGTTCCGTATTTAATTCTCTGAATCAGTAGGAAAACAGAAAGATCTTAATCCTCAATAGATGAGCATCTATGAAATATAAAAATATGCGTATATGAACTCTAGAGTACTCATGATATCTTTTGAACACTACCCCTCTTTGGGACACAGCTTCTTATTTTGCTATTGAAAGGACCTTCCTGATGTAAGGGAAGAACTAGCTTTGTTTCATTTTGTTTGGGCTGCCTTCCAATTACAGCAGCAATCTTGAGCTCATTGGAAACTCAACGTGATATTAATACTATTGTCGCCTTGGGTTCAAAGACCTGAAAGTTGTTGGCTGAGGACTTAATAGTCTTTAGACTCAACTGACAGAGACTTTATATCATGTTTCTCAGTGTGGCACCTGTGACTACATCTGTACTAATACACTATATAGTGTCAGACCTTGTCCTTTGTCTCTTCAACTGACACTGTCTAGCCACGTGCATACTAGTGAACTCCCTTAGCTGCTCAAATAGGTAGGCCACAAACACAGTAACCTGCTGGAAATGTTCTTGCTGCTCCTAACTATGTCCAGGCATTGTGTGGGGAAAAGGGAGTCAAAATACCACAGCTGTACCCTGACACTTTAGGTTGCCAGTATTGTCTTCTCAATTTTTTGTGCAACAGCAGCTTAATAAGCAAAAGTAACTGCATGTGAGAAAATACAAAGGGATTATAGATATGATTGTCAGATTTGGCCTTGAGCATTTGAGAGTAACTCTATAAAACCTTAATAATTGGTTATGTTTGAAAATATTTGAAAGATTCCCTATGTAATTATTCTATAACAGTATCAGTGAGGTTTTGGCCCTCAACAGTAATTTGTTTCTTGAAACTAAATTTATCTTATTATGTCTTACTCTGTCTTAATGATTCTAACTGCCAGTACAAGCCTGTCATAAGAACATAAACCACTCTATTGTTAGTCTATTTTCTTTTTTTTAATTTTTTAGATACCTTTCAGCTATAATTGATTTTTCTGTTTTTGAAACACACTTATTTTATTACTATGAATAATATATATTAAGACAGAAATTGAAACAGTTTACATAAAGGCATAGAAAGAAAGAGATGGAGGAGTTGACTAGAGCATGAACACACTGTGAATAGCTATGCTGTCTACCTTGCAGAGATAATTCCTGCTGGAGCACAGCAAAGAATTTGAAAACTTGTTTCCTCCCGTATATGCAGTGCAAATCATTACAATTATGTCTACATACATGCACATACTTAATTATGTTTTAGAGCAAAACTTTGCTTAACGAATCTAAGGTAGGTACCTAGGTAAAGCAAGCACATAAATATTCCTGAAATATCCCAAATACACATCAGATAGGTAATCTGAAGTAGAGAGTGGCTGAAAATACTTGAAGAGAAGGATATTGCACTTACAGCACTTATCTACAGCCATGAGCTTCTAAAAAGGAGTGGGTGTGAAGCTGTGAAGAAAAGCAATTCCATTCTCAGTAGGCTACCACAGCACATTTTCAAAAGTTTCTAATTGAAGATATGCTTCATTTGCCTTAGCTATAAAAGAATTCACATTTACTCATTATTATGTCTGTAAATGACCTCATAAAAAGTAGTCTTGAAAAAACAAACAAACAAACAAAACCCCCCAAAATACAAAACCAAAACAAAACAAAACCAAAGTAACATTTGGAAAGCATTTTTAATTACATAAAATAGTACATTTATTTTTTGTATTATTGATCCAATATCAAGAGAGTTAGACTCCATTAAGCTCAATAATTTAACTTTTTTCTAAAATGAAAATGTCATGTATTGAGGCTCTCAAAAACAATACAACAAAACAGAGTACTGTGGCTAACGTGTTATTCATAGGCAATACATACAGTGGATCCGTCAGAATGTTGTGATTAAAGTTTTTAATAAGCTAACACAAAGTTATCATGAAACACACAAGCAAACCCAGAATTGTAGTACACAAGGTATATTGATTTCACTGACAATTAATTTTACCTGAATATGATGACTAGAGTGTTTTTAATGCCATAGCCTAAGTATGCCTAATCTCATATTTAAGACTGACGTCTATACTCGACCTACAGAACTCAGAGATTTATAGTTCATTCTGTTAAAAGTACTTAAAATTGTAGACCTTCAGAATGTTTAGGGTTTGGGTTTTGTTTGGTTTTGTTTCTTTTTTCCTAAGTAGACTAGATGAAAACAGTAGTCAATGGAATTTAAACAGAAGCTTTACATCCTAGAAAAAAATCAAGAGGTCTTAAAAAAAACCTTGTAACTAATTTGGGTAATTTAACTTCTAGAAAAGTATGGGAAAAGAAAAAGTGTAGTGGTAACTGTTAAAAAATAGTTTTAACCAGCTAAAAACTGGTAAATTAATTTACACAAGTTTGCTTTCATTTTTTGCATGAATATAACTTGTCTGGAAGATCCTTCTGCTCAGAACTCTAGTCTAGTTACTCTGGAAGTGAGACTGACCTTGCCTAGTTTTATATTTCTATCAATCTTAGCTAGTCAAGTGAACTCCTTTAGTTGTCAATGGTGAACAATAGTTGTTTCTGAGATGTTTAGCATATTTAAAGGTAGATGTACAGAAATATACAGGTGTATATATTTTTTTGCTAAAATATGCATTTCTTTCTATTGATTGTAAAGGCTGAGCAGATATGTGATACAGGCAAGAATACTCTATTATTTGCCCGCTCACAGATGTGTACACTTCTTTGGCCAAGTACTGCTAGGAAAAGTCTTCAGTGAGAGCATTAGCTCATCTGGAAGTCCACACCTTTGCCTTCTACATAGGGTTTTCAGTCAATCAATCAAAATAAAGCACTGCAAAGCCTAGATAGTGGCTTGGCTTGCTTCAAAGTAATGAACCAGGACAACTGTGAGTTTCATGACATTTCATTCATTAAATTTTTCATATTTCATGGTGGGAAAAACTCTGTTTTGTGACTTGGAACAGAAGTAATGAAATATCAGTGAATTGAATACCAATTCCAATCACATTCAATTATCTTTGCTTTCAAGTTTCTAATTTTTAAATTTCTCTATGGAAAGCCTCCAGAAATGTAGATACTATGCTGTAAAAAAGTCCTCAAACCTCAAATTTACTGAACATAAAGGAGCATGGTTCAGGGACAATGGCTTTTGTCCTTCATGCTGCCACCACCCCCTTCTGTCCCAGCACCCCAAATGGATCACTATTATCTATTGAGCTTTACTCCAGCAAATACTATGTATATTTATGCAACTATAAGTACCTCTCTGTAACTGTGATTTAGAGGTTAATATACAGTCCTTCCTCTGAGCTCAGAAGAGTAAAGTAAATAGACTCAGGTTACAATAATTTGTCCATTCTCACTAAAATAAAAGAAAACATGCTATATATATATGCTATATATAATAGGGAATTGTTCATGTAACAACACCGTATGATGTCTTCCCTACAGAGTTTAAATTAATGTTGTTTCCTTTTGAATTTTATATGAACAAACTAGATATTTCACAAAATAAACTTCTGAAAGAAATACTTAAGTAAATTCATAAATTACTAATTTAGCCCATTGCCATTATTTGATCACTTTTTTCTGCTGAGGAAATTTACCTTCTGTCTTTGCAACAATTCAGTGAAATTACTCTGATAGTTTCCAACTCATATCTTTGAAGAAGGAAGGGTATTGAGCCAAAGGGAGCTTGCATGTATGTTATATGCAACATGCACATGTGTCACTAAATATAATTATCATGATAATGTGCATTTCTACATAGCTTTCCAGTTTTTGAACTGGTTGGGCTGAGACAAAAAAAAAAAGTAAAGTTGGCAAGTACTATAGTCTGCTGGTTTATTTCACTGACAGTTTTAGTAAGTTAGTTCATGAAGTTTGTGGGCACTTTATTTATTTAATTATGGGTACCCAACATGCCAACATATGCAATTTAATGGTGCAATTTGCAGAAGTTACAAAAAGCAGGATCCCTGCTGAAAATTTAAAGAGGGAGTGTACCTATTTTCTGCTTGTATTACTTCACATAATGGCTTCCCAGACGAGACAGAATAGCAAGCAAACAAAATGCTGATGATGCATGACTTACACCAACTGCTTGTGAATTGAAAGCAGATGTGGACAGTGGGAGGCTGCCCATCTCTAAATGCAATACAACTAACTGAAAAAAAAAAAAGTGAAATCTACCAGTGATGTTCAAGAATCTATCTCATCGTTAAAATATGTCACCTTTTAAGCAGGCAGTCAGAACTACAATAACAGAAAGGAAATCGTATCAAACATATAATGTAATGAAATAAAAATTATAAATAAAATTGAGATAAAGCGTCATTACAGTGATCATATATGTTGCTATGCATCTACCAGATTTATTAGAATTTTCAGCTTTACAATAAAAACAGTAGTATTCAAACCTGAACGTCTGTAAGTATCCTTGCATTTCACTGTAATAAATCCACTGTTACACAGAAAAAATCTTTGTTAAAGAAGGAGCACACAACACGCACTCATCGCTTGTAAATAAGCTCTAAAATATACTTACGTACTCTAGAAATGGGGAAAGCAACGAGATTTGACTGCGCTAGCACAAATTCCTGAGTCAGTACACTACTCATTACCTATATTTTCATTACGAGTTTTTCTATTTTCAACAACTCCTTATCATAGGACTCTGATTAATTATAATTCTTTACCTTCCCAGATGCACTGTATTTCTCTCTTATCGACCCTTTCACAAATCAACTTTGTTTACTGGTCTTTGGGGTTCTATCATAGCAAAACTTTTTCTAAAAGCAAGATACTCCAAGGGATATTCATAGCTTTTATTTCACCCATTCTTTTTGGTATCTAAACAAAATAACCTCTTTCCTACCCTCAGTTTACTAGACCTCTTTATTAAAGATGAATGCTAAATACCCTTAATTAATGACAAAACTCTCTTGCTGTTTTCAGGCTGTACCTGATTCAAGTTTGTATTCAGTATACTGCAGTGAAGGCTACTGGTCTTCTGAGACTATTTTACTAGAGCCATATTAAATCAGCTTCTACATAATGTGACAACATTTAACTTTCTCTACTCACATTATTTTTCCAGCTCTCAATAAGTTTTTGGATATACTACTAACAGTTGCCCATTTTTTTTTCTGCTCACTACAGATTAAAGCTCTATTTGGCTTGAGCATTTTGGCAGCTTTCAGAGGGTGAGACCGTTCATCCTGCTTTGATCCTCATTTCAAGTTCATCTTTTTTCCTTCTTCCTGGGAAATTTATGTCTTTTTCTGGAATATGGAACTTTTCTTCATTTCCTAATACTAGTGTTAAAAACTTATAAGATGTTTTTGCATCAGCTGATTCACATTTCAATAAATTACTAACCAGTTTTTAGAAGCCATACAAGTTCAACCAGTAACTTATGCCCCTTAAAAAGTCTTGGAGGCGGGGGGAATCTATTTGCTTCTATTAATCTTCAGAGCCCTTTTCTTTGCACACATTCTCTCTTGTAGTTTTCTTAACAATTACTATTATTATAGTCACATTTGCACTATGATTTTTTTATTCCTCTAAACAGGCTCTCTCTCTCCCCCCCCTCTACTTTCCTCCCTTCCCCCCTCCTCCCTTTCTCCTCCCCCAACCCCTACCCCCCCACTTCCTGATGAGTTTGCTTTTCCTTAAACTTTGAAGAACATTCTGGGATCTCATTAATGTGCCTAGAAAAAACTGGTACAGGCTTCAATGGAAACAGAATAGGCCCAAAAATCTTTTGTAAAATTCTTGATACGTAAGTGTGGAGATTTATACAAACTCTTGAAATCAACCCTGCCCAGTCACTGTTTTTTCAGTGGAATCTTTGCTAGGGACTTACGTGAAGGAATGATATCACTCATTGTGTTTTCAGTACTACTTAAAAGCAACAACCATTTTCTACATGGAAAAAAAAAAAGTATTTCAAAGCTAAGTAACTAATCTAAGAAAAGACTGAAGAGAAAATGCATAAGGTCTTGAAATATGCAAGGAGAAATATGTTTGAGGGACAGATTGTTGTCTTTCAGAATCAAAGAACTTGGAAGAAAACAAGCTGGTTTTCAGTCTTCCTTGTAGTATATTTAGAGTACCAATGAAGGATAAGAGAGAATATTGAGAATTTTGTGATTTCCATTGCAAATGACAACAAATTTTTCTTCTTTACAATGTAGAGGCAAACTTCTACAGACCTTCCGGAGCAGGTAAACTACATTTTAAGTCTGACTGCAGTCCAAATTATATTTAAGTGTATGTCCAAACTCATTACATATCAGACAGTGTTGAATTTTGAGGGATATGGGATATCACATTCATGATAGGTCTTAGCACCCTTATGCTATGTATGGCTCTGTATTCATCCATTTATACAGCCCAGGCATTTCTAAGTAGTTCATCTCCAGGGATGCCAGAAAATCCCGTTTCTCAAAAAAAGTCAGGAATCAGTCATGTTGACACACACTGCCTGGCTTCAAGGGCTTATGACCACAGAAATTGTACAGAGTCACAATGCTCTCCAAATCAAGGGCACCTGTCCCCAGTCCAAAATATTAGATCAGGTAACAGAACTACTGAGCACCGGTTGACACATAGTACAACTGCAACCAATAAAGTTCTGACCTTTATCTTTACTGCTGTTTGATTTGTATACTTGAAGAAAAATCACACAAAGTAACATTAAGGCAGAGTTTACATCAAAATTTTGTATAATTTTTATTTCCACTCTGCGTATTATTTTATATATATATAGAATATATATAGATATAGCCTATAGCGATATATAAAGACTTATAAATAGTAATATATATATATATATTCAGCACAAAAATACAGGGCACAAGGCTCAAGATCTCTTGGTCTAAGAGAGAGATATATCCCCTCTTAGTTTGTTATGCCTCTTCACAGCTGTCTTGATGGGTCAGGCCAGACTGTATCTGTAATCTGTGCTAGACCATAGCCCAAATAAGGCCTGTATTTAGAGGACTGGATCTTTTTTTAATTAATGCAGTAAGAGTAGTTAAAAATAAAACCTTAATAGATGTACACGATACAGGAAAAATAATTTACCAGAGCATATTTTATATGTAAGAGATTTATTTAGAAAAAAATATCACTGTATGTAGTTAGCAAACTAGCTTAATAGTTCAGGTTACTTTATCCTCTAGGATTTTCGGATGGTTATATATAATTATTGCAGTCTTTGTATGCATTACCTATAAATTGCTTTCCTTCTCTTTCATTCCCATTTGGTTTCTCAAGTTTGAGCAAGCTAGTCATCAGGTTGATCTACTCAGATAACTTAGAATAAATAAAATGTTCTCTCTGCACCTGCAGAAAGAGCAGATGCTGTCAGAAGTGGTTTAGCACTTCAACAGACTGCTTCTGTCTGCATAGCCAGTGACTTTTGTTGGTTCAGTAGTCTGATTTCCTTAAAGCTTTGGCAGCAAATATGTTCTACTTCATACTTCTGTCTTTTCAATGAAATTTAATACACTCTAATGAGTTTAGGCCTGACTGTCATAGGAATCATCTCAAATTAAAGGCTTTTAATGTATGAAATAGTACAACCAGTAATGTAAATAAACAACTCTGGATCTGTTTTGGTACATCATTGCATTTAAAAACAATGCGACAATTGGACTACATTTAAAAATAATGTCAGAACTGGCTGTGGTTTGTTTGAGATTCCTTAGTACTTTTTTCAGATAATGAACTATGTGTGGCACAGCAGATCTTTTTCTGTTCATCAAGGTCCTTCTCATCCTTACTTGCCTTCCCTGTAAAGTATTGCTTTTAATCCCTTCTCAGCAAGGTAGGCTGTCCTCACGTCCTAGAGCACAGGAGGGATAAATGACAGGATGAGCAGTTGGCTCTCTCTCCTTTCCCAGAATAGGCAGGGCTGCTTAGTCTCCCAAAATACATCACATTTCTATGTCAACTTTTTCATTTCTTTGCAAAGTTTGTCTCTCTATATCCTATAGAGTGCAGGAAGGGCTTTCTAATTTTTTTTTTTTGTGCCATGATAGTTTAGCTAGATAAGCCAACACATCTGCCTAGTACTGTGTCTTGTACCTCAAATCTTTGTACCATGCTCCTTTGCTCAGAGTAGACATGATCTGCATCCTTACAACACATCACAGAAGGTACTTAGATATCTAATCTTCATTAGTCTCACTAAGATTTATGGCTTAGGGCCTCAACTGCATGCAGATATTTCCAATCCCTGATTCTGCAGCAACAAGGTTGAGTAGTTCTTCATCAGTGAGTTAACTGAGGGTAGAATTGGATATGAAATATGATGGTAATTAATTAATAGGAAAACATTATTACAGGCTTCCCACAACATACTTATGCAAGGTGTCAGAAAATGGAAAATTTGCAACTACTCTTCTTAATTCCAATATTCAAACTAATAAATTTTTCAGCATTTTTCTCTGAGTTATTGCATAACATGGATACATTAATTACCTTGTAAATTTAGAGTAATTAACAGCCCTAATTTTTGCTTATGTTATGAAAACGAGTGAGTTAATCAAAATGGTGTTATTTAAATAAGGGGAAGTATTGTGCAGCACAGAAGTGCTCATCATTTGTGAAATGAGATCTTTTGCTTGAAAAGTTCTTCAGAATTTAGTTAAGTTATAAACTGTATCAAGCTTGAGGTTATTTTTCTGCTCTTTTATCTAATTATGCTTTATCTTTCAGCAAACTGCTTCTCAATACAATTTTTTTGTACTGAAAGAAAGCCCTCCAGAAATCAAAGCAGCTTATCTCCATCACTGTGGCTTATGCACTTATCTTTATCTTACAGAAATGTGTGAAGTGCTCCCTGTCCTATTGGTGCCTCTGTGAATGACAATTGGATGTTTATATTTCCAGTCCATAACCAATGGATTAAATGTATCTAAAACTTCCACTGACTCTGGTATTTCAGATGTGTATATTAATACTTGTGTGACCATAATAACTCATATAAAGATTAATTACTGACACAGTTGTAAAATATCTATTTATATTCATAACTATTGATCACACTATCAGCTTGGTTGTCTACTACCTGGAGAAGTTCCAGTTGACTGGAAGCTGGCAAACGTTGTTGCAATCTTCAAGAAGGGGAACAGGGATGATCCCAGTAACTACAGACCTGTCAGTCTCACTTCCATGCCTGGCAAAATTATGGAGAAGATTATTCTGGGAGTTATTGAAAAACACCTGAAAGACAATGCAGTCATTGATCCTAGCCAGCACAAGTTCATGAGGGGAAATGCCTGCCTAACAAACTTGATTTCCTTCTATGACATGGTTAACCACGTAGCTGACCATGGGAAGCCAGTCGATGTGATCTTTTTGGATTTCAGTAAAGCTTCTGATACTGTCTGTCACAATATCCTCCTGGATAAAATGTCCAGCACACAGCTGGGTAAACACGTAATGCAGTGGGTGAGCAACTGGCTGATGGGACAGGCTCAAAGGGTCATAGTAGATGGGGTTACATCAGGCTCGTGGCCAGTCACTAGTGGGGTTCCACAGGGATCCATCTCAGGGCTAGTACTCTTTAATCTCTTTGTAAATGACTTGGAGGCAGCACTGGAAGGAATACTAATTAAGTTTGCAGATGACACAAAACTGGGAGGAGCTGTTGACACTCTCAAGGGCAGAGAGGCCCCGCAGAGGGATGTGGACAGACTGGAGAGCTGGGCAGTCACCAACCGTATGAAGTTTAACAAGAGCAAGTGCCAGATTTTACACCTGGGGTGCGGCAACCCTGGGTGTACACACAGTCTGGGGAATGAGAGGCTGGAGAGCAGCTCTGCAGAGAGACACCTCAATGGCAAGTTGAACATGATCCAGCAGTGTGCCCTGGCAGCGAAGAGGGCCAACCATGTCCTGGGGTGCATCAAGCACTGCATTGCAGCCAGTCAAGGGAGGTGATTGTCCTGTTCTACTCTGCGCTGGTGCGGCCTCATCTCGAGTACTGTGTGCAGTTTTGGGTGACACAGTACATTAAGGAGATAAAGCTACTAGACAGTGTCCAGAGAAGGGCCATGAAGTTGCTGAAGGTTTTAGAGGAGAAACCGTACAAGGAGCATCTAAGGTCACTTGGTTGGTTTGGCCTGGGGAAGAGGAGACCGAGGGGAGACCTCATTGTGGTCTCTAGCTTCCTCACAAGGGCAGGAGGAGGGGCAGGCACTGATCTCTTCTCTCTGGTGACCAAAAGATAGGACCCAAGAGAACGGCAGGAAGATGTGCCAGGGGAGGTTCAGGTTGGGTATTAGGAAAAGGTGCTTCACCCAGGAGGTGGTGGAGCGCTGGAAAAGGCTCCCCAGGGAGGCAGTCATGGCACCAAGCCTGACGCTACTCAGGAAGTACTTGGACAACAGCCTCAGAGATATGGTGTGAATTTTGGGTTTGCCCTGTGCAGGGACAGGAGCTGGACTTGGTGATCCTTGTGGGTCCCTTCCAATTCAGGACATTCTATGATTCTATGATCCTATCTTTCAGTTAGAACTCTTTAAAATGCCCTAAATATTTGTTTGAATATTTACGCTCCATGTATAAGTCAATGCAGTTTATGCAAACTCACCCCTTTTTACATTTTGCTTAATATATCCTCTGAAGAACAAAAATATTTTCTTGAATATACATACTGTTGATTTACAACGGGATGATGCATGCGGTCAGTCTGACTTTTTTCTACGGTAAGATGTGTAAGGCCCACCTTTGAAGTGGCCATCTAGAAAAAAAATATTTTTCTATATTGCACTAAATTCTATAGAAGTTACTACATCATAAAATTTTTTTTTTTTAATTTAATCCCATTCAGTGGAATGTGATATATCTTTCTAAATCTGAATTTCAGATGCAGCAGAAATTTCCATAGTTGCTCTTCTTTTACAAATGAAATGGTGATAACACAAAGATAATTAATTTCAGTTTTTAATAGAGGCTTTGGTGTTACCCTGTTTTATGTTTACAATCTGAACAGAAGAATATGAGGGAACATGTAATGGCTGCTATTACATTTGCAGGAAGATTTCCCTATCCCAAATATTACTGCCGGGGAGCTATTAAAATAGTAACCTTTCAAAAGCATAAGTAGTTAACATTGTGTTTTGGATTCCAGGTGTAACTGAGATAGCTGCATAACAATGCATGCTACAGTTCAGTGACAATGTCTTTTATAAACCACATAAACAATGCAAGAACTAATATTGCAGTTTTGAAGGAGAGTGGATTTTTGACTGGCATAGGTCCTGCAGATAGTACGTAGGAGTATCCAGTGCATTACAAACTGTTTGAAAAAAGTTTACTAATAAGTAATGTCTTTTGAAAAACTTGTTTATTTTAATATATCTCTTTTTTTCTGCATTATACTACTAAGATGACTTGAAGCATATTTCAATAAAGGTATATTCATTTGGCACAAAGAGAACTATATATATAAAGCTTTACACTTATGTGCAGCCTATAATAATGTTCTCTCAGAGGCCTGAATGAGATAACACTCTGAGGAACAACTTATAACAAACTAGACCTTTCTTTTTACTTTCCTCTTCCCCTCCCCTGCCCCATATATATCATTGCCTATGAATGAAATATTGAAAACAGATGTGTATTAAGGAACTGTTTGATATATTTTTGGATAAATATGTGTCATGAATTATTTAAATTGTATGAAAAAACATTTTTTGTTTCCATTTTCTGCTTGTAAAGAGCTGCAGTTCCATTGCCATGAGTCCATAGGTAATTCTCAATGAATCATTTCACAGTATTATATTAATTTTAAATAAGAACAGCTGGGTAGTGTTAGGTTCTTTGGAAGTCTGGAAATGTGCTGGTTTTTTCATAGTTTCTATGGGACTTCAGAGCTTTTGCTGCGGTTTTTTTGTTCTTGTTGCTGTGGGGGGGTTTGGGGGAAGATGGGGGTGTTTTTGGTATTAATTACTGTTGACATGCATGCCACCACTGATAATAATGTCATCATTTACACGACGTCTCCTAGCCTAGTAACATTTTGAAACAAAGTTCCCTGATGAATCTTGCCTGAATCTTTACGGTACCTGGATGTGTTCCAGAGAACTCAGTATGAACATGTTTTTTTAGGTAGAATGATAACTGCTGCACACATTCCTGTAATTCTTTTATGTTAATTAGGGGCAGAAAATATTTTATACCTTTTCTTTTAAAATTTTGGTGTTGGGTTTTTTTTGTTTGGTTGGGTTTTTTCCCTCTTTTGTTGTTTGTTTGTTTGGTTTGGGTTTTGTTTGTTTGTTTTCTTAGGTAGGAAGAGCCATAAAAATACTTTTAGATATTTTATTATAATTTCCTGTGCAATCATTTTTTTAATCAAAATGGCAGAGGAAATTAAGTTATTCCTTTAAGGAGGATTTTTTGCAAAGCAGAAATCCTCATGCATACGGAAAATATTGTAAACATATTACTAGAATAAGATTGACTCAGTACATGAATTTATATCAGTTTGAACATATGATTAGTTCAAAAGGAATAGCAGATACTGCACTTCAGGATAGCATTATGAATTATTAAAAACAATGAGATGTTGTGCAATTTTATTCATACTGTCAAATAATTCATTTTTTCTTTTAATGTTGGGTATTTGTTATAATTTCAAGTGTTAGAGGAGGGGTACAAAATAGTCCAGAAATTTTAATATCCCTTAGTTTCAGATTCCTTAATCTAGGATTCTTTTGCCTTTCTTATTAAGGTCTCATATCCAGCTAGGAATATATACATGTAACACTACATAACAGAAATGCTCTGTTTCTAAGACATACTTTTGTAGGAGACTGATGGTCAGCAGGAACACATCAAAGTGAAGTAATCGTTGATTTAGAAAGAAAAAAACTAAGCACTGGATATCGCATACTGGAAAAGGTAAACCTTTGGAATAAAGTTATAGATATTGAAAATACAAATTCTTAACACTTAACTCAATTAGTCCTGATAAGATCTAAAGCTTGTGCACCATTATTTTTAATGCTATACCAGCTAGGACTCTTACTGCACTAAAAGTAGAGTGGAGAGGGAATATACAGTTCCTGCCTCTTTCTCTTAATAATGCTGTGTCACCTAGTTGGGTATGGTAATGTTCTGATTAAAAACCTACATAAAATTATAATCCTGACATATTTTCAATATATCTGGTCTCTTTCCAAGTAATAATTTGTACTATTTTATATTCTTTGAACCACTAGAGAAACAACATAGTTAGAAATACAGTACTCTATACTCTGACTTACTTTTTAGCTGGAAAACTTCCAGAGGTAGTAACTTTTCCTCTATGAAAAAAGAGCTCCGTGCTTCATAAATTAAGGCTACAAGACCTTGTTCTCTTTCTACCCAAATTCCAGAAACAGAGCCTCTGCATTACATCTCTGCCAGCTTCACAGGAAAGGCACAAATTATATTTTCCCTCTCACAAGTCTTTAACTTCCTCTTTTCCTTCATTTGCAACCTACAACTGTGTTGCCCACCCCAAATATTGCAAAGCTGTTACATAATTTTCCTAGAGTGATTTACAGGTGCCTTCCATTAAAGTGCTAGACTCCAGGCAGAGATGCAATGCATCCTTAAATCTTCTCTGGAGGCAGTCTGGGTCTTTCTCAAAGACAAGAATTAGCCATCATTCCCCTTAATTGTGGAAAAGCTGGTCAAACCACTCCAGAATTGTGATCACAGCATAGCAGTAGTAGCTCTCCATAGGACCATGAGCTGAGGTACTAGAGGAAGTTTACTGCTGCAAATTAACAGCTTTCTGTTAGAATTACTGTGACAATTTGCATTTTTTGGAGCTATATTTTTCAACTTTTTTCACACAAGCTAACAGGAAATACCACTGCAATGAAAGCAAAGATTTTTATTTTAATTGTAGCTTAAGTGGGAAATAGTTTTCAAGTGACATTAAACTGACTTCAAATTTTCTCATATTGTTTTAGTAGTAAAAGAAACCCTCTTTTTTTGTCAGAAAATGAAAAATTCAGAAGTACAAGTATCACATAGATAAGTGTGTCACCAGAACGTGAGAAGCCCAGAATGCCCAGATTTGTAGGTTGGAAGTAAGTGGAGCTGGAAGTTACCCCCTGAGCTTGTTTAATTCCTTCTTCTAAGTAAGGTCTTACTACACCTTGCTCATAGGGGAACTGAAGAAATTTTGTCTGAATTGTTTATAAAGAAATGACACCTCTGCAGGCTCCTGAAGGTGCTCAAGTAATGTCATCGCTGGCCTTCTGTTTTTTCCAGAAATGAATTTTTTTTGCAGTTTATATTTTTTGACCTTGTTGTGAAGAACAATTCTTTCACTTTCCTTTACATCAACTTCTTATGTATTTGATTATTATGTTTTTCCCCAAACTATGTAGCAACAAGTCTTTCATGTTTTTCCTACATGATATCTTCTAGACTTGTAATTACTCCCGAGGCCTTTCACAATGTTTATCGTCTTCTACATTTGCACTTCGTTTTTCCTTCCAGGGAAGGGACCTGAATATGCCTTCAGACAAACACTGATATTATGACCATTCTGAGGCAGGTCTTTTTAATCTCTCTTAACCTTTCTTAGTCTGAAGAAATAAATAATAATTGAAAAGGTAGATTAATATGACTCCTTAGATCTCAGGCTGAATACCCAAAAATACACATAGCAGCAATTAAGAACAATTTCCTCCAAGTTTCCTAAAGACTATTGTATCAGTGGGGAGCTTTGGGTCTGGATATATATTTATTTTCTTCGATGATTTTCCATTTCATTGACAAATTCCAGTCTTTTTTTTTTTCATGCAGTAACTTGCATACAGTGGTCTCTGTCATGTTATTATTTAAAGTAAATATATTGTGTAAATCTGATTTCCAAGTATTGGGATTAAATATAATACCTAGCAAGCAAGAAGATGATTAACAATAGAACTAAGATTCTTTCCCTACTTTCTTGAAAAGTGGTTTTCATTAGATTTCTTGAACTATAACATCAGATTTTTTAAATGCAGTCCTGAAACTATTTCCTACTTTTATTTTTCAGATCTGTACAGAAGAAGTTTTAATGCATTTAAACATGTAGCTGTCACTCACATATGACATCATTAGTGTTTATACAGGGAGGTAGAGACTAGCATTTACTATTTGGGTAATATTTATTCTAAAAGACACTGAAAATTCTTCAAGTCAGCAAGGAATGCCATTTCTCTAGGTAAAGACGAATACATTGCATTATATACAATGTGCGAGAAGGTATAATGACTATCACTTTTAAGGAAGAGAGTCAGATAGTCTATTTCCTAATTACCACCCTTGTTTTTCCCAGAAAGAAAAATCCTGAGTGTCCTTTATCAGCACCAGTTTTTAGTAAAGGGAAATAAATACATAAATATTCTCAACATAAACTAGCATAGAATCATAGAAACATTGAATCATAGAATGGTTTGGGTTGGAAAGGACCTTAAAGATCGTGTACTTCCAATCCCCCTGCCATGGGCAGGGACACCTTCCACTAGACCAGGTTGCTCAAAGCCCTCTTCAACTTGGACTAGAACACTTCCAGGGATGGGGTAACCACAACTTCTCTGGGCAACCTCTTCCAATGCCTCACCATCCTCATAGTGAAGAATTTCTTCCTTATACCTAATCTAAATCTACCCTCTTTCAGTTTAAAGCCGCTATGCTTTGTTCTATCACTACATGTCCTTGTAAAATGTCCCTCTCCAGCTTTCTTGTAGGCTTCCTCCTCCTTCAGGTACTGAAAAGCTGTTATAAGGTCTCCCTGGAGTCTTCTCTTCTCCAGGCTGTACAACCCCAACTCTCTCAGCCAGTCTTCATAGGAGACGTGCTCCAGCCCTCAGATCATCTTTGTGGCCCTGCTCTGAACTCGCTTACACAGGTCCATGTCTTTATTATGTTTGGGGCCCCAGAGTAGCGAGGGAGAATCACCTTCCTTGACCTGCTGGTCATACTTGTTTTGATGCAGCCCAGGATACAGTTGGCTTTCTGGGCTGCAAGCATACATTGCTGGATTGTTTTGAGCTTCTCATCAGCCAACACCCCAAGTCCTCCTCAGGACTAGTCTCAATCCATTCTCTGTATAGCCTGTATTTGTTCTTGGGATTGCCCTGACCCATGTGCAGGACCTTGCACTTGGCCTTGTTGAATTTCATGAGGGTCGCATTGGTCCACCTGTCAAGGTCCCTCTGGATGGCATCCCTTCCCTGCAGCATGCTGACTGCATCACACAGCTTGGTGTCCTCAGCAAACTTGCTGAGGGTGCACTCAATCCCACTGTCCCTGTTGTGGACAAAGGTGTTAAACAGCGTCAGTCCCAATACCAGCCCCTGTGGAATGCCAGTCGTCACTGATCTCTACTTGGACATCAAGCTATTAAACACAACTCTGAGTGAGACTATCCACCCAATTTCTTATCCACCAAGTGGTGCACCTGTCAAGTCCATGTCTCTCTAATTTAGAGACAAGGATGTCATGCGGGACAATGTAAACACCTTTGCACAAGTCCAGGTAGGCGATGGCAGTTGCTCATGTACATGAGTATTGCAGTGTTCTGCTCAACTTGTTAGTTTGCTATAAATTCATATCTGGTCATAACATAAATGAAATGTATATGATAATTTTTTCATAACAGTTCTTTATTAGTAGTTTCATGAGCTTTATGCAGTCATCAATAAACCACTACCTTAAGTGACAGAACACCACAGAAATATGATCAATAATCCATATCTGTGATTCATTTCACCTATCTTAACATGTTCTGATAATCTAGCATTTCTTGTTACAGTCTTGCACTATCTGCTGTCACTCTTTGTGTCCTTCAGAAAAAATACTAGAAAAGGAGATTGAATATCTAGCAGTGTTGCTATGGTAATTTAATAAGAAGCAAAAATTAGTATTAATACAGACTCTATCCATACTGAAGTAAGGATTTTAAATTTAACATTTAGCCAATAAGGTCTGATTTTATCACAGTTCTTCACTTGTAATGACTATAAGGTTAAGTCACTTTGTGCCTTGAAGAAATTAGTTCTTGGAGGCAGAAAACTTCATCATATTTCAAACTATGTAGGAAATTCACGTCCTATGTTTCCTTTCACTAAGAAGTAAATGTTTAAAAAATATTTTTCAGGAGAGAATTTAGAAAATAGTATTATTATTTTCCATTAATTTCAGGAGTCAATTTTGCTTAGAGTACATAGGCACTTCCAACACCAGGCATATGAATCACATCATAGCAAGAAGAATACCTAAAAGCAAAGTATCATGGTCACACTGAAGCAGTTGCAATACATCTAGAGAATACACTCTAGAAAGTCCATTCAGTCTGAAAAACAGTAATTCCAGTTCTGTTTTTAGTATAGTTTGAGGAAAAATATTGTCCGTTTTGTAAGAAAATATATTTTCTCTATTTTACTTCCCTTGTCTTGCATGTACACACACAAACTCATAGACATACAAACAATAGCATGCTAGTGAATACATTCAAAATTATATTGTAAGAACCAAAGATTTAATACAGGGAGTATGTTATCCTCTGTAGAGCTTTCAGTGGTTAATTTATAGAAGAAAAATATGAAAAAAAAAGTATGGCACATAGATCTAGTCAGATATTGGTAATTCAGTGTATCATTTTCAAGGACAGAGATGAAGTAAAGAAATGCAGAAAGATGGGGAGGTGGTGTTCAAAAAAATTAAAGAACTGACGAGTTAATGTAACTTTAAAAATTATGGGGTTTTTTTCTCCTTTCTTCTAGAACTCACAAATTAGGTATTTTCACTGGGAGGCCTTTGAAACAAAAATTATGTTTAGGAAAAAGAAGAATGTAAGCTTTTCTCAAAATGTAGGACAATTCAGTAAGTTGATTACCTTGCTTGTATGATTGCAGTCAGTCAGTCATGCCCTTTCGACATAGTAAAACATTTCTAAATAATCCAGAAAGTCCAGGCAAGCAGGGAATTAGTAAAAGATAGTATATACCAACTGTTTCTGTTATTTCACTCCATTTGGTGCTTTACTTTTTAACTTTTTAAATTATTTTAAAATTTAAATTTTTTTCACTTTGTCACATCTGAATAATTGCCGGTTATCCAGTTATTAACTAGTCACTTAAAATGACCAACCATCACTAGACCAACCTCTCCATACTGTGAAGAATCTTCAGATCCTTGAAGATCCCTGACCCATCAGCTTCTGCCAGTAATATTTGATTTCCCAGCTGAGTGAGCTGCATACCTTTTTCTGATTTTAAGGAAGGGATAAAATTTCTGCTGCTCTTTCACTGGGTTGCTTTGCATTCACAGCACAGTTAGCCTGTATGGTCACAAATCTGACTCCCCAGAACTATCATGCAATGCATAAACACACATGCTAGTTTTTGAATCTTTTAGGGATAAAGGACATCCATTTTCACCAAAATATTTCATGAAATCTACTTGTGATTATCCTGGAACAGACAGGTAAAGGAATCCGTGCATTGCACTGGAGGCCCAAATTTGGACACCCTTCTTTATGCTCTGGATGACTAATGTAAAAATTGAGCTATAAACTTTCTACAGTCACTGGTAGGAAAAAGGCACCTCCAGGGAGTTAATCACTGCTCCTTAAAATGGGCATTTAAAACAATGAAGTTGGTTGTCCTGATGGATATTAACATGGGTTTAGAGCACTATTTTTTTGAATTCTGAAGCTTGGCAAGACGAATGTCTTCTTAACTGTAATAGTACCAGTAACATAGTAGCTTACCAAATAAAATAATTCAATACAATAATGACAGAAAAGTTTTAAATCCCTGATTATTTTTAATTATGTAAATTTCAGCAATTTTTCAGATGCAGTTTTAGTTCTGGATCTTCTTTTGCAGTTTTTTAGAGCAAAGACCAGTTTCCTTTATTCGAAGGCCTGTTATTATGCATTAGCTCAGTCCCTAAGATGTACTAGTTGGATATATGCTTATAAAATTCTTTGTAGTTTAAACTACAAAATATGGACCAAATCAATAAAGCACTGTTTTAGATCATTCATAGAAAGTTTTTGAAAGCAGTTCTGGTTAGGAGCACATATTTATGGAGTGTTCTTAAAAAGTTAAAAGTTTAAAATATTCTAATACCAAAAAGGTAACTATTTATTTATTTTAGGCTATTTCTTGTTCCTACACGAAGAACCTTTGTACCAGAACGTATTACACAATTTTTTTTTCTGATCATTGTCAGTCAACAACTTTAAGTTGATTCACATTTATTCTTACACTTTTACTTTTCTATGGTAGTGTCAGCATCCAAGATTATAATTACAGGTCTTGCCAACCTGCAGAACACTCTATTAATTTACCCTCCAATAACAGTAGATTAGCACTTTAATATTCAGAAACTGTGTGAACTATACATCTTCCAGTGTTACTTGAGAGAGTACTCATAATCTTCTTAGTCATCAGACAGCTCTGAAAACTTGTCATATTTATACTCAAAACTTCTACTTATTAAATACATGTACTGTAAACTGCATAAAATTCACCTGCATCATATTAATTATAGCATTAAGAACTAATGTAAAACCAAAACGGGCATCCAATTTTCTTTTTTGTAATGGTCTTGATAAAGCATCTCATGAAGAAATATTCATGCAAGGTTATCATTATCCTGTATAAATAAACTGGTCTGTCTCAAACCTATCTGTCTGCCTCATATGAACCCTTTGTCACCCTGGCTAATAAAAAAATCACTATAAGATTGAAGAATATGTCCAGCACAAGACGGAAAGCACATTTTTTAAATTCAGTTCTTTTATGCAATAGATAATTTTTCCAACCATTTCTAGGTGTTACCAGATGTCAGATACATATGCTGCACATCTCTGAACCAATTTTGTGCCCCAGTTCTCTCCAGTGTTCTTGGACTACAAAGGGAGTAATAGAAAAAGGGCATAAAGCATCTGCTAGCCCTAATATTTCCAATTCTTAAATGCCTTAACATGAACTATTGCAAAAAACTGAGATTTCTGCAAAATTAGACAACTATAATGACATGGACATTATAAAAGTTTAGCTTAGTGCTTTAGAATTTTTAATTAATTTATTCTGCAAATTATCTGTTTTCTTACAATGGGCAGGGAAAAAATCAGTGGGAAATATTTTCTTTTTCTTTTGAAACAAATTACTCAGAATTTCCATTTTTTGACTTCTCTTGCTTGTTTTTATGTTATTTTATAAAATCAATTAATCCCTGTAAAATTTGAAAAGGCCCTCTTCCTTAAAGACCATGTGGAGACATCATATCTCAGAACAAACACTCTGAAAAACATTGCTGTAGAGCTGTGATGAACTCATAGCAAGTATATTCCTCTGCTGGATATAGCTTACAATCTGAGCTATTTTCTTTACCTAACCCATGACAACCACTAGTAGTAAAAATATTTTTATAACTTGGAGGAGTTTCAAGCACACAGGCACACACTTTAACTTTATAAATTAAAAATTAATTTTATTCTGTATTTACTAACTTGTTCCTGGACTGTTGCAGGACACATTTCAAGGAATACAGCAAAGAGAACTTTGGCTTAAGACCAGACAAATTATTTTCTTTCTCAATATGAAATAAATGTGTTCTAGGCTGAAATAAGATTTTCCTTACTAAAAGGTGCAGTCGTACAAAATTTGCATTAAAAAAAGTAATTCTATTTATTTGAACCAATTATATTTTTTTAATAACTTCTAATTTTTTAAAGATATTTATAACTCAAACATTTTTAAAAAATCTTTGAGTTTTGCTGCCAGTGTTGTCATAAACACAACTTTCATTGCATCTTTACATACTTTAGATTGCAAGGAAAGCTAGAAAGTGAGTTACATTTCCTACATATAAAACCCCAGAACCAAAAAAAACCCCAAACCTGTCACACATAGCTGTTAACTTCCCAGATAAAGTTGTGGTCATCCTCCAGAAAAAAGCATTGACCCTATGCATATGTATGTGCTTAACCTGATGTAAATGGATGAATTTTTTTGATCCATCACAGAAAACAGAACATCAGCTAATAAAGGCCTGGCTGGGTAGAAAACCTTTTACCTGCAGATCCTTCATTACTCAACAGGCTTAAAAAACTACAAAAATCAACAACCATCAGTATTAAGAGATTATATCATTCATCACTAAAAATATATCTCATTTTCTGGAAAGGAACAATTTAAGACTTGCTCTATCCCCAGTTCTCACTTCTGTATTTTTCTTTTCCTCTATTCCTAATTAATTTCTTCCACACCATGAACCAGACTGTCATGCTCTTCAAGGGTCTTGTCTACATTTGCACTTTGGGAAACAGTATAACCCAAGCAAGTATGAAAGTCAGGTGCTAGGGAACCGATGGGCATGACAACACATTTCAGGAGAGAGTGTTCCTTTAGACTCCCTCTGGCCTGGTCCTGTGGTCTGACTGACCATCTTCCTTTGGAGCACTTTATGTGTGCTCTTGGAGCACATATTCTCATTCAGCTACACAAATATCATGGAATCATAGAATGTCCTGAATTGGAAGGGACCCACAAGGATCACCAAGTCCAGCTCCTGTCCCTGCACAGGGCAAACCCAAAATTCACACCATATCTCTGAGGCTGTTGTCCAAGTACTTCCTGAGTAGCGTCAGGCTTGGTGCCATGACTGCCTCCCTGGGGAGCCTTTTCCAGCGCTCCACCACCTCCTGGGTGAAGCACCTTTTCCTAATACCCAACCTGAACCTCCCCTGGCACATCTTCCTGCCGTTCTCTTGGGTCCTATCTTTTGGTCACCAGAGAGAAGAGATCAGTGCCTGCCCCTCCTCCTGCCCTTGTGAGGAAGCTAGAGACCACAATGAGGTCTCCCCTCGGTCTCCTCTTCCCCAGGCCAAACCAACCAAGTGACCTTAGATGCTCCTTGTACGGTTTCTCCTCTAAAACCTTCAGCAACTTCATGGCCCTTCTCTGGACACTGTCTAGTAGCTTTATCTCCTTAATGTACTGTGTCACCCAAAACTGCACACAGTACTCGAGATGAGGCCGCACCAGCGCAGAGTAGAACAGGACAATCACCTCCCTTGACCGGCTGCAATGCAGTGCTTGATGCATCCCAGGTCACGGTTGGCCCTCTTGGCTGCCAGGGCACACTGCTGGATCATGTTCAACTTGCCATTGAGGTGTCTCTCTGCAGAGCTGCTCTCCAGCCTCTCATTCCCCAGACTGTGTGTACACCCAGGGTTGCCGCACCCCAGGTGTAAAATCTGGCACTTGCTCTTGTTAAACTTCATACGGTTGGTGACTGCCCAGCTCTCCAGTCTGTCCACATCCCTCTGCGGGGCCTCTCTGCCCTTGAGGGTAGAGAATGTAAACAGCTTGTCGTGGTTTGGCTGGCAGCTCAGCCCCACACAGTCGCTCGCTCACTCCCCCACCGGTAGATGGGGGAGAGAATCAGAAGGGTAACACTCATGGGTTGGGATAAGAACAGTTTAATAATTAAAATTAAAAGGAACAACAACAGAAATGCAATGTAAAGGAGAACAACGAGAGGCGCAAAGCCCCTGGGGAAGGGGGAGGGGAACGAACCGCTGAAGGAAACTGCACGCGACGCATCCGCTCGCCGCCCGCCGCTCCGGAGCTACCAACTGCCCCCCCTTCATATACTGGTCATGGTGTCATGTGGTATGGAATGAACCTGCCATTGGCCAGTCGGGGTCAGCCGCCCCCGCCATGGCCCTGCCCCTCCCAGCCCCCGCCACGTGGCATGGAAAGGTAGCCAACCCCCCACGGTGAGGAGAATTAACCCCTTCTCAGCCAAAACCAGCACACATCTCCTCCCAATTTTTTGTCATCAGGAAACTTAATTAGTATTTCTTCAAGTCTTGCATCCGAGTCATTTACAAACAGGTTAAAGAGTACCAGCCCCAAGATGGATCCTTGCAGAACCCCACTAGTTACTGGGATATATATTTTAAAAAATATATTAATAATATATAAAAATATATTTTACATGTAAAATATAGTATATTGTATATAAACATATAATAAATAGAAATATCAATATAATGTATAAATATATTATTAAATAATATTATTTTTACATATATAAATATAAATAAATATATACTGTATTAAAAATATGTGGATATTTAGTTATGTAAGGAGTACTGTTAAGTAGCCTTTACAGTCACCTTTTGTCTTTACAAAGACAGCTCCCTTTTCAACATTCAATTTTCTTCATTTTTTATGCTGTGTTTTTTTTAGTGACAAATGTATTTTTTCAATCTATATGTTTATATAGCCTAAGAAAGGTTACATGTTCTTGGGTTTCCCTGAATGACAAGAAAATGTCAATTTCATTGTTTATAAATGCTAAAGGAGAACACAAATACCTTTTTTTCCTGAAATAAAAGTTGAACGTTCCTGAAAATTCTTCCACCAAACACTTCCTGTAACAGCTACATTAATAATGGTGAAAATCTGACTCATGCAGCCTTGGAGTAAAGGAAAGAAATATTATATTCTATCTATAACTCTCCAGACTGATACAGAGGCATTCAGGAAGAATGTGGCATCTATGAAGTGCTCATTGCATTTCATAGCTCTGTGAGCACTGGAAGGCTTATAATAGCCTTCCTTACAGATAGATCACATACGTGCCAACAGCCTTTTGGTATCAGCAATACAGCTCCTTCTGAAAAGAGTAAACTTGACCTCAGGAGGAATATATCATAACACAACTAATATTTGAATGTGAGCGTACAACAGCTCCAGGGAGAAAAATCCTCAGAAAGATTTGCACTCAAGAAGACTTCAGAGGCTTCACTGGATCCTGAAATGAATAAGCAGAAGAGGTAGTTCTAACTTAAAACAGTGTTTATTCAGGAATATTTTAAGCAAAAAGTTGCTCTATCTGCCAAGCTTGCTTGTCCAGTGACACTTGTGTGCTATTATCCAGCATATAACAATTATATCTTTGTTGGATTTTCTCTAAATATAGAGCCTATGCTGAAATTAGTTTCTCCTCTCTCTTCTTTATTTGCTACTACTGAATTATTTATTTTTCAATATCTATTCTGCTATAAGAAAAAAGAATTATTCCATGGGGTTTTTTTGTAGCAACAAGAGCTGGTTTGGGGCTTTAGTTTCCAACATTCCCATCTTAAAAGAAACTTTTTGTTCTTAGTAACATTCATGGACATGGTTTGTTCCTTGGAATGTTGAGTTGTTATCTTTGCAGGTTGACCGCGTTTATAGGAATTGCTTTAGAGCAGTAGCATGCTGTCAAATATTTAAAATTTGTCACTGTGTTCTTGATTCTGTTAACTGCAAGAGCTAAATTATGCTTCAAATTTTGCAAGTTTGAAAGCATTCAAAGAAGTATCTGCAGAAGTCTGCATGAGTGAAAAAAGTAACCTCATCTATTTCTTAGATGGACGATGTTATGATCAAAACTTTAATCATGACTGATCCCTAGTGAAAGCAAACTGAATGTCACTGAGACCTGTCTGGTTATGTCTTTGTGGTATTTGATCTGTGTTTCTTCATTTCAGCTAGAGCAGACACTGAAAGTCTCCTTTGAAAGCAGTGTGGCTTCTAGCTACCCTTTATTTATTTATCATTTTATTTATTTATTCACTTATGTATTTGATCACTTGTAATCTAGAGCATAGATATTCTCAGAACTGGCAAAAATTAAACCAATTTAAATGAATTCAAAAAGTAAATTTCAAAGACTTAAATGGTTTATTCATATCTAAATATTCTACACCTAACACTTTCTCAATTCACTAAAATGCTGTGAAATACCTAGAAAAATCAGTGGGTTTTTTCACACTACTCTTACTGAGAGATATCTTTTTAACTATTTTCACTACAGTAAAGTTTTCACAGTGTTTCACCTGCTACTTAAAATATAACATTTTACTTCATATTTTTATAGTCTTTTCTTAACAGGTAATATATTTTATACTTTTTAATTCATACTATAAAAGGAATACTTTTTTGCTACTGACATATGTATGTCAGGATTTTCAAGTATACCACTACCTGCTTTTCATTATCTGCCATAAAAGAAGTTTGATTTCTACAGTTTCAGAAAGAACTGAATGATCATTTACTATAAACAAAATCTGATGTGAATATTAATCTCTGGTTTTGCTCCTGAATACCTTTGATGATAAGGTTTCTACACTTTTTCTTGGAAAAAGGCCAAACTGACTCCTTCGACAGTCCCAAATATTACACAGACACTATGTTTCTATTTTGTGTGATAGACGTTACTTCTCCAGTTTGACTGGAGCTGTCACACTTTGTAATTCTAAAGTTTGTTAAATTTTTTACACTCCTGTTTTTGGCAAATTATTGTTTCAGCAGCCATAGAACTAAACAATGGCTATTCTCATATTTATTCAAATGTTTTTGAAAAGATTGTCAGTAAAGAACTGTATTCCATTGTTGCCCATCTCCAAAGTCAGAATACTGTCCTACTTTTATTTTGCCAAAATGTGTCTCTTCATGTCAATACACTTGTTCCTGTCATAACTTCCCATTCAATTTTATGATAGAAGCAATGATGAATTTGGGTAGGTCTAAGGCAATGTTTTTTCCTATAGTCTGTCTGTGAAGTGTCTCCACTATGGTCAGGCCTTCAGTATATTTCTGTTACATGAGGTTCTGAAGATAATTTCATTTTTTTGGTTTCAGGAGTTAAATACTTCAGCTACATAACAGGCCTCAGTGAGACAGCATTACGAATCATGGTAGTGTTATGACAAAGGACCACTCAAGGTTATTTTTTATTTTGTTCACAGAACTGAGGATGAGAATATTATCTATTCTTCTTATATGAACAATGATAAGGTTTGATTCATACAGGATCCCCTCAAAATAATTTATAATAAGAATTCTGATTCCACATAAATCTCTTCTTACATACTCCAAACCTGTTTCTTGTCATCTGGCTGGTCAATATGTTCTGCTACACCATCTGGGAACTTGTCACTTCAGATCACGACTTGTTTTTTAAATGTTCCATACACAAATTACAAATAGCATCATATAATGCCTTAAATTATTGCTAACATATTCTAGTCCTCTAATGTAGATGATAAGATAGTGATTCACAGTTCCTGGTGTTTTTTTAAATTGTTTCTCACTCCATTTTACTCTTACTGTATCTTAGAGAAATGTGCCTGTGCGAATTCAGTCATCACTCACTGGCATTTTCTATGTGGCCATACTACAAAATATTTCCTCTTTTTAAAGGGCATAGCTGTGTATTCTTATAATTCACAAATTAAGTTGGTTTTTTTTTTTAATACCATATCCTAAAAAAAACCAGACTGAACTCAACCTTAAAATACTATCTTTTTACTCTCCATGACAACTTTATCAGAATAAACATTATAATCAATGCTACTTATAGTGAAATTTAGTTAAAAAAGAAAAAAAAAGAACCTATCTTTAAGCTTTTAGATTATTATTTGTAGTAAAAACTGGAAATCATAAGCTTAATTTCTTTCTTAATATATATTTCATATGCATCATCACTGATAATGAAATGTCACCAATGAAAATCTTTTCCTGATTTACAGTATTATAAAGTTCGGGGTATATGAAGCCATTCTCAATTAATGGTGTATCAATTACCTATTAGAATTCTGTTTTGTGTATTTTCATCTCTATCTTTTCAACAGTTTTGAAAGATTGGAGAGCTATGAGCCAGCAATGCTGCAGAAGTTTAATTTTCCTCTTTATCTTGCTAACTAAAAAATAAATATATCAATCCATCCTTCAAAATCTATATGGAGGATTGAAAACTGATGAAAATAAGCAATGTGGAGTTCATACCACATAATTCTTGCTCTTTGACAGATCGTGTTTCTCTCTTTGATGGCCAACAATAATGCTGTGAAGAGTGTGATCAATAAGGTTTGCAGTAAATAGATTTTGAAGATGTGAAAATGTAAACACAAAACAGAGTTCTCAGAAGAAAAATTAGCTGCCAAAATTAAAGTGGATAAATTATTCAGTACTGAAAAGCTGAATCTGTTATGCTTTGCTCTGTTTTTCATTTTAGCTACTTGTTTGAATTTAACATATTGACTAACTTAGAATGGAAAAGAAAATGTATATTTAAGATCAGCAAAGTTAAAAGGCTGTTTTGGTATCATATGCTAGGGTTGAATTCTGAGAAAAACAAATAGGTTTTGTTGGTAGCAAAATTAAAACCATGTAGTTTCCTTGTTTAGAGGCTGAGTAACTTTGAAACTGTGTTTGGGGCTGGATGTGCTTATAACACCTAATGTGCAACCACCAGTTAGGCTTTTCCTGTGGTTCCAGCATCTGTAATGATGCTGTACTGTGAAGACTTTCTGGTGTTCATTGTGGTTTGACATAACGCTTAGCCTTTATTTCTGTGAATGTGGTAAAAACGGTCCCTCTAGTCTACTTCGGCAACATTTTCATTATATCATAAAATATAATGTATTTTCAAATTTCTATCTTTCTGTCAAATTTGATCAAAATTCACTATGTTCAAAATTTATTAGAAGAAATAAATTATCAGCTTATTTTCTTATAAAACCACCTGAAAATAAAAGCAGTAACAAATGAAGGGGAACGGGGGGCAGGAGGAACGGGAAAAGAGAAATTTTATTTCAGCCATGTAGCATAATAAGAAGAAAACACGGATTGATTGGTTAAGTGTCCCTTCATCTGCTAACATTTAAAGAAAAGTTTTTCATAATTTCATTATCCTCTTTTAGTTACTTTTTTCTAGACATTTTGGAGCCTTCAACGCACAAGGATGAAAATTCCTTGAATTAAATTATCAGCTTGTGTTTGGATACAATACAGTTTTTTAAGTGCAGCATTCTATAACAATGTAGAAATATTCTCTCCTGTTGTTTAAGAAAAGGCTTCTTCCTTGTTCATGGAGTAGCTGATCAAAATACAACTATTACCTCATAAATTATTTTAAATATTTTTAATACACTGCCTTGTGGGGGAAAAACTCAACCAAACAAAAAAAAAAAAAACCAGAAACATGGGAAATGTACACCATTGCCCAGGAAAGGTTATGTATCAATCATATATAACTATTTATTGTATCTCATGATCATTTCTATTCCACTATAACCTAAAAATATATGAATTACCTCTTATCACTAAATATAAAACAAAAGAATTTTTTTCTATCTGCCAGCATCAATTGGTGTAAGTAATTAAGAGTTAAGGAGGTAACTAGTGTAAAATCAAAATAATGTTTTAAAAACAAAGTAATCTTAAGGGAGGGAAAATATTTTGTTCTGTTAAGCTATAGTTTCAGGATTTTTTTTTTCATCAAGACTGACACATTGTCGTGAGTGTTTCAATACCAGTGTATCAGAACTGTTTTGCACTACTCCTGCTTAGAATTGCAAGCAGAATACAGCAAAAGAGTCTTTGTAGTATTTTGGGAATTTGTTTTTTGGCTTTTTCTCTTGCTATTACCACATTATACTGTTAGATTATTTTATGCTTTCTGGTGAAAACCTTTATCTCTAACTACAAATCCTGTACTGCCAAAAATTTTAGACCACCAAAACTACATCAAAGCACTAGCATTGTTTCACAATGAAAATAATTCCCTGCCACCTACACAACCACAAAATTCTCTTGGTGATGTTTTAACACTTTACATGAAGTACAAAACTTTTCATTGTAGCAACAAGAAGTGACTTCCCTTATAAAATTTAACTCTGATGAATTTTCTCCTCCACATGATGTTTCACCTTTTCCTGGTTTTACCCTTTCTTCTTCCTAACTTGAAGGAAACAGAAATCTATTTCAATGTTGCTGCTACTAAAAGGGGGTGGAGAAGGGGAAGCAGATAATTTTTTGGTAAGGCTGTGTACCGCTTTTTGCTGGGATAGAATTAAATTTCTTCACAGTAGCTTGTATGGTGTTATCTTTTGGATTTGTGGTGAAAAGAGTATTGATAATGCAGAGGTGTTTTAGTTATTTCTCAACACTCTTTGCAAAACATTAAAGCCTTTTCTGCTTCTCACAGCACCCACCAGTGAGTCATCTGGTGTGCACAAGAACTTGGGAGGGGAATCAGCTGGAACAGGTGACCAAAAGGATATTGCATACAATATGATGTCTTGCTCAGTATATAAAGCTGGGGGAAGGAGGAGGAAGGGAGGGAATGTTGAGTTATACTGTTTGTCTTTCCAAGTAACCATTACATGTGATGGAGCCCTGCTTTCCTAGACATGGCTGAACATCTGCCTGCCAAAGGGAAATAAGACTGAATCCCTTATTTTGCTTTGCTTGTGTGCTCAGCTATTGCTTTCAGCTTTTTTTATAAACTGTCGTTATCTCAACCCACAAGTTTTCTCACTTTTACCCTTCTGATTCTCCCGTCCCGCTGCAGGGAAATGAGTGAGCAGCTGTATGGGACTGAGCTGCTTACCACGATTAAACCACAGATGCTATTAAAACTATGGTGATAGCAAAACAGAATTCTAGCAGGTAGCCTAAGAACTCAAGGAAAATTTGTACTTTCTGAGCTTCGAGTGAGTAGTGAAGTCAAAACACCTGTTTCATCCTCATTGCACATTCAAATTACAGAAAATTTTTTATCTTCAAGTACTCTGAAAAGATTTTGACCTTTGGTATTGTGCAAGACAGTACACCACCCTCTGCAAATCCAAGTTTAAAATTGCCTTTAATATTTATCATCTTCAAGGCATAAAAAATCAGGGGTTTTATATGACATTATATAAATGATTACATTTCTATTGTGCATATCTTTGGGAAATGGTATTTATATAAAGATATTGGGCGAATTAATAAATCCTCATGTATTTGAAATAAAAATAGTTGGGCTCATAGCCAATATACCAGAGTTTATAAAACAGCTGAAATTAATGGCAAAAAAGACCTACATAGACAGCCAGCACAGTCTATTCTCTAACTGAGATGAGCTCTGTATAGCCCCATTTCAGTGAGGGTCAAATGATGGTCATGGTATTTCCCTTGGTGGCTTTTTCACAATCTAATAAATTTAATCATTTAGAATCTGTGTATGAATATTTCATCCATGAGCTTTTTTTTTTTCTTTTCTCGTTTTATCATACTTCTAGTTAGAAATTACCATACCTTTGCCTGGAATACTGATTGAACATTTAGTTAAGATAATTCTTAATGGTTCACTTTGTTGCTTCTAAGATTATTTTTTTTGAACATGTCTGCTGAAGAAAAAAATACAGGATTTCTTCCATTTCAGTGCAGGAAAAATACTTATTTTCAAATGTAAAACTTCTCTCAACATGGATTAACTTTAATCAGCTAACAAAAATATTCGTCGACTACTGTTCATCCATTATTTTGGTTTCAACAGGAACTGAAGTATTTACAGGCTGATTTGCAATTTGTTTTCCATGCCTTGAGGCACAAATAAACACCTCCTAGTTTTCATGTTGTTTTTTTTTCTTCTGAAATTTCCACAGACATTCTTTCCTGACCTATTAACACACAGAGGTGTCTCATTACCTTTGAAAAGTGCTTGAAAAGATTAATTTAGAAAGCAACTTTGGTGATCTTATCACAAGGAATCAATTTCACTCTTTTCCTAAGGTCATTATCTTTAAATAAAATTTTAAGAAATTTTATTCAAATTAATCTGAGAGAGAAGGATATAAAGATTTTAAAAATATATTTGTAAAATAACATATTTTAAGTTGAGCCTTTCACGAAGTTCAAAGTGTTATGTCCCCTATGAAAAATGGATTAGTAAATTTAGGTTATTTGGTTTCTTTATCCAAAATGCAAGGAAAAAAAGCAATCAAATCAACAGAAGTGACAGATGGAAATAAATGACATGATAACATTAAAAAAAAAAATTATTATTCTGCTTTTAAAATGTGATTTAGTCAAATGTAATACTGTGTCCTGTGCATTCTGGTCCATTCTTTCTGCTTTCAAATCTTAACAAGGTTTACATTAAAAAGCTTTACTGACCTTTGTTTTTCATTTCATAGTATTTGGATCTTACTGCCTACAGTATCGTGATGTCATATTATTTTAATCAGTGTATCACTGAGGAGGAAAGGACAGAAGGGTACTATAATGCTACTAAAATCTGATAGTGCCATATGATCTAGGAATTTATTCATAAGCCCCAGTCTGTCTGTTCCCCACCCCTCTATAAGTGAGCTATGCAGAGGCACAGACTTGGAAATTCAAGAACAGTTTAGCTATTCAGCTAGTTGAGACTATAACTCTTGAAGTTTTGATCTTGGGGTTTGACCAAATTTTTTGTCAAATGCAGACTGTAATTTGCAAATAACAAATTCCATTTCCTGGGAATTAGATCAGAAAAATAAAAAAAATAATAATTAAGGATCACATTTCCCTGAAATGTAATATTTATTCTAGTTTTATATATCTAGATCTCCTTTTAATTTTTCTTTAGTATACTGGTATTCTATTACAGTATGAGTAGAAGCAAAAATTGAGACAAAGAGGTCTTATCTTTGAAATGCAGAATTCCACTTGATCAGGCATTTAGAAAGAAAAATGTGATAACGTTAATTTCAGTATTAGTTCAGACATCCTGAAACTTCCTCCTTTGTTTTGTTAAGCTCTTTTTTACCTTGTAAAGATACACTTTGTTTTCAATTCAATGGTGTAAAATTTTAAAATTACAACCAAAGCTGGTAACCATTTCATGAAATCTCAAAGTGTCTGTTATAGAAGACTAACAAAGCATTTTAAACAAATTCTTAGGAAAAAAGTGGAAGATTAGTGGTCAATTTGTCTGATTTTGAGAGAACTTAACCAAGACGCATTTTACATCTCTAGATTTGATCTCTTTATGACTTTAGTCAAAAGAATAGACAGTTTAGACTAAAATTCAGAATTATTTTAAAATTAAAATTAAGAATAAATATGTTTTAATCAAAATCTAACTTATTTACAGATTCACTGATTCTCCAGTAAAGGTGAAACTGGAGGCTAATAGTGCTTTTACTCTAGTTCTTTCAAGAACTTTGCTCCAATGATGTGTTCATTTCCCTCATCAAAGTTGTTTGGAGGTACCATGAATGAGACTTATTGTTAGACTTTATGGTCATAGTCCAAAACCAGCTTTTAAGATGCATGTCTTCTCCCTTTTCTGCTTATAGATCTATATGAAGGTTCTAGTTATAGTTCTATATGAAAGATGATTCTTTGTTCTGCAGGATGCAATTCTGCTTCTGTACAACATACAGAGATACACACCAGTTTCACCTAAATATACCTGAGGTTAAAGCCAAATCTGCTGAGATCCAGAAACTCCAGTCCCTAAGGGACTGGAGTCTCTACTCCAAGAGTCTTGCTTTGAGAAGAAAAGAGAATTTGGTTAGTAAGTTGAGTTATCAAAAGATTGTATGGACTCCAAAGAGTAAATATTATTTAAGCAATCCTGTTACAGACAGAAGGAATGTTAAATTTTATTGGGGTTGACAGTGCCCGAGAGGGACTCTGGTTGTATCTTGGTAATTAAAAAATTTCATATAAAAGCAGGAAATTCAGTAACTTAGCCTTTACCCAGGGCTGTTTACGTATTTTACATGAAACATCATTAAATAAACCCTGAATTCATTCTGTAACTAGGAAACTGTGTTTACAAAGCATTACCAAAGACATTAGACCAGAATAGAAAAATGTACAACTAAGATAACGTTACCAGGGAAGATTATGGAGCAGTTCATCTTGAGTGAGTTTACCAGGAAAGTGCAGGACAACCAGGGGATCAGGCCCAGCCCGAATGGCTTCATCAAAGAAAGGTCCTGCCTGACCAACCTCATCTCCTTCTATGACCATGTGACCCGCCTAGTGGATGAGGGAAAGGCTGTGGATGTTTTCTACCTGGACAACAGGTAGAGCATTGGAACAAGCTGTGCAGGGAAGTGATGGAGTCACGATCCCTGGAGGTGTTCAAAAAACATCTAGACATGGTGTTTCAGGTCATGGTTTCAGAGACATGGTAGGGTTGGGCTGAAGGTTGGACTTGATAATCTTAGAGGTCTTTTCCAACCTTAATGATTCTATGATTCTATGAACATGACCATGCTGTTTGCTAGGAGTATAACCCATAATATCTCAATTACACTTCTGCAGTTCTATATACATTATTGAAACAACTTCATCACAACAGTTTCAAAGAAGTTTCTGTAATATAAGATTTCTTTAGTCTCTTACTCTTTTTCACTTTTTTTCCCATATGGACAAGCTATATGTGTAGTTCAGCATTCTGATATTGGTGGGTTTCTTTTTCTTCCCATTTTAACAGAGTATCAAGAGTCTCATGGAAGTAAAGGCAAAGAAGCACAGTATGTGTTCAAAAGGAAAGAATCTTGCCAAGACTACTAGTTTGTATAAAAAATGGGTCAGTCACTAAAAAGGCTTAACTTTCCACTTTCAAAAGTGATTTTTTTTCTTTCTAGTGACTGATCTGGGCTAATCTATTTCTTACATGAAGACCTTGTTCTGCCCCAAATGGCAAATGTTACTTACTTTTTTCCAAAGTGATTTAGTTTACAGTATGGAGAAGAACAAGGCCCATATATAAGATTTTGGAGGTTAAAATAACTGATAACCTCAAGAAACTCCTTTAGATTATGGAATGAATCAGTATTTAAGCACAATGAGTTTTAGGATGACTCCTGAACTCCCTGGGGAGTTATCACGATAAACAGGTGGCAGTAGGCAGGGATCACTCTGGTGTCACTCAGAAAAGAACAGAAGAAGAAATAAAGTTTCCTTCCCTGTGTATGTCTTTATACAGGTGTGGGTGATAGAGGAGAGATTAATTTCTATCATTTTACATGAAAAGGACAAAAAGAATATGATGATCCTTCCTGTACAGATTAAGGAGCCCACAGCTGAGGAAACAAAGGTTTTCAGATAGCTTTCTTTTAGACAGCTTTGGATCATCAGTGGTGAAGATGTTGGACAAGGCTAAATCCTGTCAGAAGTAAAAAACCTTGAACCACCTGTATTGTACATATAGGATTACAGCATGCTACAGCTTTCAGTCTACTGATCTGCTCTGACTATACTCTATTACCTGGTAAAGTAGGCATAGCCTGCCATTCAAGATAACCTATTACATGTTAACAGACTACAAAAACTACTGTATCCATTCCTACTTTGTGTAACTTACAAAGAACTGGAGTACAAAATTAATGGCTTTAGCTGTAATTTTAAAATTAGGAGTATTACTCTATATCTTTAAACTACTTAAATTAGTCTGTCTTTTGTTCTTATACTAATTTCATTTTTAAAGGAATTATTACTTTAAAGTGAAAATATGAAAGGTTAGTGGGTTTTTTATCAATATAAAATTTGACTTTGAGATAATTAATCAGATGCAACACGATCTTAAGCACTCCATTCAGGTGCCCACTTAAAAGAGTCTAACGACATGCAAAACAACATAGGGTCCTGCCTACCCGTGGCTACTTCTCCTGAGGGACACACGTTCCTCATGAGTATTGTGTCATATGCAGATATGTAGCCCACAAAATATAGAGTTGCCATTTGCTTGAAACAGGCCACAGGCCTTGGGTTAAGCTATTGGCAAAGGCCTCATGACTTGTTAGACTTGGCCTGCCTGGAGATTTGTTTTAGCTTGTAATGACAATAATCAAATAGCCAGGGGGCTATTGCCTACTTCTGTTTAACTTTTGCTTAGCTTTGTGCAATTGTGTGTTATAACACTTGTCAATTGGGGTTTGGTATTTTTTTGGTAGCTTAATGATGACTATAGCATGTAGCTATTTGATATAAAATGAATTTTCTATGAGCTGATAATAAAAATGCAGTACAAGGGAACAAAGGCATGGGATGACATGTCTTGAAAAAGCTTTGAAAGTACAAGCAAATAATACTGGAGGCTCAAGGGCTACAAACAACTCTACAACAGTCAGTTACCTGTCATACAAACAATAAAACCTTGGGAGCCAGGAAAAAAGGTTTTAAGGGTAACAAAAAAAACCCAAGGTCAAGTAGCCAAGGTGATGTAAAACACATCATCTCTAGCAAATTTGACTGCAAATATGAAAATGCAGACCGATAAAGACCTGGGTCTAGATGGTAGTAAACACATAAAAATTATCCCAGCAGATGCCAAAGAGAGGAGGAAGAAACCATCTATGTCAACATCATACTACTCCCAGTGAAGGACTCCTGCTGCAGATGACTTGCCATATATCCCCGACCCAGGCGGAAACACTGCACATTAATGTGCAGAGCGGCAGTATAAGGGTGAGCATAACATCAGAGTAAGGGTCAGACAGCTGAAATTTGTAAACTATAATTTCAATCATGTCTAATTTGGACTATCAATGTTTGAACTTTTTAACTGGGCTGATAATTCTTAGTTTAGACTCCTAGTACTTTAATTAGACTGACATGAATTTCTTGTTTATAAGCTGAGTTCCCTTTACCCATGACAAGAATTTCATGGCAATAGGCTGAAAGGATTTCAAGCAACCTATTCTGTCCATTGGATACAAGAAATTAATAGCACATATACCATCTCCACATGCTGTTTGAAATATTACTGGACACACATGTGTAGATAACCCAATCTAGTCTTTAATATCATCCAAGATATTAGTTAGAAGAAGGAAAGAATTTCTCTATCTGTTGCCATTGAAATAAAAATGTAACGGAATATCCCTGACAAAGGTAGGAGAAATTGTGTTGTTATAAACATATGAAAATAATCTGGTTTTTTTTCTTCAAATTTACTGCAGTCAGTACATTGATAGTTGAAAGACAAGATTTCTGTTATTAATTATGAAACTTTCATTTCCTTGTTTAAGAGAAGAAGACTAATGTAAAAAAAAAAAAAAGGATTTTTCAGAAAACACAAAATTAATTCAAATTACTTTTTGTGGAATTTGCTGGGTTCATATATGAAAATATGGTTTCTATATTCAAGAAATTTAACAAAACCAGCAAAAGCAGATGAATAAAAGATAAATATACAGATGTGCTATAAAGTTAACAAAGTATCACACAGTTCCAGGGCAGGTGGAAAGTTTTTGTAACACTAAGAAAAGTTAAAGAAAGCTGTAGAAATCAAAGTATAAGAACAACTTTAAGAAATGTAGTACTTCTGAGAGACTATTTTTTTTCAAAAATGCTGCCTTCTAGGTTTTAGTGTTGCTTATCTTGAAGTGACCCTCTAGCTTTTTGTCTCCTGCATCTGAGAGACTTTCTTGCCATAACATAGGCAGTTGATTGGCTTGAATTTATATTCATTGGCAGTTGCAGAGACCAAAATCATAGAATCGTCGAATCGTAGAATCATAGAATGGTTTGGGTTTGAAGGGATATTCAAAGATCATCTAGTCCAACACCCATGCTGTGAGTAGGGACACTTCTCACTAGATTAGGTTGCTCAAAGCCCCATCCAACCTGACCTTGAACACTTCCAGGGAGGGGTCATCCACAACTTCTCTGGGCAACCTGTTCCGGTGTCTCACCAACTTCAGTTTAAAAAAATTCTTCCTTATGTCCAATATAAATCTACCCTCTTTCATTTTAAAACCATTACCCCTTGTCCTGTCACTACAGGCCTTGATAAAAAGTCTTTCTTGATAATTCCTGTAAGACCCCTTTGTATATTGAAATGCAACAATTAGGTCTCCCCATAGCCTTCTTTTCACAGAATTACTTACTACATGTTGGTATTGTACTCCTGATCCTCTCACAGTAGATCTTGCAACATATTTCTGTGGCTGTTCTGAAAAATGCCTTAGAGGAATTGTCTTTATCATAGCACGGGACATAAAACCAGTTGTTCAGAAGAAAACTGGGTTTTCCAGTTAAACGAAATATTCATAACTATCCTAGGAAAATAACTGAACAAAAATTTTATTTCCATGGAATAGTCATCTGTCTGTATTGATGGGAGCTGTGGTTTGATTCTTTGTGCATCTATCCTGTCTCATAAGAAATTTAATGTCCTGAGGCAGATATCATCCAGGGTCTTTCTACACCCACTGGGGATGTCATGATATGCAAGGAAATTGTCACATGATTTGTTATCATGGTTCACATAAGAACATGGGAAAAATAGCCAGAAGAATGCCTCACCTTTGAATTTTCTCAAATGAAAAATATTTTAATTTCTATTTTTTATTTTTTGTTTAAAACTTTGAGGTGCTTGAGGAGCACCTTAATTCTCAGTCAGATATCCTTCCTGTATCATGACTCCACTTTGAGATGAGATGTTGCTAAACACCGTCTCCATTTTTTTTGCTGTTCTTTTTTTCTTGTTTGTGTTTGTTTTATGGTTTGGGTTTGTTTGGTTTTGTTTTTTTTTTTTTAGGTTGGTTTTGTTCTGTGAGAATATGAAGGCTTGTGCAGAGTTACTCAAGTGCTGAACGTAGCTGTCTGGACAATTATGGGATCAGCACTCAGAAGTATACTACAGCTTGCATCTGCCCCAGAATTCAAATGTGTTCCAAGGGTGTATTCTTGAATCAAGACAATGGAAGACATTAAAAGGATATCATAGCCTGGGTATTTGCATAAGTAGCGTCAACATGAACCTTTATCTACCCATTTCCTTTTTTTAACATTGAGCACACACATCCACTTTTGCCATGATTATATGAGGTAATAGTCTGAATGGAAAAATGTGGTTATGTTTCAACTTTTTTCTGCTAAGATAGCTGCAGAGCAGAGCTGGGAGCACAGGCAACAGTTATGACTGCTTTTTACTGCAGTCAAGTGTTTTTTCAAACTCAGCACTCAGAACCTGCTGAGAGAATAGAGTCTGGAAGAGTCATTTTGCCATGAGTGCTGTACCAGGACAGGCCCAACATAGACCTGAAAAACCTTGATAGTGCATGTGTCCCTCTCTCATTCTCTCTCCTTTTCTCTCCTTCTCTTGGGGACTTGATTTTGTTATGCCTATCAGTATGTCAACCATGGCAACTACATTTTTCTTTTATCATCTGTTGTACACAGACAGAAAGACAGTTATTAATTTTTCTAGATACAATATACCTCAATGCATGGAGATTTTGAATTATTTGGGCCTGGTTTTATAAGAATAATTTTATTTTTGACAGACAAATTAAGTGGGAGGCCTCTGACCAAAAATATATCTACATTGCTTTCATATAAATCTGAATTAGTCATCATAGCTTCTTTTTATAGTTAATGGAAGGAAATAGGCATTCCTAACAAATGAATCATCTCATATAAATGTCTAAAATAGGTCAGATGAATCATGTCCTAAAAATGTCTATTCATTGTCTGTAAAGACTGGCTAGCATTGCTGGTTTAGATGTAGATAATTAAGTTAAATTAGATGAATGTTCTGAAAGGAATCTTTGAAATAAAAAACTTCAAGTGTGTGTGCCTACCTGCTTCTATACCTACCTTTCATCCATGATCCCAGATGAAAAAGTCAGTTCTTCAAAGTTTAGGCTTGCAAATCAGAAGTCATAGAATCATAAAATCATAGTCATAGAATGGTTTGGGTTGGAAAGGACCTTAAAGATCATGTACTTCCAATCCCTCTGCCATGGGCAGAAACACCTTCCTCTAGACCAGGTAGCTCAAAGCCCCCTCCAACTTGGACTAGAACACTTCCAGGGATGGGGCATCCACAACTTCTCTGGGCAACCTCTTCCCATGCCTCACCATCCTCATAATGAAGAATTTCTTCCTTATACTTAATCTAAATCTACCCTCTTTCAGTTTAAATCCACTATGCCTTGTATATCAACACATGTTCTTGTAAAAAGTCACAGAATCACAGAATGGTAGAGCTCGGAAGGGACCTCTAGAAATCATCTTGTCCAACATCCCTGCTTGAGCAGGCACACCTAGAGCAGGGGGCACAGGAATGCATTCAGGTGGGTTTTGGATGACTCCAGGGAAGGAGACTCCACAACCTCTCTGGGCATCTCAGAGCATCTGCTCTGGCATTGTCACAATAAAGAAGATTTTTCTCATATTTAAAGAGACCTTCTTGTGTTCCAACTTGTGCCCATTGCCCCTTGTCCTGTCCTTGGGCACCACTGAAAAGAGACCAATCCCATCCTTTTGAGACCTGCCCTTCAGATATTTATAAGCATTGATAAGATCCCCCCTCAGCCTTCTCCAGGCTGAGCAAATCCAGGTCTCTCAGCCTTTCCTCTGCGTCTCTGCACACTCTGGCAATGCCCTTGTAGCTCTCGGCAGATAATCCTCCACTTCTCCATTTCTGGTGTGTTTCTCTTTTGGATTTGAGTAGACCCAGGAGGTCATGGTTGAGCCATGGGGGCCTCTTGCTCTGCTTACTTCCCGTTCCATTGTAGGGAATAAATTGGCTTTGCGCTTCCAATAGAGAGTTCTTGAAGAATTCCCAGCACTCACTAGCTCCTTTGTCTTCCATGGAAGCCTCCCATCGAATCCCTCCCAACTGACCCCTGAGTGAATTGAAGTTTGCTCTTCTAAAATCCAGAGCCCTCGTCTTAGAGCTGACCTTCAGCACACTCACCAGGATCCCAAACTCCACAAGATCCTGCTTGAATAACCTGATGTCCTTCTACAACCTGGTGACCTGCTTAGTGGATAGGGAAAACCTGTGGATGTTGTCTTCCTAGACTTTATTAAACCCTTTGACACTAATTCCCACAGCATTCTCTTGGAGAAACTGGCTGCTCATGGCTTAGACGGGTGTACTCTTTGCTGTGTAAATAAATGACTGGATGGTTTAGCCCAGAGTGTTGTGGTGAATGGAGTTAAATCCAGCTGGCAGCTGGTCCCCAGGGCTCAATTTTGGGGCCAGTCTTGTTTAATATCTTTATCAATGATCTGAACAAGAAGATTGTGTGTACCCTTAGTAAGTTTGCACACGACACAAATTGGGCATGAGTGTTGATCTTCTTGAGGGTAGGAAAAGAGGGATCTGGATAGGCTGGGCCAATGGGCTGAGGCCAATTGTATGAGGTTTAACAAGGCCAAGGGCCGGTTCCTGCACTTGGGTCATAACAACCCCATACAACAATACGGGATTGGGGAAGAGTGGCTGGAGAGCTGCCCAGCAGAAAAGGACACAGGGGTATGTGTTGACAACTGGCTGAACATGAGCCAGCAGTGTGTCCAGGTGGCCAAGATGGCCAATAGCATTCTAGCGTGTATCAGGAATAGTGTGGCCAGCAGGAGTAGGGAAGTGATGGTGCCCCTGTACTTGACACTGGTGAGGCCGCACCTCGAGTACTGTGTTCAGTTTTGGGCCCCTCACTAGAAGACATTGAGGTGCTGGAGCATGTCCAAAGAAGGGTAACGAACCTGGTGAAGGCTCTAGAACACAAGTCTTATGAGAAGCAGCTGAGAGAACTGGGGTTGTTTAGCCTGGAGAAAAGGAGGCTGAGGGGAGACCTTATTGCTTTTTGCATCTAACTGAAAGGAGGTTGTAGTGAGGTGAGTGTTGGTCTCTTCTCCCAAGTAACAAGTGATAGGACAAGAGGAAACAACCTCAAGTTCTGCCAGGGCAGGTTGAGATTGGATTCTGTGAAAACTTTCTTTACTGAAGGAGTGATCGGGCATTGGAACAGGCTGTTCAGGGAAGTGGTGGAGTCACCATCCTTGGAGGTATTTGAAAGATGTTTGGATTTGGTGTTTAGGGACATGGTTTAGTGGTGGACTTGGCAGTGTTAGGTTTATGGTTGGACTTGATGATTTTAAAGGTGTTTTCCAACCTAAAGAATTCTATGATTCTATTAATTAAAAAAATTAACTTCGATCCTATAAACTTGGAGAAAAATGACTTCAGAAGGGTATTCTAGCAGAGAGCACCATGCTGCCAGTCATTAAAATGAACTTCAGGGAACTCACAGGTGCTGTATATAAATTAATATTACTCTATAGAACTATTTGGTCCATATTCCACAAGGGAGAAATATGGGATACGAATAAGTCTTTGCCAATCCTAACATTTCACTTCACTGCATTCATAGCTGTAATCCACCTGCTTCTTTTCTACTTATGCATCATTTATGTGTTATTTATTTCAGTCACTTTGGGGAGTTATAGCTTTATTACTGCATTCTTATTCTACCTCTGAGAAAGATGATGTGCTTTAATTTGAGAAAAAGCCTATTACTATATAGTTTTTATTTTGTGCTCCATACCTTTGTTAGTCACAGTAAGGAATTACCCACTGACACAGAAAACTAAAGCAATCTGGATTTGTTTTATAATAAATTGGATCAGATTATGCCCAGAGGCCAGAGTAGAAAAAATTTATTCAATAATAAAGTTAGTTCATTAAACATTAGAGAATTGTGTTCTCTCCCAGTGTTGCATGTTGATTTCAGATAGAGTAATAGTGTTTGCTTCTGTAAGTACATGTTCCGATAAGGCATGGAATTACCATTTGGTATACCAACCATCGATACCTAAATGAAGGAAAAATACTGCTTCCCTTAAAAAAAAAAATCTGTGCAACAGTAAGTACCTGTGAATTACTAAATTACATATTCTGAATTCCAGAGGAGAAAGGGGGAGGCGAAAATATTTGTTGTCGTTTATATCTGTCTTGTGACAGAGCATGAGCTAATAATTTGCAGGACATACACCATCATTTTTACTCCCTTTTCAAGTTTCATAGCTTAAAAGTTTGATGGCAAACAGTTCACTGATTTTGAAAACAGGCTTCAGTTGGACATTCTTATACCCCTTTATTGTTCACAGTTCATATTTTTTTCTTGCACTTTGAAGTAAATAATGGTCACTGCGTATGCATGGATAACTACCAGGACATTCAGCTCCCTAGAATTAATAACCAAGAGTTATTTCACCTGTATCTGAGAAGTGCAAGGCCTGATATATGGGCTGGACATGGAAAGCGTTGAAATCCCATGTTCTGTTCTTAACTCACTGCTGATTAGCTCTAAAAATCAAATGTTATTCTCAACTTTTATCGAACATCAGTTCACACAATGAGTTTCAGCTTCTTCTGCTGGTCTGTCACATACTAGTCTGACACTTTTTCCTGTGAAGAACTCTTTTCGTGATCCTCTTTGCAAAGTGTTTTGGAAGAAACATACAGTATATTTTAAATGTTAAATTTGCTGGATAGTAGTAACCAGATATGTCAAAACAACTTTTAGAATGACTGTACTAAATGAATGAGGCTCATAACATCTAGCTATACTAGTTACAGTACTTGAAAAAAAAATACTAACACATATTTGCTTGGCAGTAAGTAGACAGTAAAAGTTCTAAAGCAATTGAACTATTAAGTTCAAACTTTGTTAGAATTCAGAGTTTTAAAAATGTCTGTAAAATTTTCTTTCAGAAATACCAGTCCATATGCTGTTTTAAAACCAAGATATACAACCCCTGTAAGGCAACCTGGAGCATTTTCTGCCTCCTTCCTCTGCAGTAATGTGCCAGAACTCCTCATCTCATGGGCTGAACTTGGATTCTGGAGTATTCTAGTTTGAGGGCAGCAGAAGGTAGTTATACAGTGACAGTATCGAGCAAAAGCTATCTTTGGATTAAAATTTTCAGTGGCTAACCAATCAATTATACTGCAGCTAGGCCTCCAAGATTTTTTACATTTCTGTAATTTATGACATAGTCGCCAACAATCAACCTGAAGGCAAGGAACACAATAATAGATTATTGTAATTGATGGAAGGTTTGAATGGAACTGTTCCCACCCTGACACAATCTGTCTTAAGGCACAAATTTGAAAAAAGGTCTTGAAAATTATCCAGAAATACTAAAAAGGACGGTTTTGTTGCCTATGAATTTTCAGCTGCAGACAAAATCAGAATGATTCACTTTTTAAACAAACTATGTTGGCAGAAATAGTTCCACTATTAAAAAAGATTATTCACATGAAGAAAGAATCATAAACTTCTTTCTTTTTTTTTCCTTTTATTTTTTTATCTGTTTGAGGAGAGAAGAAGGCGCCAGTCTGTTAGAAGCTTATTCCAATGCAAGAAATTAGCAAGCAGTACTAAAAAATACCAGTACCGCCTAAAATAAGAAGCAAAAGTTCACAAAAATCACTCAAAAACAACCCGAAGATTCTCACACAAAGAACTTCTGAAAAGAATAAGAATGTATGATGAAGTGTCAGGGAAATCTTAAACTACGAGTTACTTTTGAAGTTCTAATGAACACTTTTAGAATGTGCAGAGAAGGAAATTACCCCAAAACAATTTGTAATGTAATTTCAGATAATTTCATTTGTATTCTTGACCAAATTAAATGACCGATCTAGCAATATATATTGTATTTTACCACAATATGGGAAGACAAAGCTTCTAAGAAACACTGACATATCTCAGCATGGTGGTTGAAACTATAGCAAGACATCATGTAGCATGTGAACAATTGTTTGCTGTAGGTATGCTCCACTAAAGAAGAAAAATTTTCTTGAAATTTCTAAGTGTGTGACACTCATCTAGAATACAATTTACTTTATTGGATCTATCTAAAAAAACTTGAGGTGGAAATAAGCACTTTCTAGTGATAATTGGCTCCTTCATGGGAAGAAAGTTTTTAAATGATTTTTTCGAAAATAGTAATATCAAGAGACTTCAACAGCCTTTGCTGAACAGATTGCTCCCAGAAGAACATGCTGAAAGTGTAATGGAATCAGACAACAGTACCCATTTTTTAAAGGCAATTACTAAAACAATTTGTAAAATACGTGAAATCAAGCAACTATTTAATAAATCCTACCACATACAGTCCAGCAGGCAATAACAGAGGAGCAATAAACCATTAAGAATTCACTAGGGACAGTTGTCAAAGGAGCAGGAAAAGCATGGCATAAAAGTCTTCCCTCGATCCTGATGGTCTTAAAGACAGCACTTAGTATCTCCACTGGATTTTCTTCATTGGAAGTGATGGTGGGGAAACAAAATGAGGCTACTGAAAATGTGATATGTACCAATATGTCATGAAATGCAAGTAATAAGCAAAGATCCAAAATCATGTTGAACAGAATCTAAAGTGTATACAGTAGGACCATTCAGAGTGGCAATGTAATTAGAAAAGATATACTTGGTCAGGAAAAAGATCAAGTTCCATAGCACTGGATGTTAGGCAAGGAGAAGAAGCAAATACTAGGATAGGGAAGTTGAAAACCTTAATAGTAGCATAATCCAGGTGGAAAATATATTCTTTTTGAAAGGATGTATTAGCTAAGTAAAGTTTTTCAGAAAGTAGCCTAAGGATTATGCTAAATAGGAATGAATCATATAATCATAGAATTCTTTAGGTTGGAAAACACCTTTAAAATCATCAAGTCCAACCATAAACCTAACACTGCCAAGTCCACCACTAAACCATGTCCCTAAACACCAAATCCAAACATCTTTCAAATACCTCCAAGGATGGTGACTCCACCACTTCCCTGAACAGCCTGTTCCAATGCCCGATCACTCCTTCAGTAAAGAAAGTTTTCACAGAATCCAATCTCAACCTGCCCTGGCAGAACTTGAGGTTGTTTCCTCTTGTCCTATCACTTGTTACTTGGGAGAAGAGACCAACACTCACCTCACTACAACCTCCTTTCAGTTAGATGCAAAAAGCAATAAGGTCTCCCCTCAGCCTCCTTTTCTCCAGGCTAAACAACCCCAGTTCTCTCAGCTGCTTCTCATAAGACTTGTGTTCTAGAGCCTTCACCAGGTTCGTTACCCTTCTTTGGACATGCTCCAGCACCTCAATGTCTTCTAGTGAGGGGCCCAAAACTGAACACAGTATTCGGGCTCACCAGTGCTGAGTAAAAAGGAGAATTTGAAAGAAGAATAAAATACAGTAATTAATCATCCTATTAACATATGTTAGTTCAAAGGATATTATATTGTCTATTGATTCTTCTATCCCTTTAAGTATAAAATTTTGTGTTATTAATCATTGTTGATAACAGTATTAATAAAATTAATAATTTAGGCATCAGTGACTTTCTGTATCAAACTGCTTTTTTACTTTTGTGATTTGTCTTATTCCAGTGCAACTAAAGAATAAAATGCAATCAGAATGTTCAATGTCCAATTCATGGACGTATTTAATCATTGAAGTGGAACTTCTGCTGAAAGTTACTTTCCTAACTGAAAAATTCCAATAAGATATTGAAAGCAAAGATGATACTTTTGCAACTCTTAGAGGCCAAAATCCTTTCCAAGCATAACAAATGACTCCTAGAGATGTACAGGTCTATAATGAAAAATACTTTTATCCTAATGAGGAACAAGTAGGTCTGCATCCTGTATTAGGAGACAACTGAATGAATTTCAAGGTGAAAAATTAAACAGGTTTACACTTTCTAAATACTTCAGAGAATAAACTGTTATTTATAAATCCTGACTGAAGAACAAGACAAATCTCTTTTGGGAGTGTGTACAGGTAACTCAGGTAACTCTTGTGGGTAGTAAGTCATATGGAATTTGTAGGTAGTTGAAAAGATCAGGCAGATGCAGTGAAAAAAGAAAGAAAAAAATGGCAGGTGGAGAACTGACAGACAGACAGCCATAACTCCAGACAGACACTAATTATTGGCCCTGATATCAAACTACATTTCCTTCCCAACTTCTTTTCCTCCTTTTTCATCTCCTGGCTGAAATTAGGGAGCTAAAGCCATAATTTGTTTTCACACTCTTCTACTGCATACTATTGTAATATCCACAAAGGAATGCAATAGAAAAGGTGCACGCAACAACTGGATGTCTTTAATTCAAATAACAATTACCCTGACCGTGAGGAGTAGGAGAAAAGTAGGAGACCCTGAGAAAGTTTTCATGACTCTACTGTCCTTGAGTAAAAGTATCACAGAAGTCCAGATCATCTTACTAGTCTACCAGACAAGCTGGTGACAGTACAGTTTCAAAAGTCTTGCTTAAGGGAAGATAGCATTCATTGCTCTCCCCTCATTTACTGAGCTAGTAATTTAATTGTAGAAGTCTGTTAGGTTGGTCAAGCATGACTTCCTCTTCATAAACCCATGTTGACTATTCCAAATCAGCTTCTTGTCCTTTTTATGTTTGGAAAAAACCTCCAGAATTATTTATTCCATCACCTTCCAAGGAACTGAGGTGAGGCTGACCAGCCTGTAGTTCCCCAGATCCTCCTGAAGATAGGACTGACATTTGCTTTCTTCTAGTCCTCAGTCGTTTCATGAGATTCTTAGAAAAGTGTCCCAGAACAGGCCAAGTTTTTTGTCTTCTGAAGTCCAGGGCTGTGATCCTGCTGTTTGCCTTCTTCCCTCCCTCTCAGGATTGTGAATTCCACCACCTCACAGTCATGGCAGCAAAGGCTGCCCTCAACCCTCATATCCCAGACTACTTGGATTAAAAGGAAGCTTAGACAGCTCATTTAAAAGTAGAGAAATATTTCAGGTTACTTTGCATTTAACTAGATGATAATTCAGCCTATCTCAAATAAAGCTTTTATTTTGTAGCTTTAAAACAAATTAATGTACAGTGCCCACAGGTACACTTGTAAATAAATACACGTTCACAGTGTCTAAGAAAGCCCAAAAGATTTTTGTAAGAAAATAATTAATTGCTTTTTTGCCTTTGTTACCCTAAGGAATTAGGATGTCAATATTAAGAAATGTATATAAATGGGAAAAAATGTATTAATGGATTGTAGTATTAGTATTTGCTGCTTTTAACACACTCGTGATCCCTGCTGCATTCAAACATACGCAAAAACTTTGGAAAAGTTATTACAAAAATGCTGTGCATGATCACAGAGATAGTATTAGACTGAAAGAATGTGAATTATGCTTTATAAATATAAATAAGGTATTTATATTTCTTATAAATATCTGGCCAAAACTCATTGTGTGTTTTATGTAATAAGACTCCTTGACTTAGACTGGGTCATTAATTTATATTCCAGACATTCAATGCTATATATCAGAACAATGACCCTTTTCTCTCTCCCTACAAGTCCTATATTGAAGCATAAATTTATTTTTATTGAATCTGCTTTCTCTGGATAACATGTGTTAGCCCTGCAGAACCTATTGTCAGAATTTAGTATAACCTTTAATGCAATTCTGGAATAATCAAAGAGACAGACATAGACTACTGCATTAAAATAAAATCTAGGGAAGCCACAGTGGTTGCATTAGTATGATGACTAACTGCTAGAGAAACAGAAAGAGTCTGGTGTTTTTTTGATAGTATAATATATATAATAATAGCATTTTCCTCATAGTGTTTTCAAAATGGAAGAGGCCACAGCCTTCATAAAACATGTCCAGTTCGATTTTGTTTAAAAATAAACACAGTAGAATAGCAAAAATCTGCTACTAGTATTGTCAATAAATATTTTTTCTGTGTTTCTTTATATACCAAACATTTTTGAGGAGATTGTTTTTTGTCCTCTATGGCATACTGTTATGTCCTTTTGTGATATCTTGATTAATATGTATTTATTCTCATTCAGTAAGCACACCTTTACAGTGATCAAAGCCTTCTTAATGATGATGGTGCCAAAAAGAACATGCCGGCAGACGCACTTATCACTTATGTCAAGTCAGTTCAAGAGGTTTTTCATCCCTTATCTCTGTCATGACTTAAACTGCCCTTGCCCATAGCAGAAATAGGGTTGTCAAACTGAATTTTCAAATTTATCAGTTTAAAGCTTCTTTTTAGGGCACTCAAAGTTATCTGTATTGAATTAATTCCACAAACACATAGATCTATGCTTTATCTACAGTCTGAACAGACTGGGAGCAGGTGGATGAGGTGACTTTCTGACCTGCTTCAGTACATTCACTGCAGCATTCCTAGGAAATAATTAACTTTTTCTTTTTTTCCTTCTCTTCTTCAACCACTCTGTGCTTGGCTGTAAAACAGCTGTGTTTCAACTCACCATTAAGTCTGACAAGGGAAAAAGAGATTAACAAATATTTCAAAAAAGTTAAAATGCAGTTTTATTTTGAGAAGGCATTCTTTAATAGGAAAAGAAGAACAGCTTTCATATCACTTCAGATTCACTAGCTTTATTTGAATAACACAAAGTCTGAAAAATTCAGTCATTTACCCTCCATGGGGATAAGTTTCCTTGAAAACAGTCTCTCTGCAACAAGCTGTTGAAAGGTAGCTTTTCAAATGAACATTATGGAATTTCACACTTCACCAGCTAAATGTAGTGGGAGTCTAGTGATAACGTGACAGAGGGTTTTCCTTGTAGTTAATTCAACTCTCATAATTACTTTTCTTTTTCTTTATTGATGGTCACCACCCCCACCCCCCAATAATAAAAAGGTATCATAGACAGACAAAATATTCAAAAACATTCAGAATACATTGTTCTAGTGGACTGAATAAAACCATCACAAGTAATAAAGTTGTCTGGGCTCTGCTTTATTTTCTAATGTATGGAATCAGAAATTAGCAATAAGGTGACATCATGAGAACAAAGAGAAAGGATCATTTCATATCCATTTCCCATTTTCATTCCTGTCCTTGTCTTGGGCCTGAATACATTTTGTCCCCGGTTCTGCTCTTATTATAGTATAGCCTTAAAATTGTTGAGAGACTAGATAAACTCTCTGCCATTTTTCTTTTCTTTTAAAGGGAGGTCAGTTAAAGAAATGAAATAAAACACTATGCAAGTAAATTATGTATTATAGTTGACCAAGAAAAAGATTTTAACACATATAAAAAGCAGGGGAAAAATGTCTTCCAACACAAAATTCATAAGACCATGAAAACACTTAGTCATCTTGATCCATGAGGCATGAAGGAAGTTTAGCACAGGTGAAATGGTGTTGTGGTGGCACCTTTGCCAGCAGGCAGACGCCCACCCAGACTCTCTCTCAGTCCCCCCCTCAATAGGAGAGAGGGAAAAAATAGGGTGGAAAAGCTGTGGGTACAGATAAAGGCATAGGGATTAATTAAAATTACTGTCACAAGGAAAACAGACTTGACTCAGGGAAAATTCATTTAATTTATTGCCAATTAAACTAGAGTAGGGTGGTGATAAACAAAGACAAAAACTAACACCTTCCCCAAACACATCCCTCTTCCAAGGCTCAACTTCAGTCCTTCCTTCCCAGCTCCTCTTCCTCCCCCCTCAACCTCAAGTGGCACAGAGGAGGTGGAGCATTAGGAATTGTAGTCAGCCCACAACAGCTGCTCTCTGCAGTTCCTTCCTCCTCACACTTTTCCCCTGCTCTAACGTGAGGTCCTCCATGAGCTGCAGGGAAGCAGCTGCTCCACCATGATCTCTTCCAAAACTTCCACAAGGGAGTAGGGAAGTAGAGAAATCTCTGCTCCAGTGCCTGGAACACCTGCTATCAAAACCTTGCACACCCAGTGCACAAGCAAACAACATTCATTTGTTTGACAATCTCCATTATGTCTCTGGGCACTGTTCTCAGAATTCATACTGACATCCTGGGTTTCGCACCATTCCCAGTGTGTACCAGTGGATACACGCTTTTGCACCATGAGTCAGAACGAGGAAGAGAACCCAGATGCTTTGCACATAGTTAGGACATTTTGAATATAATTCATAGCATCTACTACTACATTTTAATTTTCCTTTTACTGACACAGTCTAGTCTCATTACGTTGCCTACACTGGTTTAATATGGCTTACAAAAACACAAACTCTTTAGGCTAAAAGTGACCACATTATCTCATCGTGAGGGAGGTAGATGTTGCTCACACATCATCGACCTCAGAAGAACAAGGATAGTTCTCTGTGTGATATTGAACGTAGACATACACCTACAGCTAAGTGCTTACTTTGAGTGTAAGCAGGACCCAATTTTGCAAAGCCTCAGAAACCAAGTATCTCTGAATTAATTTGGTATACAAATGTAGCTAGACTGAGTGGACAGTTTTACCGGGTTTATTTTACTGCCTGTTTTGCTGGAACGGATGAACACTGTAATGATTACATGACCGTTGCAGAAGAAGTCAGCCACAGAGCATGATGCCAAAACCAGGTCTTATTATCCGCCGGTTAATGCTATGACTTTGGATTGTCCCAAATATAGAAGCTTAATGGAAAATGGAATAGCACACTTAATTCAGGGCTATATTATGAGGTAGGAAAAAAAAAAAAATTACCTCTTTACTTCTATACCATTTAGCCATGTCCTGGTTTCAGCTGGGGTAGAGTCAAATTCTCTGCGTAGTAGCTAGTACGGGGCTATATTTTGGACTTTTGCTGGAAAACAGTGGTGATAATGTGAAGATGTTTTAGTTGTTGCTAAGTAGCACTTACACTGGTCAAAGACTTTTTCAGCTGCCCATGCTCTGCCAGGTGCACAAGAAGCTGGGAGGGGACACAGTTGACCCCCAACTGACCAAAGGGGTATCCCACACCATATGACATCATGCTCAGTATATAAAGCTGGGGGAAGAAGAAGGAAGGGGCGGGGACGGGGACGGGGACGGGGACGGGGACGGGGACGGGGACGGGGATGGGGACGGGGGGGGACGGGGGGGGGACGGGACGGGGGGGACACACACACACATTTGGAGTGATGGTGTTTGTCTTCCCAAGTAACCGTTACGCGTGATGGAGCCCTGCTTTCCTGGAGATGGCTGAACACCTGCCTGCCCATGGGAAGGAGTGAATGAATTCCTTGTCTTGCTTTGCTTCTGCATGCAGCTTTGCCTTTACCTATTAAACTGTCTTTATCTCAAGCCATGAGTTGCCTCACTTTTACTCTTACGATTCTCTCCCCTGTCCCACCCGGGGGGAGTGAGCGAGCGGCTGTGTGGTGCTTGGTTGCTGACTGGGGCTAAACCACGACAGCCCATAATAAGGATAATTTGTGAAATATTCATAAAAATAATTGAATATTGGAATGTTTTAGCATGCTAACCTGAGCCGAACTAGCTTTTTTTGAGATATTTTCCACTTAATGGTAGTTTTGAAATTTTACATACGTTTTTACATGTAGAAAAGTTTCTTGTATTAAAAGGTCTTAACATTGAGGTATAATGACACCAAAATAAAATGGCAAATATTCAACTCTGGAATTCTTCAGCATTTCCACAGGTTTTGCAGAGGTTCTTACTAATGCAGAACCTCAGATGAGCAGTTGTGGTATCTGAATATTTTTTTAAGTGTTCCCTTGACAGTAAGATTTTTGGCTTCAAGATAATAAAGATTATTGTCTTGATTATTATCTTCAAGATCATTTCACACTGGAATTATGTCAATACTTCCTTATGGCAATTGACAATAAAAGGCAATGATTCAAAAGTAGAGGTGGATTACTTACAAAAGGTATGAATATATACTTTTTTTCCTTTTAGATTTCATGTTGATAGCAAAAAAATGTGTTTTTTTCAAAAATCTAAATTAAATCCCTCATTTTTCTCTAGACATTGGGAAGAATTCGTGTACTTTCTTTTTAAATCCCGTTCTAAATGTGAAGTCTGTGACAATGTCTGATCTCCTTTGGATCAGACAACTTTAGCTCCTTCAGTATTTCTGCGTGGATAATGTTTGCTAGTCAGTATTTCTGTACGGATAATGTTTTCTAAATATCTGATAATTTAAAGCCCTCTTTTCTGGACTCTGTCATTGGTTCAGAATCTCAAATTATGGTGCCCAAAAGTCGATGCGGAATTTCTGTGCAGGATTTACCAGTACCCAGCAGAGCAGAAGGATTTCCTACATTACAAACCTGCTTATACTTCCCAGCTTGGTGTTCATCTTTCTTATAACTTTATTACAATGTTGGTCAATGTTCACCTTTTTATCCACTTTAATCACAACCCTTTCCTGCAGGATTGCATATGGCCAGCCATTTCTCAACCTGGATATATGTAGATTATTATTTGCACTTAAATAGAGAATTTTTCATTTTACCTTGTTGGACTGTGACCTTCATTTTTTGACCATGTCTCCAATTTGTCAAGATCATTTAACATTTTAATTCTGATATCCAGCATGTCTGAAGTCCATCCCAGGTGGGACTGTCTGCAAATTAACAAGCATATTTTCTGTTCCTTCATCCAAGTTGCTAATGAAAATATCAGATATCACCAGACCTAAAAAGAACCTCTGGATCCTACTCAATGTATCTTTTTGGTCTGAAAATTGGTAACTACAGCCCAAGAAAAAATTTTCAAGTTTTCTTCTCCTGTCTGAAATAGTTTAATCTCCCTATGTCAGTAAGTGAGACATCTGCTACTTTACATGAATCAACAAAGTTTTATAAGGTTTGATACTCTTATATTTAGATTGAAAATTATAACCACTGTTATTTTGATCTTATTTATTCCTGAAAAATCTATACTGTTTTTTATCTCTTTCTTGATATCTAAGTGCTTGTAAATTATTTCATTGAATAACTGCCTGTAGTCCTTATGTACTACTTCTAGTATAGGCATAATGCTTCTTTTTTTCTTGTCTTCTGGAACATTCTCCTATCCTCCATAGTTTCCCAAAGAAAATGGATCCATTTTCTAGGTGATCCTTTGTTAATTTCACCAGACACAACTGATCTGAAAACATCTAATTGATCTAAGTACTTTCTAAACTGCTATTTCCCTCTTTTACCACTCTGCCCTTGGTACTGCTAGCCAGCTCATCACAGATGACTTATTTTGTGATGACTGAATTAAAAAGACATTAAACATACCGTCTTCTCAGCACCAGCTTTCCTTTCTGCTGAATAGCAAAGTGACTTGTCTGCCATTTCTAGAGATATTTGTAAAGAAGTCATTTCTATATTACCAAGCTATTGGAATTTTTAAATATCTTTTGCTCATTGTTCATTACTTGACTCAACAAGGTTTACGCATTTCTTTTACACTTAGTCATCTCTCCAGCTTAAATTTTCAGTACTTTTCCATTTTGCAGGATTTCACAACACAACCCAGCTGATCTATCGTGACCATCCTAGCTTTATGCTGCTTGAAATACTTTGTGCTTGTGGCCTTGATGCTGTTTACAGGACTCCCAACTACCCTAAACTCTTTTTTCCCCCCATGTATTTTCTATGGAAAATTCTCCACTTGTTCTTTTACTTCATTAATTTTGCTCTTGTCAAGTAGTTTTTTTTTTCCTTTCCTCTGTTCATTTGCTGCAAGAAATGCAGAATCTATGTGTTCATTATGGTGTGTTCTGCTTTCCCATTCCCATTAAAGGAATAATGACAGAAAGGAAACGTTTCTGAGACTGTGTCCACACATTGACTTCAAAGGTTCTATGCTCAGTGAATAGCTCTTTCAGGGCCAGGATCCGAGGTCAAGATCAAAGTACTTTCTTATCCAAGTAAGTATTTTTACTATAGCTAGAATACCAGTCTAGAGGGATCCTTCTGACATCTGGGTATAGGTTTTAGTCATAGAGGCATACTCTAGGTACATCCATATTCTATAAAGACCATTTTTTTCTTTTACATTTTACAAGAAAGCTTTTCTAGCGAAACATAAATATCTGCTACTAGGTGTGACTGAGTCTTTTTTCCCTGAAAACTGAACTACTACAAATATAAACATTTTTGTAAGCTTGAATTGCTAGGGTTTTTGCATTTGAAATTGTCTCACATGAAGAAACCATGTTTTTAACACACTTTTAAAAATGGAAATAGACTAATAGAAAAAGGGTTGTATATTGTTGGAAGTTGAGTTTCTACGAAAATTACATGTTAAAGTTTTCTTCATTTTTCTGCATGGTATTGTATTTCCTAACGGTATTGTAAAAGTATTCACTGGCGTGAAGAACATCTCTTTATCTGAGATGAAAAATAAGTTCTAATACACATCCTTTCACTCTGTTTGACTGAAGAGATTTTCTTCCCCATGTCTATCTCCCCATTTTTTCCCAAAAATAATTAATAAGCCTAAGGAATATTTTTTTTTCAGCTCAATCACTTAAAGTACCCCCTTCACAATATTTTCAGAAGTAAGTTGAATTTTTATCTAAGTGGGTGAAAAAGCTCATCCCAGTCAAGACACTGGAAATTCCTATCAACTATGTCCAAATTTAGAAGACAAGCACAAGGTAGACACTGACAGCAAAGATCACCCTTGACGACATTTAGAAGAAAATCTATCATCTGTAAAACTGAAATGATAACAACCATTACCTACCAAGGATGTATTCCCTGTCAATTTTCTAAGAGAGAAAATGCATTTACTAAAAAGATAAACCGTGACTGTCAGGCTAGGAAAAAACATCAACCAACCAAACAAACCAAAAAACCCACCAAAAAATCAACCATACTTAAAGGCAAAAAAAAAAAGACATTCTTATCATTGGCAAGCTTAGTGACTAGGAAGATTTTAATAGACCAGTGTAGTGCGGCAGTTTGCAAAGCTATTGTGTGCCATGGCTTAACCATCTGTTTATGAAAAAGACTACCTTTTTCTTTAGTACACTGAAAAAAATTAAACAAATTTAAAATTTTGTTAAAAAAAAAAGGTTTTGATATCTCCAAGACTTAATATAGTAAACATGGCATTTAAAACTGCTCATTTTCATAAATTAATATATTTCATTGTATAACAAATGTTCTCATGGAGGGGAGACATTCTTATTTCTGTTAATTGGTACCTGTATAAAGCAATTCTGTTGACCAATAATAGATTTAAGAAAATTGCATGATGAAAGCTATATATATATACAGTGAACTCCCATTTAATGATAATATCTGCTTTAATTCTCTCTATACTATTATGGTATTTGGAGATTGCATTAATCATTGGATGAAAACAGCCTTCCCTAACCTAAGTGATTAACTTGAAACATCTCAGTAAATAAATACATTATATATGTGTGTATGTGTATATACTTATACAATGAGTATATAAGGAAATAATGTTTAATGCAGCTCTGAACGTTATTTCCTTATTTATGCCTGAACTTTTAAATTGTGTAAGACAGAAACTCCAACCCACACCATGAAACATTACACACACAAAAAAAGGAATGCTGTCCTTTTCCCAAATTGCTTATAGTCCACACATAATAAAAGGCAGGTTCTTCAAATATCTTGAAGCACAAGACAGGTAGGAGGTATTTACAGATCTTGTGATAAGTAGCAGTCACAGAGCATCAGCTGGATTGTTTGAAACTTGGATTGATTGACTAAGGAGACTCCAGGGACTGTGAGATTCCTAAACAATAACAACACAGAGACACTTTTTCAAGCAGAAACACTAGAGACGAGAATGGAAATTAGTTTTCTTTATAAGAGATACTCCTTTGGGGAAGTGGGTGAGGGAAGTCCTATGTGAGTGCCTGTATTAAATCTCAAACAAATTTAATTTCCTCTCACTGAAAACTAACTGAAGCAAAACATTCCTCAAAGCCCATTTTTGACTAGAAATGAGTAAGGTGAAGATCTTAAGAGACTTTCAATGAGGCTGATATAAAAACCACAGACACATGAGTGTGGAAAGACTTCATTGCTTCAAAAGGTTTTCACAAGTCGGGGGGAGACTAGAATAACTCAGGTAAATGAAGCAGCAACCAAGTTTTACAAAACTGAGTCAGGATATATTACCAAAATAAAATGAAGAAGATATCATGGTTAGTGACTGCTCCTTTATCTTTTTTAGCTGGTGGGAATCACAACAGAAAATAGTGCACCAAATGAGTACCTACCTGAATATGTAGGGGTGTGTGTGTGCACTTTAATAACACGTGAGACTTTAAAGGAAAAATATCATACAAAAGAAGGAAGGTATAGTTTACTCAGTATCAAGATACCACTAATAAGATGAGGATATTTAGTGGTTATATGTTGGAAAAATGAAAAAAAAAATAATCTATTAACTTGTAAAGACCTTGTAAGAATATCATGTGTGCTTATGCCCATTTCTACAAGCTTGGAAAAAGCCAGCAATATCCCTACTGAGAACTGACACAGGTGGACAAATGCAAAGAACTCTGTATTGATTTTGAACATTGGTTTTTAAAATAAAAATCTATGGAAACTTGGTTATTAATTGCTCTATGTTCCTTTACTTCTGCACTATATAGAACAACAAAGATTTATTTTAGTGAGGTTTATTAATTTATAGTGTGGCTGGATCCCACTAACTACAGGTATGAACCATCTCTGAACGTGGGGACTGAACAAATCCAGTTCAGTCTTTCATGCCTGTAAAAAGACCTACCCATTGAGCCAAATTTCCTCAGTTCCTGGGAGATAAATCAGCAAGGGTAAGGAATGCGTTGTCTGAAAAAGGTTTTAACAGTTAGTCTGGCAATTGGCTGTGTTTTTAATGTTTGGCTGTACCAAACAGGCCAAACCTATTGCCAACATATCTCAACATGATAATTACAGCAGTAGTGCAGAATACAGATGAGTTTCACAGGAGAAAAAGAAATGCATATCAAAGAGAAAACTCAAGCATCTGTTATATGTGCTACAAAAAACATGATGTATTTAACTCTGGACCAAAAAGTTCCTGACAGAGAATATAGTCCAACTGATGTGTTTATATGAACACTCAGAGATGCTTGAAATATTAGAAAATCTTTAGGATTGATTAATATTATGATGATACTGATCCAGGTAGACTACAATAGATATACAGATTATAAAGAACACCTATTAGTTCTTAGAAAGCTAAAGAACATGAAGTTTCTTTTACATGCATTGATAATCAGCTTGGAAACAATCCAGGATGGAATACATGTTTATAAGTCTTGCTAATATCAAGGAATTTATAAGTCAGCTGAAACACGAAGAGTCATGGAAACTATAGGCTAGGTTAGAGCAGCACTGAATTCCAATAGCACACTGCACTATGTTTTAGTAAATTGTATATTTTGTTTCCACATGTCCATTACAGTGAAGAGTTCAGGAAAAGACTGAGTCTATGGGAAGTTCTAACTTTTTAAATTATTATTATTTTTAAATCACTGCCTCCAAATATCTCCATACACATGGCCAATTAGAGTCTTCAAAACAGCGTTATTCTCAGTGAGACAATACATGTACGGTTATTATCATTCTTTCCAGCTGGATTTGTCAGCTAGCAAACCTCAAATAAGATATTCTTAACTTCAAGCGTGACTGCTAACGTTGAACACAGTATTGGTTCTGCTGACCTGAATACTATAATATAATGTGCAATAAACACATGTAAAATGCCAATCACTCCTTACCTCTTTCTTCAAAAGGAATTATAGAATACTTAGGGTTGTTCAAAACTCCCACAAATTCTCCACCAATATGGATTGAATATAATTTTATAAATAATTACTGAAATAAAAGTAAAAGTAAATATGTTGAGAGTAAATTAGAGAATTACATTCATTCACTGGAATATTGAAATAAAATCCTAATTGGTTACATATTTTCAAGTTTTAAATGTGCCACAGTTTTTCTATGCTAATTAGAGCTATGCATATAATGGGGCAAAAATGCATGCTATCTGTTGTCAAAACATATCCTTCATTAATCTGTATCACTTGATTATTTATGTAGAAGGAAATTTAGCAAGTCAAAACACTAATTTTTCATTGTGAATTATTTCTTTAATCAGGCTAAAAAAATCAGCTCAAATCTGAAGCTAAGCAATTTGTTTAATTCAGTGGCATTTCAGGTTTTTTTGTAATTGCCTACAGAGATAAAAAATGTTATTTACACAGTTTTATTGGAAACGTTAAGTGCAATCTAGAATTTTTTAATGTATTTGATGTGTTGACAGAATAAAGCTAAAGTTTCAGCTAGAAAGGGAACATAGTTTTCTCTATACATGCAGAAAGAAGAAATGGTCTAAAATGATCAGCAAAATAATCTTTTACAATATGATTTAAATTATCATTACTAGATTCAAGAGTCATCAACTTCATGAGTTTCAGTCAAATGAATTCCTAGTCATGTTAAATCAGATGCAGGGAGAATATCACAAAGAAAACAGTAACCCAAGTTTTCCTGTCTCTGAGTCTCAAAGTATAAGACTGCTTTATTCACCTCTCACCATTAGAATAGAGCTTGGTTATGTGGTGTGGGGTTTTTAATCTTGGTTGGTTGTTTTTATTATTATTTTCTTGCAGATTAAACATGTAAAAATAATAGGAACATATTATTGTAACAATGGGAGATACTCTAGCAAATTCCATTACCACAGAGCTACATACCTTCATCCTAATATACATGTGGCCCTGGAAAGCACCTGTAGCAATTTGAACCTCACTTTATATCTTTTCAAGCCCAGTGGCCCGACACAACTTAGTAAAGCAAAATTTCATGCAGTAAATTTACTTCCCATGTGCAACAATTCAAGTGCATTTCCTGCTTGATGTTAACCAGCCAAAGTAGAACATGAGAAAACAAAAAATCTTTCTTGCAACACACAAGAAATTAAGTTTAACAAATGTTTGGACAAGATTTTATCTGAAAGTTTATCTCAAGCTATAACATTACAAAAGCCATACCATATGCTATGGTTAAAGCTCTTATTTGTATAGAAACTTATGGCATAGGAATTTTTCTGAGGGTATAGCCTTAATGTAGAATCATAGTTTTTGCATTATATTAAAAATCTGTAGATCTATGGAATATGAGAACAGCATCATTTCATCTTATAATTTCATTCACATGACATTCCTAATAAACTTTCTCATGTGAGGATAAAACACCTTCTGGGATTTCAGGAATGCAGTCTTATAGTGTTTTAATTCAGAGATCATGTCTAAAGGTTAAAATGACATAAAATTGCATACTGAATTTCTCATGCTGAATGTTATCATGGCAGTCATAAATATGACTTGCAAAAAAAAAAAAAAGAAAAATAAAATCCCATTTTATTTGTTGACTATCAGGTAGGTATGGAGGCATGAAGAAAAAGTTCTCATTTTATGATATAAGCTATAATATATTTATATTTAATATTTAACTGTGCTATCCTTGTTTTTTTTACAGTAACATTTCAGAAAATAACTTCATGAAGTTTACAGTTATTATAATTTCCTTATATTTCAGAGTTTGCTATCATAAGTAAGAAGCTTGCTTTTTGGTTTTGCAGGGGAAAGGGGATTCTTTTATGAGTAAAACCTGCAAGACAAGGGTTCACATGGCCATCTATGTAGCTAACTGTTTAAAAAGGGTTTTTTTCTTCTCTTGAACACATGCTTGAATGCAAAGCACATTGCTAAAATGATTAATTTATATTAATGATCAGTCAATATTGGCATGCAGCAAAAGGGAAAAAAAACAGTAAGAAAGATTAAAAGATGAAGAAAGCAAAGCAGTAATGAAGTTTAAAATTCAAATAATAAGAAATCAGTGCATCTCAATGATTTAACTGAAATAAAACAAGGAAAATGCTAAGACACATTTCTTGCATCAACTTGTTTCAGATGAAATATAATCACACTTCTAAAAGCAAGTAGGATTGCACCCTGCAAAGACCCTGAAGTTGTGCCTTGTGATTCATGCTCTCACAGCAAGCTGTCCTAAGCTATGATCCCTTTCACATGGTATTTTACAGAGTGCAGCTTTTTCTGTTTGGGCAAATACCTGGAGCTATGTCTGGAGCAGTGCCCGAAGAGGCGATGGGGCCTGGGCACCACTGATCAGCTGGCTGTACTGCTAAATTCTTGTTGCAGGTGTAACAATAGAAATCTGGCATGCTTTTGGGCAACGTCAGCTGGCACCCTCCCAGATAAATCATGGACAAGTCTAGGGGGTTAGTGCAGGTCAGGGATCATTCCTAAAAGGTTACATGCAGCTGTCTCATTTCAGAGTCTGGGACGGTTTAATCCTATAGTCACAGACAGACTCTGCCAGTTGGCATGAACACCAAAGAATCTCTTTTCTATATTGTTTACTATTGTAGATTTAATAGACTTTCCCTGTACGCAGCACTACAGTTTCTGAAAAGCACTGGAGTAGTAAAGCCATTTGGTTTGTTTGTAATATTTCCAGTAATGAAATCTTAACAAGATCACCCTGAGTTTTCTCTGTGCTTAGGGGAAAACTAACTGTCTCACAGAGCACAGTGAACTTGATATATAATTCATGCAGATTACATGTTTCTGTAAGAACCGAGTTAACTGGCACGCCATTCCTAGTTTCAACATCTCTTCTCCAAAAACAAAATCATAATTTAGCTACAGGGAGATCATTGAAAAAGCAGAAAAAAATTAAACTGATGTGGAACTACCATCTTTTCTTTCAGAAAAAATAAAAAAGGGCTAAATCCCTAAGTACACAAAGTGGAGGATTTCAGCATTTCTATATTAGCAATTCATTATTCCAAACAATGTGCAAATGAAGAACTGTTCACTAACAACATCTATGAATAATTTAAAACAGTAAATAATTCCAACCTTTTTGCAATTTGTTAAAGCACAGGTTATGGTAAAAAGGGGTTAATTAGCTAGGTGCCCAGGTATAATTTACCATAGAAGGCAGAGTTCTAACCTAACAATATTTTAAAGAATTTTAGAACAAGGGAGATACAACATCTTCTATAGAGCTATTTTACTTAAGACTCTGAAATTTATTCTTAAATGCATCCTAGTTTTTGTGAGAAAATACTATAAACTTCCTCCAAGTGCTGTAGATCAAGTCTTATAGGAGACTCCTTATTCTACGAATTTAGAGCACCTTTCACAATCCAGTGTTAATGCAGGATGAGGGCCTCTTAGAGGTATAGAAAAGATCATGGTGTCATGGACATCCGGTGAAAATTTTTTTATCCACATTTTAACTTACACTTGCACCACTTTTTTCATCATATTCAAATATATTAGTAAGCTTCCATGTAATTGTCCTCATTGTATTTCCTGTTTTATTATTGTCCCTGCGTATTTTTTATGTTTGTGTGTATGTTTTTATATATACTCTCTAACACAGAACAGATAAAAAAAAAGTCTCTTACAGAAAAATATGAAACATCATTTTTCACCGTAATGTTATATTTAAGGTGTTGACATAAAATTTTATAAGTTATTCATAAATGCAGCTACTATTTTATAGCAAGAGGTATAAAGAATGTGTGTCATGAACAGATTCAACTCAAAGAATGTTAACCACCTCCTGACTTTGCTGAAGTTTAGAGAAAAAAGATAACGCTTTGTTCAGATAACACATATTATTCAAAGATGTGTAACAGTTTTCACAGACAGCAAAAATCCTTTTGTTTTGGAAGATAACAAGGAAAGTGGTATTTGAACTCCAGCTAATTTTGTTACAACATAAAAAGTTTGATCCACTGAGAATTTGCTATCCAAATAAGAGGCGCCAATTATCACTGTAGAAATTAGGTGACATTCAAAGTTGGTATACGGCAAACCCACATCTGTCAGTCTTTATCTGAATGGCAATAATACACATTATTCCAATGAAAGGAGACCTTGCCTGAGGAAGGAAAATTCTAAGCCTGTCAGAAGATAATTTCTTTTACAGGCAATGGAAAATCATTTGCCCATATTTAAGATTTTATATCTGTGGTATTTCAGGTATAACAGCTGCGTTTAGTGCAATGCTTTTTTTTTTTTTTTTTTTTTTTTCTTTTGCTAATGGAGTATAGAATTGGGAAGGAACAAATCACACAAAAGGAAGGGGGAACAAAGAGGTAAGGAATCATAACTGTAGTACTTCATACCAGTTTACCAGTTCATTTGCAATCGAAACTGATTTAAAAACCTCCACATAAGGAAGACCAAAAATCCACAAGAAAACTTCTAAGTATGCTGAACTTAACTACTGGACTTAAGGCAAATGCCCAGTTAACACAGTCCTAAATATTGAGCAATTTGCATGTAGGGTTTGTATTTTTGTGCTTTTTATCTGAATGACTAAAAAATATCGCCTTCCTAGACCCAGATATTTCTGAAACAGTTTATGTTCATGGCTAAGCTGAATTGGTGAGTGAATCATCATGTCTCCCTGCCATCTTTTGCAAAGAAAAACTACTTCTGACACTCGGTGAGGTGGACAGACCCAAGAAAGACTGAGGTCAGAGCTAAGGTATTCAGAGTCCCACTGGCCAGGCAGGAGGATAAGAAAACAAATCAGTCTCTTCTTCCTTTCTTCTTTATCTTTCTTCTATTTAACAATAAATACCTTTGTTCTTGCAGCTGTAGTACAAGCATGTTTCTAAGAGACTGTAGCTGTCATTAGGCTCCCTATTTTTCATATCAGGAAAGGTATTTTATGGGTCAAATGGCAGAGACTGAAAAAGACTTCCACCTTTTTCATAGAAATAGTCAGTGTGAATAAACTTTGTATTTTTAACCTAGTATTTTTAGAGAAAACAACCACAAGTGCCATACTTGCCAAGCCTGGGGAGATTCTAAAGGTGAATGTTATGCTCCTCCAGGTGTTGTTATTGTTATTATTAATTATTGTCTTTCACTGTATTTCATAGGAAGCAGGCATTCTACTTCTCCTGTTCAGTTTCCAGCTTTTCTACTTGGTCATATGTTTGAACATATAGTTGTGTTAAATATATATTTTAGAATATACCTTCTCCCATTCAGAAATGCTGATTAAAAAATTTAGTTTATAATTTATATTACATACTTCTATACTCCCCTCTCACAGATATAACAAATTTGTTCCGTGAAGATGTTGCATGACTAAATCCAGTGAAGTTGTGAAACAAAAGACTTGCATCTGAAATGCATGGGTTTAGTACATTATCCAAAGCCAGTTGTGGGTTTTTTTGGTGGTTGGTTTTTTTTTTGGTTTTTTTTTTTTTTTTTTTTTGTGTTGGAAAACTGCTTCTCTTCTCTCTCTTTTTGGAAGGAAAGAAAACAATCTTCCGTAACCAAAATGTCTTCATCCCTAATTCCGCAGGGAACTTTCATAGATAACACACCACAAAAGATCTGAAATGAGCAGCAGTGGATTGTAGCTGCAGTGCTAGGAATGCAATTTATAAAATATACAAACATGACAGGATAAGGCAGAAAGCAAAGCACCTTCAAGTGAGACTGTAACAGTGTGTGAATCTAGTTTTCCAAATAAGACGGATGACAACAGGATATTGGTATTTATAATATGAGCCTGGTGAAAAGCCCCACAGATGGATGGCTATAAGTGATGGGGAAATACTGCTCCATTATATGGAGTTCCATTCAATGTATTGCTTGGACTACGTATTTAAAAACAGATGTCTTCTTTCATGATCTTTGAATAGATTGTGGTACTTGAGAAGGTTACAGTTCAACAAAAAGAACACAGAAGGGGATGTTATGCATCTTAAGCTGGTACAGAAAGGAATTGGTTTAAATAGGGCTTGTGGAAAACTGTTGCCTTATATATGGTTTGAATACTTTAATTAATTTGCAGTTGCCTTAGGGAACTACACGCATGACTGCAGAATATATATATTGTAACCTTTTGTCCAGCATAAATTTAGTTTGCAAGGGTTGTATAATTATGTGCTTAAAGAGACGCAGTGCAAAACAACGCTTTTATGTTTTTATAGATAACTTGTTTCTGGAGGGAAAAAAAATTCCCTGTTACGATATCCCTTGTATGATAGTGTTAATACAATAGTCTTTCTATTTGTTTTCTCTCCAGTCATTCTGGAGTAGATGTGACTTGGAAGAGTTATCTGACTGCTATTTTGTACCCAAATTCTGACCTCAGACAGAAGTCTGTGCCCTCGCCATAGAATAACATGCCCTATTGTAAAGTTGTAAGAATCTCATATCTGAAGTGCTGAACTTTTCAATAGCTTGGGATCTCATTAGAAAGTTCTCTCACAAAATCAATTTTTTTTTTTTTCTGAAGCCATACAAGTAATGAAAGGTAATAAACAATCTTAGTTACACGTTAGCTATCTTCCACATTTCAGACCTGTTTTCAGACATGGTCTGGATTAGTATTAAGTAGAATACAGGAATCTTCTTTCCAAAGACTTTTAAACCAAAACTTTGCTATATAAGGGACTTTACAACAGTTCTTGATATCAATAGAATAAGATCTGGATTAATTTTCAGGGATCCTTCTCCAAGGATTCTCAGCATACAGTTTTGGCTGGTTTTAGTAACACCATTTTTCTGTACATTGGACATTTCTCGCTAGGGTGTAGTTAGATGGTATTTGGGGACTCTATTGGATATATATCTGTGACAGTTTTACTAACTATAGAAAAGCATTTTAAAATGGAAATTGTTAAGGAGTTCATTAGTTCCAACAGGGCAAAGTAATTCTGTGTATGCAAAATAGATATTGTGTTTCAAAAATGCTAAAACCTTGAATGAAAAGCATATTGATTAGTTTAGGTATGCAAAAGTTTATGCTGACAGGTTTATGATGCAATATGTAATATACACACATATTAAAAATGCACTTGTGTCTATACTGTGTTGAAAAAATAGAAGTTGCAGTAATTAATTATCTGTTTCAGTTCAATTTGCTTTCTATTGAGAACATCTCATGCTGTTTTATAGTACTTAATAAAATCTAATCCATTAGGCAATGTGATAGAATCTTATAATATATACTGAGTGCAGGCCCCCTTTGGTTCTAAAACCAATTTATATGTAGATGATACCCATTTAAATCCTCCTCCAAAATAATTTAGTTTACAGTTTCAAATAGTACAAACTAAATACTTCTTGAAGGCCAACTTCAAGTTCACAAACTCTTTTCATCATGCTGTTCATGTCATATTCATTCATTTTTCCGTTGCCCTCAAAATAAAAATTATTCATTTTTTCAATGTAAAACCTTTTTCAAGGTAAAACCCCACAATGTTCATTAATTTAAAAACCAAACAAGAAATGAGACAACTATGACACTGTTTTGGGACTTGTTCTGAAAGTTCATTTTTAGCATATGTAGAAATACAAATTCATAAATAGAGCAATTGAGAAGTTTTCTGGAAAACAAACAAACAAACAAAACAACAAACACCCAGAAAACCTGCTTTGTTTTCCTCACCAAGGATCAATCTGTCTAAACCAGAATTGATTGTAAAAAGGATTTTTCCTTTAAAAAAAGAAAAAAAATTAAAACATTGTTTTGTTGCCTCTTTTACCCAACTGTTTGAATTGTATATGTGCTTTCTAAATTTGTTTTTGCTTTGCAAGTGTATATATAGTAAAATAAGGAAATAAAACCAAAGAAACTGAAACAAAAAGAAAATATTTTTATATAAATAGTATTTATATTAGTAAAAAAAGCAGCTGAGAGGGAAGCTAGAGCTTTATATGACATCTGGACTCAGAAGGAGAAAACAAAATAACAAAACACAACAGAGTATTAATAATTGCAGAACAGAAAAACTACTTCCCACACAGCTGTATGAGAAAATCACACACCATTAATTTGATTAATATGAACTTTATTTATGACAAGCAGAAAACATTAAAAAAATAAATCTTATATCTCTAAGTTAAATTTAATTTACAAGTGACTAACTTGCTGCTCTCTTTTAACTTCTAAAAATAAACAGTGTTTTAGGGATCTTATATGAAGAATCACTACAAATGACAATTTTGACTGTTGATGGATTTTGCTGTTGAATCCATTACTAGAGAAAAGGTAAGAAATCATAATCCCCTATCTAGGACAAAGGAGTCATTTAAAATGTTCTGTAGCCACCTACATTTGCAGTAGGGGTCTTTGCATGCTACATGTGAATATACATGGCTCCCAAAAGTCCTTATTTATGACCATTCTAAAACAGGAAAAAGAGAGGGGTTTGGTTCTGCAGACTGAGATGAAACTTTGGAGTTATTCCTTAATGCTTATAAATAGTGTGAATACAGTAGAAGAAAGAAAATAATTTTTACTTCTATTTCCTATTTTACATGCAAATTGTTTCCAAAAACTAGAATTTGGGATAAATGAGTCAGCAAAATTGAAATTGGAAATTTATTTTGTGTAGTTATTATTTATCTATGTTTAAATAATAATTATTATGCAGCCATACATTTCTGAACTTGAGAATATTATTCTCAAAGGGAAATGTTTTGTTTAGGACACATTACGCTTCAGCCCTGGGGACATTACCTTATAAATAAATATATAGGAATCACACTATCAACATTCTAATAAATACGTTCAAAACTAAAGATTCCTGTACTGTGGCCCAAGTGTCAGAAGATAGTCATGGTATTAGATCAGTTCTTTCTGAGGTATTCATCTCATGTTTCAATATTTCAAAATTTGACAGCTGAGCTTATTTTAGTTATTCTAAGCTCCTTTGTAGCCAAGAGGGAGAAAGAGCAGCTTGCATTTAGAGCAAGAACTTTGTTATAAAGATGCAGTTTCTGGAATAAAAATATAACAAGCCTGTCTGTTACAAAGAAAAACTTCACTTGACTGGAAAGCAAAAATTAGATTTAATAGTTCACACTAAGGGTCCAGATCTTGGTTTAAGCCAAAATACTGTCTCAAATATTGGCCGAAGGTTGATTTTAAAAGAACAAGAGCATTATACTGAATAATGAGTCCACTGACTACTCTTACATTTCCTGAATATTTCTAGCTCTTGGGATCTTCTAAGATGTCACAGTTTGCCTATTTGGTAATCTTCAGTGGGTTTCTCATCCAGAGACTTCTTGCACAGTCTCCACTTAAAAAATAAAAATAAAATTTCTTTAGCCCCACAATTCTACCACTCGTGTGTGAAAACATCTTCTTTTGTTTCTTTTTAACCAACTGCTGGAAGATATTGTTGGTGTTTCGTAGCGCATCTACTGGAAGACAGTGAACAGTTACTGCTATTCATCCTACGTCATGCATGATTTTGTAGACCAGTGTCATATTCACCCTCTCTCCGTAAATTAGCTTTGCCATGAAGTCATATTTTGATATATAACTGATTATTCTCCCTTCAGTCGATCCTTTCTTTGTGCACCAGTTAAAATGATTCTTCAGAGGATCCCACATAAATGACATCTATTTCACACACTACGAGAGAAATATTACTGTTGCCTGAATGCAGTCAATCTTCATTTTTCCTTTCAAATCTTATTCCATTTCCAGTGTCTTGTAACTGCAGTGGGGAAGTTACCATTTACACCACTGATGACTTACTTCAAGCAGTAATATGAATTTCAGTTGTATTTATGGATTAAGCACTCAATTAGCTAAGGGGAGCAGAACTGAAAGGAAACAATATCTTTTTTCTCCAATTTAGAGAAAAAAAGAGTGAACTTGTTTCATTTATGGCAGAATGTAGGACAAATCGTGAGTGGTTCAATTCAAAAAGGGAAAATAACCCACAGACATTAAACACTATTAGAACTTTTGCTGGCAGATGATATAAAAATGGTACTTTGAAAATGACATATACTTTTTTTAATAAGCAACAAAATGATGTGAAACTGTTACATTTTAGAAACTGCCTATATATTTGTGTACCAGAGGCATTGCTCGAATAGTCTGAGGAAAAATTCTGCTAGCATACTTCCCAGGGAACCATTAATGACTCAGTTTTGGGGTCTAGTGGACCTGAATATACTTCTGACACTCTCTTCCCCCTTTATGAAGAAAGGCTCTCACATTTGGTAAATAGCTTTTTTTTTTTTTTTTTAATATCCTCTATAATTACTACGCTGTTTCCAGCTTTGGTTAATATGTACCTTATTTTCCTGTCTTTTTATAGGTGCTTTTATTATGACAGAATTTTTTTTTAATCCAGAAGTTTTCAGGTCAAACCACAGTTAAGACTTATCTTGATTTTAATAAAAAATAGGCACCCCATATGGGATGTAGGGTCTTTTTTTATAGTAAGAGGACAAAGGCACTTACAAAGACAATGTATTTTTACTCTTCTAGGCAAATGTTTAAGGGTAGATCATTGGTCTCTGTTCAATGAAGATAAGATCCTATCTTTCAGTAAATTAAATGTCTAAAGTAAAGGGTAGATGAATCCTACTTCATATGCTTTGTTCAATCTAAACAAGGAAGATATTGTTTCTGGCAAATTATGTCATTGTTACATGTTGGCTGTATAGATATCACTATAGATGCAAAATTCAAGATACAAAAGAAGTTAAAATTTCTGACACAGGATACTGCATCCCACTTCTCTTACGGGCAGTTCCTTAGAGCTGTCATAGAATGGAGAGAGATGAACACTGAAATATTACCAATGAGCAGTTTTTCTTTACAGACACAACACACAATTTTTACAGTGCTGCACCTATGGCATAATGAAATAATAAAATTCAGTAGATTACATTTAGACCTGCACATTCTTACAGAAAGGTAAGTTTAACAGTCCCTTGTATGAAGAAAAAAAAGAAGCAAATAAAAGGACTGACACTGGCTGCCCTAGTTTCTCTCAAAACTCTGAGGTCAAGTTAGGTGAGAAAGGTGAGGCCTTATTATCCCAGTGCACCACTTATCATCTGCTTTCATATGCAATACTTGAGATGTCCAGGCTTAAAGTCTTTTCAATAATTCTTCAAGACATTGCAGCTCAAATAGATCTATAATCTACTTTGGCAGAAGAAATTTCTCATTATATATTTGTGGTGAGTATATTTTCACCCCAGCTAAACCCCAAAATGGGAAGGCAATGGGGAGGCTAAAGAACTGAGGCATCAGTTCACTGAGTATTGTAATGCCTGAGGCAAAAGGTACATGCCAAAACCCAGGGTCCTGAGCTACATAAAATGCAAAAGCAGAGGGAGAACAAATGTAGGTGCCCAAAGCTGGGTAGCTGACGAAGCCCAGAGCTGCATGCCAACAATCTTATTGTCTGTTCTTGAAAAAAGAAACTAGCATCCATTGTAATCCTGATCACTCTCTTGATTGCCAGTGAAAACCCCAGTCATTAAGCAAGAGACTAGCAATTATTGAGTTACCTCAAAACCCTTTCAGGAAAGGAATGATCAATGCCAGGGAAGAAGCTAAACTAGAGTAGCTGCTGTGATGCAGGTGGCTCAGGCAGAGGAGCTCCTCTAGGCCATGCCCAGGCAAAAGCCATGTGCAGGGCGGGTTGCTTTCACCTCAGGGGGCCTCTGCACGCTGGCTGACATGGTCACAACCGGCAGAGCTTGCTGGCACAGTCGTTATTTCATACTCACTGAGAGACTCAGCTAAGCCCTGAAGAAAACAAACACACCAACTTTCTCTGTTCCCCTCAAGATGACCTCCACATAATCCACAGGAAGGCCCTCTGTGTAAGAATAACCTCAAAGTAGTAAAATAGTTTTGATCAGTCTCTCCTCCAGATAAATTTTTGTTGTCCTCTGCTGTTTCTGAGCTTCAGGTCCACTGCTGGCACTTTCCTGACAGACAGACAGGTCAACTGCTGCCATGGTCTTCAAGGGCTATGTTGTTTGACAAGTACCCATCTCATTCTCACCCTCCAGTTGGCTTAGTCCCCTAATAAAATTTATTGCTGAAATTTAACTGTGTATTTTGACTATCTCCAAAATCAAGCAATAAGTGAGTGGGTTTTGACATCTGAATGACAGAATTCAGAACTTTTAGTGTTTAACCTAATAAAAGGCTTGGCAGCTACAGTTTCCTGGGGTTTATTTTGCTTTGTTTTGTTTTCTTCACAGTTTCCTACTAAGCAGATTATTTTTTTTTCCCGCTGCAGTGGATTAGAGAGGAAACATAATTTAAGGAAAATACCAGACTCATGCCACACCCATCCATCAATCCCTCATTTTTATTTCTAGTAAAATAAAACTTATGACCACTTGTGATTTTGACAAACACTTAAATTAAGACCACTTTTTGATTGTCAGATAAGAAGCTGCATGAATCACAGCCATCCAGACCTAAAATTTCTGTGGTAAGTGCTGCAAATGAAGCATACATTATTAAAACTAACTTAAAATAAAATTAATAAATGACTTGGTAAACAGCAATTTACTGATCCTGAAGTGAAGATCTGTCCTTTAAACAAACCATGTAGTCGTTAAGTCAGTATTGTGCTTGAGATTTCATTCTGAAGTGGTTTGTACTCTTAATTTATCTGCCCTTCTGGGGAAATAAAAAAAAAAAGAAAACACAAAAAACCCCCACTAAAAGTAAAAAAAAAAAACCCTGCCCAAAACCACCACCAACAAAAACCCCAAACATTTTTTCTTTTTTCTTTTACTTACTGCAAGGTGCACAAAAACATTGAGAGTTATCTACATAGTACATAAAGATACATACTACGTCTGTCTAGTATGATTAGTAATTATACTGTAGATGCATAGAAATTGTCCATGAAATAAGTTGCACTGTTCAGCTCATGTCAATGAAAAGATGAACAATTTAGGAAAACAACCCTTAAAAATACCTTTCCATAAGGAGGGTGGGGAGGTGCAGGGAAGAAAAAAGGGCAGAAAAATAACTTCAAAGCCACAGCAAAATCTTCATATTAACTATCTGTGCTTATTCCATTAAAATGTTTCTCTCTCAGGTATTTTTAAGGTAAGCCTTCTAAGCAAGTGGTTATGAGGCTGGGATTCACTTCACTTAAACTTAACCATCTGAAAATTAAGCATCTATTCAATCCTGGGTTTTTAGGCACATTCTTTAGTGCAAAAGGCAGAAAGCATCCTACTTGTTCTCTGCTTTCACTTTTGGATTAAAACAGAAGCTTACTAAAATAGCCATACAGCTTTATTTTTCCAGATTAAATAGAACAAGTGAAGATACACATGTAGTCCATATAAACAGGTGAAATGGGAATAATTTTGGAAAACTGGAAGAAAGTGTGAGGTCATAGTGTTAAAGGACACCAGATTTGGCAGACTTTAAAAGCCAGTGGATCTCAGCTTCCCACTCTGATAGATGGAGGCTGCTGCGGTTGTACAGTAAGAATACCAAAGATGTAAATATACACACACAAAGAGCACATATGACAAGCCATATAAGGCAGCACAGATAGGAGAACAATGACTTCACCAATGCCTACTTCAACTTAAACAGCATTCAAATAGTCACGAACAACCCAAATGACCAGTCATGCTCCTCCTCTGCAGCTGATCATGCCTGAAGTTTGCTGGCAGAGCATACACACACCCTGACTTGCACAAGCATGCTCACACCAGTAGGTCTCTCAAAGCCTGGCTTAGCTGTTAAGTTCATGTGGTATAAATATGTTGGGCCTCTTATCCAGGCACCAGCTCTGTTTCTGACTTTTTTCTCGTGGGTGGTGTCCTCTCACTCCCTGGACAGTTCAGTTCCAAGTTAGCTAGCAGAACTCAGGCATAAACAAACACACACAGAGCATAGAGAACACCTTCAGATGGGGAAAAAAAAAGTTAGGAACACAGCTCTTATGCAGGGCTTGGCCATATAATCATGCTGACTAACAAGCTGCTTATACACGACCAGAAGCTTTTGTACTCCCATAATTTCCATACACTTATTTCCCTTAATCCTCATGCTTTCCCCTTGATCCCTCAATTTCATTAATTATTCTGTAATAAGTTTCACTGATTCATGGAATCCCCTTAAAGCATACCACAGTAAATTTTAAACTGTCCCACAAAACCCGCCAAATATCCCATAATAAGTTTGCTATTTCCCATGGTCCCCACAAAAATATTGATCCTCCCCTTTCTTATCAGTTACACTGTTCCAGCTGAAGCTCTTCAAGACTATTCCTTCAATGTCCCATCAGTCAGAGACCTGAGTATTCTGCTGTTTGTTATGGTCACTGATATCTACTGCTCCGTGGGGTTTGTGGTTTCTTGGCTTTTCTGTTTAATTATTATTAACCAGATATCAGATGAGCTATCCTTATAAGCCAGATGTTCTTGCATACAGGACATCAGATTTGTGGAGCAGAATCAACATAACCACAGTACATCTTTACTCCAGTGATGCATACATGCTTTAGGATGAGAAAGTCTAGCTTACCAGCCAAAACCTTTATTGAGAAGCCTAAGCAAGTAGAAAGAGCAGCTGTTTGGGACATGCCCTATTCACACAGAAGCTGTTGTAGGGCACTCAGTTGTTGGGGGATGTTGGAGCTCCCACAACTTCACCATAGCAACAGCCCCTCACTGCCAGAGAGCTTTTCATTGCCAAATGTAATATATGAAATTAAATCTAACACAGTTCCTGCCACTTCTTTCTAAATCTAAGCCCTATCCATGAAAAATCAGCTGCAGTGGAGTTCTTTAATAAACTTCTCAAAATCTCTGGCATTTCTCCATTTTCAGGACAGAATTTCTGGCTGGGGGACTTGGGCATTTGTCTTTTATTGAAATTATATTTTCTGAAGGTTGATTTATTTGGTTTTGATTCAATAGGGTTTATTGGGTAAAGGTTGACATTTTGTGAATGTCATGACCACCTCAGAGGATACTACTTATGTAGATCTATTGAGCTAGCATTATACCAACTAGCGTTGGTCTTGCATGCATGGTAGCCATGGAAACATGGAGCTCCCCATGGTCTGCTTAAATTGCATAGGTGGCTGGCCTGCATGGAGCTTCTGTGAGCAGGACCTGAAGTAGCTTATGAAAAACTGTCTGATCTGTACCTAGGTTCTGGTGAATGCAGCACAGAATACAACCAACCATAACCCTTCAGAGGACTGAGTATCTGAAAGGTTATCCAGTTACAAGCTGACCAAAATACAATATGTTGCAGTGTTTATAGCATGTTTCAATGGAACTACAGCTCTCAGAAACATTAACTGTAGGAGAGATTTTAGCCATTTTTAACAAAGCTGGATGACAAAACAAAATGTTCCTAGAACTTTTGCAGATACACAGTATGTGCTTTACATTCTTGTTTGCAACCTACACCACCTCTGTTATTTCCTTACAAAATACAAAAAGCTCAATGCACTTTCAGTGCTCAATGACTTCTGAGTCTCAAAACTTTTGAGTATCCAAAGGCTCAAACTTTTCAATGAGAAAAAATGACTACCAGAATGGTTCAAAAGTGGTTATCTGAAATGGGTAGGTTTTGTACCTTTGCTCCTTTTTCAAGTGCAGAGTGCGATGTCAGAAGCAGTTAAAGGCAAGTTGTATTTAGAAAGAGCACAGTCAGTGGCCTTGATTTCTGAGAGTCAGTAGATATATAAACAACTAAATGTGATATAAACTCTTCTTGCTTTATACCAAAAGACAATACTTACATGAGGCAAAAAATAAGTTTCATCCTCACATCCCTCTGATTAGAGCTGATATTTTAATTTAGATTCTAGATAATGAAGTTTCTAAGCTATGAAACCACAAATGCAAACTTTGAGGTGGTTAAAGCCTTAGGCCTATTTCCACAGAAAATGACCTTATTTAAGAAACAAGAACAATTTGATGTTAATGGATTTGGAAAAAGAATAGACAAAAGAGCTTTCTTAATGTTTATTTACTTTTCTCTGTGGAAACAAGAGTTTGTTTACAAGTATTGTTCTCATTACATATTCTAAATAGTAATGGGTGCATTTAATTTAATTACATTTAATTGAATTGCATTACATTTAATTACAGTTAATTATAATACTAGTTAGCTATGTGTTTCTGCATAGTTTTAATCTGATGCTCAGGCCCAGAACCGTGAAAGGACCGAAATGCATAAATCCTAATCTAGTCAAATTTTAGAGTAATCCTCTAGGGAATGTTTTTTAAAAGCTTAGTGTGAATGTTGAGGACTTAAAATCTATAGAAGCTATATGTTTGCTGTGATGTTCCTTAACTCACAAAAATATCTGCTTGTGTTAAGGCTTGAAACTATTGCCATTTTTGCAATGCTGAGATCTCTACTCTCTTTTGCAACTCAGCCTGGCCAGAACTCCCAAAGTAAATGATATTCCGGTTAAGGTCCAATGATCCTTACAAGCCCTGTTTCAGCATGTCCAGCATATATTAACAAAAACAAATCCTACACAGAACAGAGAAACTACAGCTGTTTCTATTAAAATATTGAGCAGGAGAAATGGATTTTATCCCCTTCTTAACCAGAACTGAAGGTATAGTGCACAGACGTGATACTGAAGAACTTCATTCTATGTGCTCATCAACCAGAGCAATTTTACTATTATCTATATCTGCAAAATCGTACAGGGATAGTGAGTGCAAGCCAGCAGTTAGGCTTTTGTGAGCAAATATTGATTTCCTTTTTTTTTTTTGAAGGTAAAAAAAAATATTTTGTGGGGGGCACAACTAATCAGTAGTGATTAGTGATCACTGTTGTCTGTGCAGAAATGTACCACTCTGGCTGAAAACCCTCCCTCCCTCCTTTTCATCTCACAATCCAAAAATATCAACCAGGGAATTCAGTCTTATACTGGGAAGTACCAGGTAACCTAGTACTTAGACATCTCTGACAGGTTACTGTTTAAAATATCTATATAAAAACTAGACCTGTTGTTACTGGTAATACAGGCATATCAAATTAATATAAAAATGCTTCTATTATTATACAAAAGTAATGAGATTTTTTTCTAATGTTTTCCTACTACATAATCTGTACACAGTTTTAACATTTGAATAATACTGAAGCACGAGGAAGAAATATGAGATATTTTACTAATGATACATTAAAACATAGAAATTGTGGAAGTAAGAGTAACAAAGACAGAGCGCATAACAAAAATTACAGCAAAACAGCTATATAGATTAACTGCAGAATAAAAAAAAAGTGAGATCATATGGATTTATGGTCTCCTTTATACTAAAAATATAAAAAGAAACCATTTAAAATTTATCTTTTGTCTGTGGAGATAGCAGTAACTACATGATACTATCTGGGAAGATCTTGAAAGGATCTTTTTATGTGAAAGTGTAATAAAACCTCTGCCCTGCATTTTTCCTGTTTTGTAGATAATCACCTTGTAATCGACTGTATTTGATTAAATGAACATGGCTCAAACATGTGGCAGGAAACTTTTGCTCAGGGGCAGAAACCATATTGGAAAAACAGTTCTAAATTTACACCATTTTTGAGTATTTGTACTGAATGACTTTATGTGTTTCAACAGCCTTTTTTTCAGTGCACTTTCATTTTAAGGAGTTTGAAAACCTCAGTAGCATTTGGGTGGCCTTTTCTTTTAGAATCTCTTGCAAAATCCAAATCAATGTTACAACAGCAGCAAATAGTCCACATTTTTTCCATCTGAAGAAGCACAGCAGCTAAAGAAACTGCGTATGTTGGAGTGCAGAACCCCATATATAAGCAGCTTTCTTATTGCAGTATTCTGTTCAGTACAACATCTCACAAAGATTTTTCACTTCACCCATCATTAATGGACACCCATCATTAATGAGCTTACAGTGATTGGCATCGATTGACAGAGCGGACTGTGTCATGGAGCAAGTGTTTTTTAAATTAAATTAGGTTTCCTCTAAAGATTCTAGTATAGCAACTATACTGTACTATGCAGAAACACACATTTTATAGCCTAAAAAACATACCAGTTTCATAAGCAGTGAATGTGCAAGAGACAGGGAATGAAAATTAATCAGAATTATTTTGCCTTTTTAATGCGTTACATAAGAAACTTTTGAAATGCTCGTGAACAATCTGAACTGTAGTGCTAGACAGTGCACAAACACAATTATGAAACTGTCTTATCTAAAAATATTACAACTTGTTCCTATCAGATGAGCATACATCCATAAATAACTTTCCAGTTAATGTTTCTAGCTTTTCTCTTTACTTGTATGACTCGTCTTGTTTTTGAAGGACAACTTCTAAAGATAACATCATCATTTTAACCAGACTTTATATTTCAAGACAATTTCCTCAGAAGCATGCATTAGTTTTAATTTGATCATTTAATGCTCTTTCTTTGGAAGTTTCCCAAAAACATCTAAAAATATGTGTATGTTTATTCCGTATTTGTTGCTTTTTATCGCTTTGAAATAGAAACACAGAAAATTTTGAGTCAATTAATGACACTCTCAAGATGAAACTAAAACCCTTGGCACAGGATTTCAGCTGTCTGTGATCCAAGGCCAGCTTGGTGTAACACAGCTGTGTGATGTTAATTCAGTTTTGCTGAGAAAATCATTGTGAAGGTGTGAAAAATTATATGAGCCTAAAGAATTAGAGATAAGAAATGTGAAAACAAAGAAGTTAACAATTATTAGGAGCTCAAAGACATAGGAGAAATAATACTAGCTGGAAGCCATAAAAATTTAAGGAAGTGAAATAACTGGAAGATGGTAACTTGAAACCAGCATTGATCAGCCTTCTTCAAGGAATAGTGGACTATTCCCCATTGATGATGACTATCCAACCAGCAGAAAATCACTGGATGCCTTGCTTGGGCTGGTGAGCAGGTTAATGTGTAGCCTAGTTGCTTGTTAGTGTCTTGGTATCTGTTATATAAAACAGAAAGTAAGTAATTGCACTGTACACTGCAGAGCTGTACAAATCTTGCCTGAAGTCTCTTTGTGAGTCATAAAAGTTACGCAATGAAAGTGACCCCCAGAAGAACTGCAAAATTACTCCTGAAACTGTACTGAAGTTAATATGATTTCTCAAACAGGAAAGCACTATCACCTTTGTTTCCTAGCAGTCATATTCTGCAAAGAGCCTAAAGAAAGTTGACAATGGACATCAGTAAAATAACATCTGACATCTACTACTTACCCACTCACAACAAATGCAACTCTTTATTTCAAGCAGGCCAACTCATAGAGAGGAACATATATAAAATATTCACAACAGTGCTGACCCCACTGAGAGTCTATGGCAAAAAAATAACACCACAAAATCCTTTGGTAAAGACAGACAAAGTAAACAAAATATTGGCTCATCCACTAGATTGGACATGTTATATAGTAAGAAACATCAAGGTGCATATAATCCTGTTTACTGTTAACATTGCAAGAGAGTTAACTTTTGCTGAAGTCACTCCTTCAGATTCTCTTTAAAACAATCTTGCAAGCAGAGTGCTGAATAGTATTCTCCTTTTCAGACATAGGTCCCAGTATAAGAAAACCCACTGCCAGAGGAGACTAAGGGACAGATTCTGATCTGCACTACATTTAACCTCTGTTACATCAGCTTTAGTAGCAGAATTTAAACTCTACCTACCTCAGAATTTTTTTGCTTTGGGAGAAATAAGCTTTAAAAGGATTTAAGTTACTCAGCTAGCTTTGCACAAGCAGTATTTAAGAAGGCAGGCTTATCGCCACAACATGGTATAAATGTTCCAACTGTTCTGAAGTGTGCAAATGCCACTTGGGAGTTATTAAAAGGTCTGAAGAAGACTGGCTTTTTTCAACACAAGTTACAAGCTATGCAAGACTGAGGTTTCACCAGCTCCATGAGTATTGGATGAGCACAATATGCAGCATGAAGCCACTTTTCCCTGTTTTCCTTGAATCCTGTAATAATTAATGTAGCCAAGTGAGGGCTGATGATCAAAGTGCATATGTCCTCCTGAGAAAGAACAAAGAAGATAACCTCCTAGTATGAATTTAGCAAGAAAAATATGTCTGGCTGAAATTTTTCTACCAAAATCATTTTTGAAAGAAAAACAGATTTTCAGTAAAATGGTCCCTATCACCTACCACCAACATCCCCCAGAGCAAAGTTTACGGCAGCTTGCATGTCATCCACCAAGTTCCTGGAGTGTATAGAGGACTGTTTCCTGACACAAATGTTAGATGTGCCAACCAGGAATGAGGCGCTGCTGGACTTGCTGTTCACAATCCGAGAAAGCCTGCTTTGTAATAACTCAGTTAATGATAGCCTTGGCTGCAGTGACCAGAATATTGTGGAGTTTGGGATCCTGCTGAGTGTGCTGAAGGTCAGCTCTAAGACGAGGGCTCTGGATTTTAGAAGAGCAAACTTCAATTCACTCAGGGGTCAGTTGGGAGGGATTCGATGGGAGGCTTCCATGGAAGACAAAGGAGCTAGTGAGAGCTAGGAATTCTTCAAGAACTCTCTATTGGAAGCACAAAGCCAGTTTATCCCCTACAAAGGAAAGGGAAGTAAGCAGAGCAAGAAGCCCCCATGGCTCAACCATGACCTCCTGGGTCTACTCAAATCCAAAAGGGAAACACACCAGAAATGGAGAAGTGGAGGATTATCTGCCGAGAACTACAAGGGCATTGCCAGAGCGTGCAGAGACGCAGTTAGAAAAGCAAAAGCCCAATTTGAATTGAAACTGGCTGTAGACATAAAAAATAACAAGAAAGGGTTCCTCAGACGTGTCAAACACAAGCAGAAAAAGAAGGAAAATATAAGCCCACTGTTAAACAGAAAAGAATCAATCACGAATGATGCAGAAAAGGCAGAGGTCCTCAATACCTCCTTCACCTCTGTCTTTACCAGCACTGTTGGGTCCCAGGCTTTGGGAACAAAATTGACAATTGAACCAAACACTGACCCACCATCAGTGAAGGAAGAGTTAGTATATGAACTACTACAGGAGCTTGACCCCTACAAATCAATGGGCCCTGGCGTCATCCACCCGAGGGTGTTGAGAGAGCTTGCTCACATCATCGCAAGGCCACTCTCCAAAATCTTTGAGAAGTTATGGAGAATGGGAGATGTCCCAGAGGACTGGAGGAAGGCAAATGTTACCCCTATCTACAAGAAAGGCTCGAGGGAAGATCCGGGTAACTCTAGGCCCATCAGCCTTACTTCAATCCCTGGGAAAGTTATGGAACAAATCCTCCTGGGGGCCATCACAAGTCAATTGAAGCACATGATTGGGAAAAGCCAACGTGGCTTCACTAAAGGCAGCTCGTGCTTGACAAACCTGGTGGCCTTCTATGACAAAGTGACTTGCCTGGTTGACATGGGGCGGGCAGTGGACATTGTTTACCTGGACTCCTCCAAGGCCTTTGGTATGGTCCCCCATAGTCTCCTCCTGGAGAAATTGATGTATTATGGCCTAGACAAGTGGTCTGTGCAGTGGGTGGGGAACTGGCTGACAGGTCACACCCAAAGGGTGGTGATAAATAGCTCTTTCTCAAAGTAGCAACCTGTCACAAGAGGGGTCCTCCAGGGATCGATACTGGGCCCAATGTTATTCAGTATCTTTATAAGTGACCTGGATAACGGCATCAAGTGTAGCCTGATGAAGTTTGCTGATGATGCCAAGTTGAGTGGGGAAGTAGACACTCCAGAAGGGAGAGCTGCTCTGCAGGAAGATCTGGATAGGCTGGAAGAGTGGGCCAGCAAGAACCTTATGAAGTTCAACAAGGAGAAGTGTAAGGTCATGCACCTGGGAAAACATAATCCAGGAGTCCAGTACAGACTGGTGGACAGAAAGCTCAACATGAGCGAACAGTGTTCTGCTGCAGCCAAGAAGGCCAAAAGGATGCTAGGTTGCATCAAAAAGGGCATCACCAGCAGAGAGAAAGAAGTGATTATCCCACTCTACTCAGGGCTTGTCAGGCCACACCTGGACTACTGGTGCCCTCTATACAAAAAGGCTGTGGACAGGCTGGAAGGGGTCCAGAGAAGGGCCACCAAGATGACCAAAGGCCTGGGAAGCTGCCATATGAGGATAGACTGGGAGAACTGGGCTTGTTCAGCCTTGAGAAAAGGAGGCTCAGAGGGGATCTTATCACCGTGTACCAGTACTTAAGGGGCAGCTGCAAAGAAGATGGAGACTCCCTTTTTACACGGAGTCACATGGAGAGGACAAGGGGGAATGGAGATACAAGTTGCTCTTGGGGAGATTCCGATTGGACACCAGAGGGAAATTTTTCACAGTGCGGACAGTCAACCATGGGAATAATCTCCCCAGGGAAGTGGTTGACTCGGCCACGTTGGAGACCTTTAAGAGTCATCTGGACAGGGTTCTGGGCCATCTTGTCTAGACTTTGCTTTTCCCAGAAAGGTTGGACTAGATGATCCCTGAGGTCCCTTCCAACCTGTGATTCTGTGATTCTGTGAAAGTAAACAGCTTTCTCTGAAAAACAGGAAATTTTTTGGGGTGGGGAGGATGTATGTAAATGGAAGAGGCAATTTTTGTGTTGGTTTTTTTTTTTTAATTTAATAGTATTTATTTGGTGGAAATGCTTTAACATGCCCACTTAGAATTTAGGCTTTCTTTCCTTTTCTTGAAGAAAATAATTCAGGAAATGTTTTATAATGTTTAAATATAAGCTAAATCTTTCCTATCTCCTGTTGGCTCTTGCTTAAGAACACCTAGCTGTCACAGTTGTTCTTTATAACACCAAAGGACTGAGTATAAAGAGTGCCATGTAGGTTAGCGGTTTTCTCACACAGTTAGTAACAGCTGCAAAGTAGCAAGAGCTGCTTTTTGAAACTGACAATAAATTAATTTTTAAAAATCACAGAAATACTACAGTTCAGAAGAAGGACTTTCCCAAAAATTCAAATTGAATTTAACCGAAAGTTGCAAAAAGGCGAATGAAAAATTTGTAAATAAGATATTAGTGATGAAAGGCCACATAAGCAATTAAGCTTTTTGAATCCAACGTAAATATGTGAAATTATGACATTCAAGTCATACATGAATCTTTTTTCCTCCCTAAGTTCATATTTTAAAGATTGAAATATGAATTCTGTTCTTGAGAACGGTATATTACCTACAGTAGACGCCTAACTCTGCCCACACTAAGAGTTGTGTTAGATATATTAGCTACTACACCAAACGTGCAGGTGGCCAATCTTATCAGCAATATTTGTTCAGAAATTTACTTTAATTTTCTTTGAGTTTAAACATTTGATGGAATAATATTATTGAGGGAATTTTTAGATGGAAAACTGACTGTAAAAGATATTTGTAGAAATAGCAAATATTTGCTGGTGTAAGTCTGTGCACAGGAACCTTATTCTTGGAGTTACTCATCCAGTTTGTAAACAAACACATTGTGCATTCTTACATAATTTAGTAGCAGTACACAAGAATTGAAATGTGTTAGCATCTAGTGGTTAACAGAACAAAATACTGGTTGGTGCCATATAGCTGGCTTACTTGTGAGACCCAGCTACCACTGGAGAAGACAGAACAAATCACAGAGTGATAGTGAATTATCCTTACATTCAAAACAAACCATTCAGCAAGCTTTTCATAAGTCAAATTTTTGCTGTGTCAACTAGAACCATTACCTGTACAAAGATTCTTGCAACAAGTCTCCAACACATATTGTTGTGCATATGGAGAAACAAATTTGCACAATTGAAGGAATATTTCTATTTAAATGTGCTGTTTAAAAATGTCCGATTTGCAGCTGCAGATTTAAAGCATATGGCCTGGTTTTCCCAGGGATTGTTCAGAGCTTTAATTCACTGTCTTTGTGAAATGTTTTTTCTTTATTTATGTGAAAACACTTAATTTCTCTTTTTTTTGCCTAGCTAATTATTTTTTGCCATTGCCAGGTTTCTATTTTGGAATGTGCTGTTATCTCTTTGTTTGCATATGCCTAATTTTTAGTTTTCAATAATCTTTCTGACATTTAGTTATCTTCCCCTTTCTTGAATGGAATTGTTTGGAATGTTTTTAGTCAGCTTATCTAAGTGTTTCCTTACAGAAATTTACTTTTTGTGTCTGCTTTTCTGTGCTGCCTTAATAATTCATGTTAGAAATGTTGTTTAAGTAGCCTTGCAATTCTTCATTCTGAGTTTTTGAAGTGTTTTATAATAACTTTCTGCATCAAGGCTGCAAAGAGCAGTCCCTTTAACCACATTCTTCGCATTCTTCTTTGAGTTTCTGAAGAGGTGGATATTATACGTTTATCATTTGCAAAAATGTTTTGATACAGTGAAGGCTCAGTTCTCTGCTGGTCTGTGTCTGATATGACATTTTCACTGTAAACATTTTACTTTTTACTTTTATTTGTTACAATAGAGCTTTATCTTTTATAACAGCTTCTTACACACTATACTCAAAGTGTAGAACAGAATTATAGGAACATGAAAATACACAAAGCAGAAAACAGAAGAACCTTGCTTTAATTAAAATCCTTCGACTTTCAAAACTGATGAAAGCATGAAATTAGCAGACAAAGGCAAACAGGGCAAAAACAAAGTAAAGATTTGCTACTAAAAATGGAAAGTGAAAAAGTATAGAGGAATATGTGAAATAGCAGGGTATTACAGATACTAAAGTCTTCATTCCAGAAGTATCAAGATAGCAAAGAAACTACAAAAATGGTAATAGAGTCATTATGAGCTAAAGTTGGTTAGAAATATTCAGTACATAAACCAAGGAGCTTCATGAAATGTGTATTGCACTTGATGTTGAAACAGTTGTAAAGTGTGTGGGGTTGATTTAATCATGATTTTTGATGATTCAAGAAGATGACAGATGCAAGAGTTGAGTCATACAAGCTAGAATTCTAAAACATACCTGAAAGCATGTTGCTATGGTGGAAAACAAAGTGTAAATGAACATTTCAAACATAAACTGCACAAATTTGACACCAAGCTCACCAGTCTATTTCTCACCAGCATCCCACATGAATAATTTTTGGTATATTTAAACATCATAATAGGAAATTATTTCATTCATGGCATTTCAGGTGTAGATGACAAAGGAGAACAATACATTTTATTCTGAATGGAAAAGCTATGGAGTACCAGTAGAAGATTCCTATAAAAATAAGCACAAGAGTGAGAATTCTACCAACCATCTTAAATAAGATAACTCAACTGTTAGATATGCTTTCTACAGATGAAAGATGAAAATGTTTGCTTCTGCTTTTTTTCCTCACCATAAAGCAGAATAAATAATATAAACAGTGTATATGTAGATGCTGCTATGTACAGAAGTGAAGATTGAAGAAATATCAGCTTTTACATTTATTTTAAGTGAAATACATCAAACTTACATGCTAGAACTTCTGATAGTTTCATTTATCTTTCCAATGAGCATTTTATCATAAAGAATGGAATTAATGATCATTAATCTTATCTTGACTCTTTAAATAATCATAGAATCATAGAATTACTAAGGTTGGAAAAGACCTCTAAGAGCATCAAGTCCAACCACCAATCCTTCAAATATCTTTTGCCAGGGCCCAACAATTTTCAGACAAGCCACTGCTTTCAGAGTTGACAAAGAATACAGAAACGTGGAACAGAGAAAAAAGTCTTGTCTTCCTAAGATACACTAGTATTGACTTAGGTATATTGATTGCTGAAAAATTCATTGCAATGTGATAAAGGTATATATTACTGACACCATATTATCAGTCTTAAGTAAAGGTAAGAGTTTGTCAATGAACACTGAAGATGTTAGAAAGGATTCCTTAAATAAGGATGAAATAATAAATCCAGATGGTTTTTCTCACATAATTAGTTGATCAGTACTGAATGACTTTTAAAGCAAATGAAACTCTACATCGGCTGTGACTTTTCCTGAGATTCTTTTCTTAGCATAAGCAAAGGGATTTGGCTTGACCCTGTCCAGTCATGATTTAATGTCAATCATACACTGAGACACATAGGATATGAGTATAAGTTACTTATGAGGAAGGAGGAAATCCTCAATTATGAATAAATATAAGAATAAATTATTAATATTATGACTATAAATATAAATATATTTTCCTTTGCGTTGATGTCATAATGGTTTGCGGGGAGCAAAACCATACAATATTCAGGGTTTGACATGAAAGAGTATCAGATACATAATCATAGCTTAGAAAAGAGACTAAAGCATCCTTATATTTGTAACAGGGAACAGCATTAAAAAAAGACTGACTATATTACCCCAAGAGGAAATATACTGCAAAAGAAAAGTCATTGTTTTTGAACTGGACTGAATGTCTTTGGGGACAAAGATGTGGGAAACTATAACGCTGGAGAAGGAATCCATGCAGAGAGGAAAACTAATTTAAAGGTGCTAAGGTCAAGAGAGATCTTGGACAGAATAAGGAAAAGAAAATACTTTTCCCAGTGGAGACATTAAGATTACAGCCAAGTGGAAGAAATGAGTGAAAGTATTAAGGGAGACAAGCATGGAGAGGAACCTGAAAAATCTTTTTCCTGTATACATTTTTAAAGAAGTATTTATGAAGAAAATATATGTAAAGCTGGTGTTTTCACAGTTGTGCAGTTGCATGCTTTTTCATTCTGGAAATGACATTTTCTGAAAGTATGAATCACAGAGTATTATAAGAGAATATTTTTGCCTACTGTATATCTGAGAAATTGCTATAACACTTGTTAAATAACATGTACCTAGCAGGAATAATATTCATTTACATTCTTGTTTGTGGTAGTGGGTGCACTAGCCATCTAACTTTACCAAGTTAACCGAGTTTCCATTGACTGTAAGAATGAGCATGAAATTCAGAGGTGGCCTGATAGATTAAAGCACCTTTTGTTTATACAAGTTCTGTTCTGTCATTTGGATGAAATGTTTGAAGGCTAGTATTTTCTCTTTTCTGTGTGAGGTTGGGGTATGCTGTTATTTTGACCTTTTCCTACCTGTGTGTAGCCATTTTTGTTTTTCCCATATACTGCTTCTCTGTCCTATGAGGAACAGACCAAGTATCATGTCCTAAAAAATGAAATTTCATTGTTTTCTATCTTTACATGAAACATTCTTTGGTCTTTCCCATTGTACCACATTTAACATTCAGATATAAATTATTTGTTTCCTGCTATCATTTTATTTTCATTCTTTTCCATTCTTTATAGTAATATATTAGAATAAGAGAATATTGAAATATAAGAAATTTCCAGTGACATTAATAACTCATGAATGGCAAGTCAACAGGCTGTATAATAGTGGCTAATATCTTTTAAAGCACAATGGAATTCTTCAGTTTAATTGGTTGAAACATTATTGTCCAGCTTTGATTGCATTAGCACAGATGCTGCCAGATATTAAGGGCTCCTAATTGATTTAGGCTACTAAGCAATTTAGACAGCTGGGGGATTTTTTTGTTCTGAGTACAAAACATTTCCTGTACATTTTAGTGCACTGAAAAGTGGCACCTGCATCTATATTCTGTGTTACACTAAAGCATGTGGGTCAGAGAATACAACCCATGGTTAATGAGGAAATGATGGACACAGATGGAAAGAAAAGAGGGGGGATATCTGAACAAGAGAGATCTCAGAATGATCAAAAAGGTTGAAAGAAGGCCCACCTCAAACATCTCGATGTAAATGCTTGCAGCGTAGGAAATGATTAGGAGGAACTAGAACTCCTCATGATGTCACAGAACTGTGAAATCACCAGAATAACTGAGAGCTGGTGGGACAGGTCACCTGTCTGGGGTGCTATGATGGATGAGAACAAAGGATAATGGGCAAGGAAGATAAGGAGGTGAGCGTGCCCTTTTTGTAAAGGAGCAGCCTGGGTGTATGAAGGTCTCTTTTGGGATGGACAACGGATTGGCTGAGACCTTGCAGGTCAGGATCAGAGGAGACATCATGGTAAGATGTAAAGGTAGTAAGGTAGTAAAGGTAGGCTAGTAAAGGTGACATCATGGCGAGAGCTTGTTACAGATCACCAGATTAGGGTAAGGACATGGATGAAGCCTTCTTTAAACAGCTGAAGAAATATCTGCATCACAGACACCAGTTCTTGTAGAGGACTTCAATCTCTTTGACATATTCTAGAAGGGCAACATAATGGGGTGAGAGCAGTCAAGAAGATGTCTGAAGGGTGTTGGGGACAACTGTTCAAACAGGTGGTGAGGTACAACTGTATCCTCTGTGCCCTTAGAAGAAGCAACTGATTGGGAATGAGAGGTTTAGTGGAAGCCTTGACTGGAGTGGAGTTTAAGATCCTGAGGGAGTGAGGAAGGCAAGTAGCAGAATACAGACCATGAACTTTAGGATATCAGAGTTCAGCTTATTCAAGGAAAAAGTAAATGGAAGATAAAAAGGACACAGTAAAAGAACTAAGGAAAAGCTGACAGGTCTTTAAGGACAGCATCTTCCAAGCACAATAGCAATCCCATGCAATACTCAGGGAGACAAGTAGATGTATCAGGACGCTGACTTGGCTAAACTGGGAACACAGACAGCCAGTGCAATAGAATAGTATAGAGGAACTGGAAGCTGGGAGAGATGGAATCTAGAAGCATCACCATGTAAGGATGGTGTCTGGAAACTGAAAGTCAAGCTGAGGGTTTCAAGGGACATCAAGAGGAGTTTCTATGACTGCATTAGTAGTAAAAGGCTGGACAGGTAAATATTAGACAGTTGCTGAATGGAGCATATGTTTTAGTGACACCAGACAGAGTTGTGATAACAAATGCCTGTTTTGCCAGTCTTCATCAGTAAGTCCTCCCAGGCCTCTGTGCTTTGTGAGTGTTGAAGAAGGAGAGTGAACAAAGTGCATAAGGATCAAGTGAGAGCTTACTTGAGAGAGCTAAACCCATACAAGCTCATGGGACGAGATGGGCTGTATTGAGGTGTGTTGAGAGAACTGGTCAATGTGCTTGTAAGGCTTCTCTCTAACATCTTTGAAAGATCATGGAGACTGTGAGACATCCCTGGCAAGTAGAAAAAGATAAGTGAGGCACCCATCTTCAAAAAAGACAAAGAGAACAACCCAGGGACGTACAGGTGAATCAGCCTCATTAAGGAGTCTGGAAAAATAACAGAATTAGTCCAACTGGAACACATTTCTGGACACACAAAAAGGAAAGTGACTGGGAACCATCAATATGGCTTTACCAACCATGCCTTACCATCCTGATTGCTTTCTATGATAAAATGACTGGTTTTTTTGAATAAGGAAAGAGCCTTGACTTTAAAAAGGCTGTCGAGACTGACTCCCACAGTGTTGTATCCAAGTTTAGTCATTGTGGTCTGGATAGGCAGATAATTAGATAGGTAAAAATCTGGTTGAATGGCTGGACTCACAGGGTGGGTGGACTCACAGTTAATGGGTCATACTGAATCTGGAAGCCATTAAAAAATGGGGTACCACATGGGTCTTTTCCTGGGTATGTCTTTTTTAATTATCTCTATCAGTGATCAGCTGATGGAGTGCTTGCTCATGAAGTCTGTAGATGACACTAGGTTAGGGAAACTGTGTGATAACTGAAGAGAAGGTCCAAAAGGATGCAGATAGACTAGAGGAATGGGCCAGCAGGAACTTGGTGATATCCAACAAGAATATCCCAAGTCCTGCACTCAGAGAGGAAGAACCCTTTGTAATGGTACAGGCTGGGGACTTCCTGACTAGGGAACTCTGGCTCTGCAGAAAAGGCTTTGGGGTTCCTGGTGCACAGCAAGCTGTTCACAAGCCAGCAGTGGGGCATGGCAGCAGAAAGGACCAACACAATCCAGAGCTCTATTAGCATAAGCACAATCTGTCATTCAAGTGATGCAGAAGTGAGGGATGTGATTACTCTCATTTACTCAGCACTCATTAGATCACATCTTGATACTGCATCCAGTTTGGGGGCATTGACAGACATCACTAACCCAGAGAGAGCTGTATAGGTCTACTGAGACAGCTGGGAGCTGGGCCACTTGCCTTGTGAGGACAGAATGAAGGAGCTGGCCTGGTACAGCCTGGTACAGCTCTGGGGGGACATAACAAGACCCACCAGTACTGACAGGGAGGCTACCAAGAAGATGGAAGAAGGCTCTTCAGTGGCACACAGATCTCATGGAATGAGAGACAACAGACATAAATTGAAAGAGGAAAGGCTCAAAATGTATATAAGAAAGAACTTTTTCACTATGAAAGCAGTCAAGCAGTGGAGCAGGCTGCCCAGTGAGATTGTGTAGTCTCTGTCCTTGGAGGTATTCCAGGCTTACTGAATAAAGCCTAAACAACCTGAAAGCTGACCTCAGACCTGACCCTACTTTGGTCAGGGAGTTGGAAAAGAGACTTCCTGAGGTCTCTTCCACCCTGAATTACTCTGATTCTGTGAAGATGTAGTTGTCGAAATAGATATGACATTCAAGGAGTCAATATCTGCAGCCAACCTCTTAATGTATTATAATCAAAATGTTATTTACTGAAGTCAGAAAGCTGTACACTTAGCCAGTCAGATGAATAAATGACTGTCTGTCACAAATTCAAGTATATTTAAGATAGTTGTTTTGTGGCCAGAACATAGTCCTTCAGTTAGACACAGTTATTACTTATTCCCACATCCGTGAGATCATGATATTGATAACTACTTAAGCAGAAAAATGGGAAAACATGTGTCCGTGACCATCACTACCTTCCCCAGTTATCAGTAGCATGATTCCCCTAAAACAGCACAGCAAAAGGAACTCTTCATACATACATTAATTACTCTACCTTCATGCACTTGGAAACTGCTTATGGAATGGTTTGTGATAAGTACAGATTTACATAGTAAATCTTATAGTGAAACTTCCTACCTGACATTTTCTGCTAAATCAAAGCATGCTCAGGGGATGGCATGTGAGAAAGATACTGCAAGTGTAACGCTTCTTTGCCCCATTTTGTAACAAAATGTGAATCTCAGATGAGACACCCTGTCACGCACAGTGTTTGCAAAATCATTTTTCTTGAGCACACATCTCCACAAAGGAAAGACAGTGGATTAGAATTGACTTTAACTTCTTTAGCCTTCACACTAGAGCTTCTGTTGGGATAACTTAACATTAGCTAAATGTGGAATAAAATAATGATATCTGGACTACAGAGTTTTAAAGTTATTCTAAGACTGTATATCAATTTTCCATACTGCTTTTCTAATCCTTATCTTGATTTTTGCACATTTCTGCCAAAGGTTATAGAACAGTCGCTTTTAGATAGAAGTTGCACTACTGTTTATCAAATCCATTCCAACCTATCTTCCTCTTAAAAAGTGCAAGTTAATCTGAATCATTGTCATCAGGTCAAATCCCAAATCTAAAATGTGGGTCAAGGAATTCAAGCACAAGTTTAATCAGCTCAGTGCTGATTAAACAGCTACATAATACACATCATATGTGAGATGATGAAGTCAGTAGAACTAGTCATACAACAAGGTGAGAAAACTTGGTTCACTTTATTATAACAAACTTATCTCTAATTCAGCCTTGCAAGTTAAAATCTTCTACAAATGGAGGAAATGCTGAAATGTGTGAAACAATAATTTTGAAGTGTATTTTCCTTTTTTTAAATTCTGGGTAGAGTTCAAGAAAGGGGGCAAAATGGATGCACTGTAAAGTCTCAAAAGAATTTTCAAAGGGAATCGCTGAGGATCTTTCTTTATTTGTCCTAGGTTAAAATTTATGCACTATTAGCAGTACTTTGGGTGTTCTGTAAGGGTTTTTTTGGAAAGTTCTGAAATAACATTATGGTAGAACATTTTAGGACACTAAATATAAACATAAAAAATAAATGTCTCCTGCTTCTTTCCTTCTAAACCGGCTCTTCAGCAGCTCTATAACAGAGCTGAAGACCTGATCTAATCTACCTTCCTGAAGTTCTCAGAGAGAGGTAATGAAAACCATACCCCACACACACTTTAGATACTAGGAATAATTTTAAGGAGTGTTAAACTTTCAAGGTTTTATAATCATACAGTAACTTTGAAATGTTTTTCCCTCTAGAGGCCCTGACTGAAATATAGATTTCTCTGAAAATCATGGGTGAGTTTATTAATATATTAACCTGCAGTAACTTGAGAAGTAGGTACACAGAGTTCTGAGACAACCTAGCTTCAATAGCACAATGAGGATAATTTTCTCTTTAAGCCGGTCTAGCCAATGGTCCTGTTATTGCTGTCTCTTTTCTTATTTCAAACATAACAAAGTATAAGCAACCTAAGACCATAAAGCATTTTTAAAAACTGTTCTCATTTAAGAAATTCCTTTTATGCAATCAGCACTTTTATAAATACAATGAAAGAAGAGGAGAAGGAGAGGAGAGGAGAGGAGAGGAGAGGAGAGGAGAGGAGAGGAGAGGAGAGGAGAGGAGAGGAGAGGAGAGGAGAGGAGAGGAGAGGAGAGGAGAGGAGAGGAGAGGAGAGGAGAGGAGAGGAGAGGAGAGGAGAGGAGAGGAGAGGAGAGGAGAGGAGAGGAGAGGAGAGAGATGGAAGATTTTAATTTCTACAGGGCTTTGACAGAACATTTGACTCTCCTATCAAAAGAGAAAAAATAGACTCCAGATTGAAAAGTAAGAAACAGATCTATTTTTCTACTAATCCAGTCTGATTTCACACTTTGTCATCAGTACTGGACAGAAGAATACTCCCTGTACAATCATTTGCATGTTTCTTATTGTATTCTTTTCATAGGACCAAGCCCTTTTTCAGTAGTCTGTATAAATAGTGTGCAATTAAGTGGCAGCTGTTCAGATTTCACATTGTCCTTTTATTAAGTGTATAGCTTCACCTTCTATACAGGAAAAAAATACCCTCTTCTGGAGTCACGGACTCTCTTATATTGTTCTCCACTACTATATCTGAGAATTTCACAATTATTAACAAGCACGTGAGGTGGTTTTTATTATTTTCATATTCTGTTCAGAGAATTAATCTGCTCTATACCATCATCTATATTCAGACCACAGCTATCATTTATTTCAGCTTTATTTTTGAATGCTGAATATGTAGGCTATAGGCAGACACTTTAGGTATGGGCTTTTTAAGGCACTGCCTCCTTGGTTTCACTGCTCTGGATTCACTGCCATCATTCCCTAAGCAATTCTGCCTGCCTCTGCCTGCATGTCTCATATAACTGAGAGAGAACAGGGAAAGAGTTCCTGTGTGCATGTGTGTGTCTGTGCATTTCATAGAAAATTCATGGCAGTTAAAGTCCTGTTCTCCAGCATACTAGTACAGCATCCGGCTTATACAGCAGATGGGTCTTAGAGATAATAACCTCCTTCATTTGCTTCATTGCTGTTGAAGAAGTTTGCTACACAGCAACAATAACAGTTCAAATAACAATGGGTTCTGTTGCATAAAAGAAGAAAAAATTATCACTGTAGTTACATTCTGTATCATGAAACATACACAAAGGAGCTAAATGAGGATCCAGTAATGCTGGCATGTCATGAAATAAGATGGCTATTTAATATGTGAACACTTTTAACATAGGTTATTTGTCTGTGATTTTCTAACCTTTTAAAGAAAGAAATCGAAACCCCAGGATTTTAAATGTGCAGCACAGAGTGCACCAATGATAATGATTGCATGGATTGTATAAAAGATTAGTCTGTAGACCTATAATAATACATACCTGTGGCATTTGAGCTAATGAACTAATTGATATCATCAGTGGTTTTTCTTTCTCTGCTTAGACAATTTAGAATAGACACACATTATTAACCAATATGCTGACTGCAGAGGAACACTGAACCTCACTAGGCCATAGCAGTATTTTATGTCCTGGAGAACAGGGTATACTAACCATTTTACTTCTCTTTCACCTGACCCTGAATTCATCCCTTTTCTGTCCCCTATTCTTGTTTCAGGCCTAGCTACCTTACTAATGTTTCATATTAGAATCAAAATCCTTTTTCTCACTTCAAGTTTTGTCTCACACATTGTCTTCAGCTCACACTGAATCATTCCCCACCTCTCTCTGAGGCATCTGGTTCCGTGTATTTATTTTCTCCATATACCAAAGGCTTTATTTTGTTACCTCTACATTACAATATTAGTGCTGATGGACCACAGGAGAATGTTTAAAATTGCAGATCCAAAGTTTAAATTTTCCTGTCTGAAACCCTACAGGCAAAGCAACAAAAACGAGAGTTTTGAGAAAACTCCCATCCAACTACTGCACTTGTCAACTGGAATATGTAGAGAAAAAAAAAAAATCTTTGATCTTCCCCTGAAACTCAGTAATTCTCTACTAAGCAAATGCAAGCTGTACTTTTCCTGAATGGAATATAATTATATCAATCAGGTAGATTAGCCAGAATAAGAGAAAAGAAGAAAAGTAAATTACTAAGAAGGTTTCAAGTATTTCTTCCAAAGTATGTGGAATATTTTTCTCTTTTGTGAACACAGGTTAATTTTTTTTTTTAATCTAATCTGGTTCACAGGTATAAGCTTTATTTTTCTCAAAATTTGAATGGAGGCAGCATCTATGAATATTATTAATAGAATTAATTTCTGAAAATTTTAACAGAAACACAGAGAAATAAATACCAAAAAAAGTTAGAGGCAGACAAAAATATCTTGGAATGGGGGTTTCCGTACCATAAGTCTGCAGTACAACTAATAATAAAGTATCTGCACATATAAATTGAGGTTCATAAAAATGTCATGGTTTTAACTGAAAACCTAAAGGGCAAATGAAAAAGCTGTATCTTTTTTTGTTTGTAGGGGGAGTTAAACATCTCACATACACACACCACAGAAAGCACACCATCTGATATATCTCATGTCCATGGCAGCAATAGAAGCAGTTAGCTGTTTTCACAATTTTTTGCCCTGTTCCTTCTTCTGCCACCCACCAACCACTCCCTGCTTCCTCCGGTCTCTGGAACTACTCTGATTCAAGGGGATGTTTCCAGCCCAATGGTGCTTCTGCAACTTATTCACTGAAGTGACTTCTTGAGAAGCATTCCCACTCCCTGCCTCTGCCTTTCCATGTCTGCTGCGTTGGGGATGGTTGACAGCAGGCCTAAACTGGGCACAGAAGCAACACCAGGATCAGTGAGCCACAGTTGTGTCTTTTACTGCAGCATTAAGCTATTCTGATGTCAAATATTGCTCATTCGCAGCCAATTCAGCTCCAGCTGAAGTCAGCAGGAGTCTTCCACGGATTTCAGTGATCTTCGTATAAAGCCAAGAGAAAATAAAACCTTCTTTCTTCCTTGTGTGAGTAAGATAACAAAAATGGAAACAGTAATGATTGATTATGTAGGTCATCGTCAGTTCTGTGAGCTATGTATTATGTATAATGTATTAGGCTAACCCTAAGGAAAAGTAGTTTGTGATGGGGAATAGAGATGACTAATTCTAGGTCCTGGGGTACTTGTTTTGATAATCTTGATGTGAATAGCTCTTGTATTTCACTGGGTCTTGGTAGGACAGAGACAAATTTAGAAACAGATTTTGCCTTAGATCTTCACTCACAATGTCTATTGACTTAAATGAAAACTGATCTGACTGAGCTAGGGCCAAATTTTCTTTACACTTTTGAATTTTAGTAGAATATATGTCTATGTCCTAAGGTGCTATGTTCACTTTTCCAATGTTGTTTTTACTTGCCAGTTGTTATTTTTAAGGCTTTTAAAATAAATATGTGCTCCCAGAAGCAAAATAAATTTAAAAATCCTCTTTTCACTGGTTTTCATTTTTATTTTAAATATGCCGTACATACTCTATCATGTATGTTTATGTAAGAAAGGCTTGATTACTAGAACTTGTGGCTCTTGAAGTCATAAAGAATATGGCCCGAAAGAACAACCTAAAAGTGCACCTCAAATTAATATCAGAGCATTAGGCATAAATCACACAGAAATATATCTCTGTTACTTTCCCTAATAGATACAGTACTCAAAAGAAACAGAACAAAAGTGCCATCTGCAAAAACCTGGAGTTACTGTAGAATTTTTGTCCAGTTGTTTTTGGTTTTGGTTGTTGGGGCTTTTTTTGTAAAATATATTGCTTGCAGTGCGAAGAAATAAGGCAGAGAGTGAGGAAAAAAAAAAGCCTTCCAAGCATTTAGGAAAACCTATGTTCTCTCCAGAGATGCTTGAGCTATTTGTGGTAGTACAATAAGCTGTTCCTTTGGCAAGTGAAGGTATGCTAGGTGGGTTACACCACACGATTTATTTACAAGACTCCAAGCTGCAACAGCTGCAAGTCCATTTTTTGCTGGAAGATCGAGGGAATGCATCCAAGTGTAACATAGATATACAAGTCAGATGTGCCTCTGTCAGATACCGTCCTCAAAGACATTTCACTTAGAATGAGTGAATCGAAATCTCCAGATATTATTTCACACTGAGAAAGTATAATAATGAAAACACTGCGTTTAAAGAATAAATAGAGGGTTTCTTTATTTATCCTGGGATGCAGCAAGGCAATATGCTAAAGGTTCTTTTGAAGGACATAAGTAAAAATCTATTTTGAACTTCTATTTCCTTATCAAAGAACACAGACTTTCTGTTTTGCATGGCACCAGCTATCCAGCCAATAAAATATTTTTAATAAAAAGCAAATTGTATATTACTGTGATTATTGAAGATTTGTTACGTATTAATAGTATTTTATTATCAAATACATGATCCCTCATGCTAGGCTGGATATTGAATCACCAATGGATCATTAGCAGTTCTTGCATGTTAAGCTGACTTGGCCAGTCAGGTCAGGATGAAGTATGGCATATAAGAGTTATTTCACAACAGATACGCAAGAAATAGCACAGTTTCTTTATAACACTTTAATACATCCCAGCTTAGAGCTAGAAATGGGAAATTTCTTTGGTTCCATTCAGTGCCCTGTCCCCCAGATTAAGATTTTTCAAGATAAAGGATTTGGCAAGATTATCAACCAGTAAGCAATTGCCAACATAACCAGGGCTATGAAATGCCCTTTTTCAGACAAGTAATAGGATGGGGTCAGCTGTGCAGCCTCAGATTTCCCCTTTGACGTTTGCCTTGGCCAGCAGGATTCTGCAGTAGGGACGTTTCCAGCATTCCTACTTCCCCCAAAAAAGTAGCTAATTCAGGATTCATCCTTACAGTAAAGCAAGGCTTAAACAATGTTAAACAACTGTCAAGGGAGAGTTCTGGCAGCAAATGTAATAAATGACTGACATTAATTGAATTGAATTAAATTTGTTTATCTTTTGACTTGCTCAATTAATGGAAAGGAGTAAAGGTGAAAGTGAGATTGTGAGGCGTTTTGAAAAGCATTTCAGGATCCCATTTCTTTTGTTGTACAACTACAAGAATTGCTCATTGTTTTAAGCAGCATTATTTACATGGGCATGTGCTTAATGAATTTTTCTAAAGAGTCCAGGTAATTAGTTTTGAGCTAATCATTTAACATTTCTAGCCTTTTAATATTGCAGCATTGCCTGTCACTCCTTTCTAGCTAAAAGATGGCAACTACAGTATTTTAGTAACATATTATAGTATTTAAATATATTTAAAGTATCCTTTAATTTCCTAAACATTTTTTGGTTGCTGTTATTTATAATGTATGTGTAGATATGTATGTATATATGTATATTTATACCTATGCATGAGTACAAATCTAGGGAAATGTGCACTAGAAAAGATGACATTAATTTAGGTTGTTTAGTTTAGAAAAGGTTCTGGGACACAATGGGATACAAGGTTCTGGAGTCTTCAAATACATGAAAAACTGCTGCAAAGAGGCAAGCAGAAGTCTGGTTTCTGTATCTGTGATGGATTATACAACACGCAATAGGTTTAAACTGCAGTAGAATAATTCAAGGGAAATTTTCCAAAGATAAGGACAACTGTATTTTTTATACTTAATAATAAAATTGTTAACCTTTGCATCTAGTAAACAGTTTTAATGATCAGTCAGCACAAAAAGCTGAATTTCTTTAACTGGATGCATAAATCACATCAAAAAATCTCTGTTGCTTGACCACATAATAAAATAAGCTGACGGGTGATGTAAATATTTGTGTTAGCCAATTAAAAATTGTTTCCTATAAATATGCACTAAAATTCTTTCAAATTGTGACTATCTGGGAGAATATTGCTCTTGCAACTTTATCAAATATTCATGTAATCCCAGTTCACAGTAAAAAAGATAATCTATTAAAAATTGAAATAAATATTTGAAGAAAACATCTGGCAGAATTTTTGCAGGTTGAATTATGTGTGTTGATAACTGAATAGAGAGTGAGCTGATAAATGGAATATCCACCAGAGAATGGCAAAAATTCAGCAGAAGGAAGACAAAAGAAAATACGTCTGACTTGTATTATTCTACTTGGTTGAAAGTTCTGCTTGATAATTGCACATGCTATTAAATAAAAAAAATAGTCAAGAAGTTCTGTTGGTATTTATCAATGTTACATTATTTATCCTCATGTAAACTGAGTGCGGATGTACCCAGTTAAGTTTAGTAAAGATTATCCATTCTTTCCACATGGTCATCTGGAGTCTGTGTTATTAGAAGTCTATGCTATTACTTTTATGCCAACACATCATCATCTATGCATATCTATGTAACCAAAAAATATGTAGTATTCATGTTCCAGCATGAGAAAAAAGCGAACACCTCCTCTCCAGAAAACAAACCAAAGAAGCTAGGTATTATTGCAACATTAAAAGAAACAGTATAATAACACCATTTAGGTACTACATTTCATGTTTTTCTCACAGGCCAAGAGGTGTGGACAGATCAAGTTCATGTAAGTACTTAAATATCAGTAAAAAGGAAAAAAAATAAGTTTCATATATTTTGAAAATCAGAAAACAAATATGGGAAAAGCCTTTATTTTTTAAACAAGGTATCTATTTTCTGTTTAAAATGTTTGTAGATCACTTGTTACTGTGGTATGAGAGCACCTAATTATTTTAACACAGATCATAGAATGATTTGGGTTTGAAGGGGCCTTTAAAGGTTGTCTAGTCCAACCCTTGAAATACCTCTGTGGGATATAAAATGGATATTTACGCATGTTCTAACTTTGGCTGGGAGAGAGTTAATTTTCTTCACTGTAGCTGGTATAGTGCTGTGTTTTGGATTTAGTATGAGAGTAATGTTGATAACACAGTGACGTATTAGTTGTTGCTAAGTAGTGCTCACATTAGTCAAGGACTTTTCTGCTTCCTGTGCTCTGCCAGGTGCACAAGAAGCTGGCAGGGGCACAGCCAAGACAGCAGATCCAAACTGGCCAAAAGAATATTCCATACCATATGATGTCGTGCTCGGTATATAAACTGGAGGGAGTTGGCCATGCAGGAGCAATCACTGTTCAGAGACTGGCTGGGCAGCAGTTGGCAGGTGGTGAGTGGTTGCATCACTTGTTTTCCTGGGTTTTGTTCCTCTCACTCTCTCTCTCTCATTGTTTTCTTTTTCATTTATTATTATTATTATTATTGTTGTTGTTGTTGTTGGTAGTAGTAGTAGTAGTAGTAGTAATAGTAGTATATTTCAATTATTAAACTGTTCTCATCTCAACTCATGATTTTTCTCAGTTTTACTCTTCCGATTTTCTCCCCAGTCCCACTAAGGCAGAGTGACCAAGCAGCTGTATAGTGCTTGGTTGCCAGCTGGGGTTAAATCATAACATTGTTTAAAAGACATACTGTATAATGGTCAGCCTTGCCAGGGAGGCAGTTCAGCTGTGCAGTTCTGCGAAGACCTGGGCTACAATCTTGGTGCTAACACACTCAAGTAACCTGGCAAGCAATGTGGGGAACAAAGTTTGCTGATGCTAACAAAGTTATTCAAAGTAATAAGAGCAAGATCAAACGGAAGAATTTCAGAAGAAATTTAACAAGACTTAGCAAGAAATTTGGCAATTCAGATGCCAAATGCAATTAAATTGCATAAATGTAATGCTCTAAATAGAGAAAAAAATCTTTCACATCATTAGTAAATTCAGTCATTTACCTATGTGATGAGCTCCAAACTGTTGCCATTCAGAAGTAAGGCACTAGTGTCAGTAAAGCGAGCTCGATGGAAATAGGATGGGCTTGGTAATAGCCAATAACAATCAAAAGAATTTAAAATATTAGGAAGCACTAGGAAAGAAATAGAGAACTAAACATAAAACATGATGGCAAATTCATGGTTCATTCATTTCCTGAACACTGTATACAGTGCTGGTTCTCTCATCTGAAAAAGGATATATGATATCTTGAAAGTAAATTCAGAGAAAGGCAACAAGAATCATCAAAGGTATGTATTTGCCTCTGTATGAGTATAGTGGGGCTCAGCCTGGAAAGCGGAGGTATGGTAGAGGTCTATAGAATCATCAATGACCTGGAGAAGACAGACTGGGACTGACTGTTCACTGTCTTTCTCAAAAGAACTAGTGCCCAAAACATCAAACTAATAGCTTAATTTTAACTTCATGTTCAAAACAAAGGCTATGGTTCTTCACTCAACAGGTAAAAAACTGTGGAATTCCTTGCCAAAAATTCTGTAGATGCAAGTTTATATAGGTTTGCTGGGAGACATACTTGGAAGGCAAACTGACTGATGTTTAGTAGATAAGCCTCAGAGGCTCAGGAAATCCCCTGAACTGAAAAAAGAGGCTGGGACAACTGCTTAGAGGGAACACAGTATAGCCTTATCTTTTTCCTATTCTTCCATACACCTTCACTTTTGGCCAGTGCTGGAGACAACATACTAGGCTACATGCTTGTTCTGAACCATCAAAGCTGATTTTATGTCCTAATGTTAAATTAGATTTCTTTTTGGAAAACAGGTCCATTTTGCTGTATGTGTATATATATGTATAGTTTAACCTTTCATGTGTACATGTGGGAGGTATAAAAAGTAAAGATAGGTGAAATATACTTAGTTAAGTACAGTCTAGTAATTTTCTCCTTTCCTTCAAAGCCATCTGTCAAAGCCACAATATCTGCTACTTTTCCTCAGGGAGGTAAGGCAATGCTTCAAAAAGGACTTTAGCTTGAATTCAAATGGAGCATCTTGTTTTCTAAAATCAACAATATATTGTTTTGAAGTAAATTCTTTTGGAAATCTGGAGGAAAATGTCACTGTGAAAGTGTCCTTATGCCAACACTTTTACTTTACGTGCAGTCTACACAAAACAGGTTTCTCCCCTTTGGTGCATTTTCTACTTATTTTGGAAATAAGTCCTCCCAACCAATGTTAGAAATTCACAGTGAAGTCCTCCTTTGCCATAAAATAAGTTAGTTAATTGAAAATTCAAGAAGTATTAAATTTCTGTTTGTTTCTTTTCCTATGTCAAGTATTTCTATTTCAATAATTTGGATATTCTAGTGAAAATACAAAGCAGAACACTGTCTAGTGCATACTCTGGCCTTCCAACAACATGCAAAAAACTTATGGCCTCAGATAACGATGTTCTAAGGCAGTAGTGCTCAAATTATAGCTCTTAAGGGACCTGAATATGGCTCTCGTGAAACCCATGTTTCTCATTTGAGTTCCTTTTGTTGCTTTTTAGTCCTGGGCAGACAGAAGAGTGTAACAAAAAGCCCTGTGCAAAAAAAAACCATGCCTGCAAAGGAACAATTGATCAGCAGAGACCCACCTTGCAACCTTTTTCTTAAAGTGAAAGATGTAGGGAAAAAAAAGAGGCATAAGGTAGTTACTTCTCTGAATGAACAAGCATATGTGAATAAGGAAAATTAATACTCCTTTTCAGTAATTAAAGGTCTCCTTGCCTGCTAACTAGCTATAGATGTTGAGTCAGGTCAGTAGTTAGTTTAAAAAAACCAAAATTTTATTGTTTCAAAATTTAGGTTCTACTTGTAAAGAACCTTCTGTCTGTGGAATTGCAACTCATCCTTAGCTTCTATTTCTGTCTTAACATTTTCTTCATTTATTTACGTTTCTCTCAAATATGACTTCAAAGGCTGCAAAAGGATAGAATGACAGCAATGTCCCCCACTCCCCACCATGAATGAGCTTGGCTCATTTTTAGTCCTATCTTGCAGGCTTGGATTTCTATGACTCTATGAACATTCAGTATTGGTTGAAAAGGAAGATATTAAATGAAAGATAATTGGACACAGAAAGAATCTTTGAATACTTTATTAAACCAAATTTTATTCCAGAGGCAGAAAGATACTTTCAGTGAGGTTTGTGTAGGTTTATTCTGAAGTCACTGCTACACCTGTTCTCCTGTGTCTTTGTTGACATTTCCAGATCCTCATGCACACAGACTTTCTAATGATTTAATTTTAAAACCCAGCTGGAAGAATTCTCTAATACCTCCTATGTGCTCTCAAGATGGATGAATAACAATTTTTAAAACCGTACATAAGTTTGCTTTGTTAACTTCCCATACATTTTTATCCTTTATGTTTGCTTTTCCCAGATATCTTGGCACATTTTTTAACTGCCTGTAATATCTATTGAAACAGATGTTTCGTCCTTCAGTGTTACATCAGAAAGAATATTGCATATAAAATACTGTATAACCATATATCAAATGCAGGATCATACCTGTGGACAATGAAAAATCATTTTAATTAATTGTTCTTATTTGTTTTGACAGTTTGAAGTGAGGTCCTATCCAACAGCATTCTTCAGTGCTATGTTACGTACAAAGGATGTCAGCAGTTGCTTAGAGCTAAGCACTTTGACCCTAATGCAGTGAGGCAGATAAGCATGTGCTTAGCTTAAAGTACAAGAACACCTAACCAGGGACACATGGTGAGGTTTGAGCATTTGACTCATTTCCTGGAGCACGGCACAAGAGAAGAAAGAGATATTTAATGATCTTAGGGTCAGTAGACCTTATGCTGCAAAAATACTGGCTTCAGAAAAAATAAAAGTCAGAGATATATTTTTATACTTTATTGCTACACAAAGGAGTTATGAGTCTTCTAAACAAACAAACAAACAGATGAAAGACCATTAGAAAAAGTGTACTTTTAAATCTCGTGTGTTGGCAATTTTGAGTATGACTAATCATTCCAAGCTGGCTACACTGCATGGACTGGTTGCAGTTAATTTATAAACCAAAAGTTATTTGAAAACCTTTAAATGTTTTTGGCTGATGCATAACCTTTAAGAGGTTAGCTCTTTTTCTACCAGTGTTGTACTATTAGCTAGCACTGCAAATACTCTGTTGATCTAAGTTTGACTTGGGATAACTGATCTTGTGTTTGAAGAACAGTTTATTGTTATTTTTGATCATAAAAAGTATGAATATAAAGGGTTCAGAAATATAATTCATCTTATTTGTCACAGGAATCTGTTAAAATATGTTAAAAGCTTACAAGGAATGAAGAAATGAAACTATATAGATTAATAATAGTAGGTCTTTGGAAGAGTCTTGCACAGTGCCTGCTGCATATATAGAGTATCTAGACCCCTAATAGTCTTGTTGCTACACATGGGTGTTGTAAAAGGATTAAACAATATAAGTTATTACGTACAATTTATCATTTCCATATGTAAAGCCTACAAGTACCCTTGCCCTTCATAACAGATCATTACCCAAGAAATGCAGTTATGCTTTAAACTTACCAAAATCACACACATCTAGGCCTGATGTCCACATGGCTCCCATGATCATGTGATATTGTGCCATGTGTCCTATCCTTCCTGTGAAAGGAAGTGAGTTAACAGGAACATTAGGGTTGGACTTGAAAATGTTGATTATTAGCCAAGAGTTATCCTACAATAAAGCAAAGAAGCCCTTAACAGAAACGAAGTGTCTCCTATATATGACCAGTTTGTAGAGTTCCTACTTACCCATGGATTTCTGAGACAGGTCGACCAAGCCTGTGGCTCTCAGCCATACATAATGCTAGTATGTGATTATTAGAAGATGAGGGAGTTTGATGACCAGAGATTTATGATTTACTGTGTTTCTTTCACATTAGAGTATGAGTACATTCTCTCTAGAGATGAAAGATTAAGGTCCTTCTGTATGCACAGCATAAGGAAGTTGAGTTCACAGAATCACAGAGTGGTAGGGGTTGGAAGGGACCTCTGGAAATCATCTTGTTCAACCCCCCTGCTTGAGCAGAGACACCTAGAGCAGGGGGCACAGGACCACATCCAGACGGGGTTTTGAATCCACATCCTCCCTGGGCAGCCTGTTCCACTGCTCTGGCACCCTCACAGGAAAGAAGATTTTTCTCATGTTTAGCTGGAACTTCCTGTGTTCCAACTTGTGCCCATTGCCCCTTGTCCTGTCATTGGGCACTATCAAAAAGAGTCTAATCCCATTGTCCTGACACCCACCTGTTAGATATTCAGAGGTATTGATGAAATCCCCCCTCAGTCTTCTCTTCTCCAGGCTGAACAAACCCAAGTCTCTCAGCCTTTCCTCATATGGGAGATACTCCAGTCCCCTGATCATCTCCGTAGCTTTCCACTGGCACTTGCTCAAGGAGTTCCACATCCTTCTTAAACTGAGGGGCCCAAAAATGGACACAGTACTCCAAATGCAGTCTCACTAGGGCAGAGTAGAGGGGGAGGATAACTTCTCTCGACCTGCTGGCCACACTCCTTTTAATGTATCCCAGGATACCATTGGCCGTCTTGGCCACAAGGGCACATTGCTGGCTCATGGTCAGCTTTCTGTCCCCCAGCACTCCCAGGTCCTTCTCAACAGAGCTGCTTTCCAGTAGTTCAGCTCCCAGCCTGTACTGGTGCATGGGGTTGTTTCTCATCAGATGCAGGTCCTTGCACTTGCTCTTGAATTTCATGAAGTTCCCCTCAGCCCAGCTCTCCAGCCTGTCCAGGTCTCATCGGATGGCAGCACAGCCTTCTGGTGTATCAGCCACTCCTTCCAGCTTGGTGTCACCTGTGAACTTGCTGAGGTTACACTCTGTCCCATCATCCAGATCACTGATGACTATGTTGAACAGGACTGGACACAACAGAGACCCCTGTTGAACACTGCTAGTAACAGGCCTCCAAACAGACTCTGCCCCATTGATTACGACCCTCTGAGTTCTGTTGTTGAGGCAGTTCTCAGTCCACCTCACTGTCCACTCATCCAACCTACACTTTCTTACCTTGCCTGTGAGGATGCTATGGGAGACAGTGTCGAATGCCTTACTGAAGTCAAGACAGACAACATCCACTGCTCTCCCTCCATCAGCCCAGCCAGTCACACCATCATAGAAGGCTATCAGGTTGGCCGAGCATGATCCCTTGATGTATCCATGTTGACTATTGCTGATAACCTTCTTTTCCTCTACATGCCTGGAGATCACCTCCAGGATGAACTGCTCCATCACCTTTCCAGGGATGGAGGTGAGGCTGACTGGCCTATAGTTCCCTGGCTCCTCCTTCTTGCCCTTTTTGAAGATGGAGTGACATTTGCTTTCCTCCAGTCCTCAGGCATCTCTCCTGTCTTCCACAACCTTTCAAAGATGATGGAGCAAGAACATGTTCTTGCTTGGCAAGAACATCCGTCAGCTCCCTCAGCACTCGTGGGTGCATCCCATCGGGGCCCATGGATTTGCGAGTATCCAGTTTGTATAGGCGATCTCTGACCCAATCCTTCTCAACTGATGGTAAGTCTTCCTTTCTCCAGATTTGTCCTCTCTTCTCTGGGCACTGAGATGCCTGAGGGTCAGCCTTAGCAGTAAAGACCTAGGCAAAGAAGGCATTCAGTAACTCAGTTCTTAACGGGGAGCCTGATAACACCTTTCTGCTAATTTGAATACAAAATGTATTTAGCAGGAAATCAGTCCTGATGACAATTTAGTCCCCTTCAGTCTTTAAAGTCTACAAACTACAAAAGTTGTGGTTTTCTTAGATCAGATTTTTACAGGACTTATATACCAGACAAAAGAAAGAAACTTTTTAAGTCTAAAAGAAAAAAGCTGATAGTAGCAACATCATCATCATCTTTCTACCCAGTCTTCAGGTTCTTTGAAATAGGGTGTTCAGCCTTTCAGTGATCTCCAAGATCTACTGGGGGAAAAAAATAAAAATAAGAATAATTGTAGAGATTAGAAAATTCCCATTTGCTCCATTTGCAGATTTATCTTGATTTTAAATTCTCAATAGGAACATTTATGCTCAGTGAAAATAAAGAATACCTTTTTTTTTTTTTTTTGTCATAAGCATGTCTGTGTACCTAATGCAGTAATTTAAATATAATTCAGATTTTTCTGCACTGGAAATCTTGGTAACACTTAAAAATTATAATTTTCTCTAAGACACAGGTTTGTCCTTGAATAATGTACTTGTATAAATTTGATAGACAGTTCATGGAATGTGACATTTTGGGAATGAGGAGAAGAATTTGTATCTGTTCTCACTAATGAATATTAGGCTCCAGGGACTCAGTACTCCACTCTGCCCACACTAAACATTCACTGAAAACACATTTCAGCCTACAGCGGCTGTGGCTTCCTGATGTTATGCAAGATATGGAGGGAGAAAAATGTTATCTTTGCTCTGTGGAAATCATTTCATTCTATTTATTCCTTTCAAAGTTCATTTCTGGCTGGATAAATACCTGTTCTGTGAGGGAAACTAAAATCTGCTGTGATGATTATGCTAACACACTCTACAAATGTTCTGAAGTTTTCTATCACTGCCTTGGACTATAAAATGACAGTGCAAAGCAGCCTGTTTTATTTCAAACCTTAGCAGTGTGAGAAAAAGAAAGCTATTGCCCTTCAGTGAAATAATTTCATATTATAGTAAGTGGAGGAAGGCAGTTTAGCAGTCATCTCAGTGTCAGATACTTAAATTGAGATATAAGCATTTAGAGATGCCTTCCATTGCATGCTCAGTATTGTTTGTCATTTTATAAGTAGATCACTACTTAACATTTTTGTTTTAATTTACTGTTAAGTGTGATGCTTGCACTGTGTTGCAGTGCTGAAATCTCCATTATAATGCACTGATTCATATGTTTTAAAAAGTGTGAAAAATATTTTACTGTGTACAAGGTTGCTGCTGCTGCTGTTGTTTTTAAATTGTAGTAGATTTTATAATTTTATCAACTTCTTATTAGGATTTTCAGAAGTCTTTCATCAACTTAAGTGTTTCAGAAATAAAAAAATAAAACCCAGAAAACTCAAACAATAAAAGTCTAATATATTATTTTGAAATATATTATTTTGAAAAAAATTTCTGTGAAGCAGTGTCTTAAGTCTAAAACAGAAGGATATGAACTGCAGATCCTGCTTACACCTAATTACCTTTGCCACAGTCAAAATATTTTGTCAAAGACTCACAGCTGTAAGAGTGAAAGATAATGTATTCTACAGTTTTCAGGTCACATGATTAAATAGGGTTCATCCAGATGTCTTGTTAAATGAAAATGTTACCCTTTACTTACAGTCATATCATTTAAACCTATGACCACAGTGGATTGTCCCCACAGAATAATAATGAGCATAATTTATCCCCATTGCTTTCTTAATTTCTTTCTGTGCATGGTGGGGGAAAGAAGGACATGTCCTTGTATTGTACCTTTAATTCCACTATTTTCATGACAAAAAAAGTAGAACTGATCTGCATTATTGGTTAATTAAAAACTTAAAAATTAATTATTGACAATAACAAATAACAAAATGTTCCTTTTTCCAGAATAAATACCCCATTGGGATGCAGTGGAAATGTTAATAATTAATCAAATAGTCTTACTGGGTATTATTTTTGCTACCTCACACATATACAAAACCCCACTGATGATGTTTGACTTTTTTTTTCTCATAAATATTTATATATAATTGCATTTTCATTATAAATTGCATTTTTTTTCTGCCCAAGGGGAGGAAAAAACAATTTGTGTGTTAATTTTATCTCACTGGTTTTGTTCAGCTTCAGTAGTTCCGTATATAAAATAAGAGATTAGATAAAAAGAAATGCACGCAACCTGTGTTTTTTAATGCAAAGAATAATAATTAGGGAATGTTGCTAATTATGGAGCGATTCAGGTACACTGCTACTTACTTATATACAGTGAAAAGCAGGCAATTCACTGTTTCTGTTCCCCATACCTCCTAACTTTAATATCTATTTTGTTTAGATTCTGCTGCCCCCTACAGAATAGTTGAAAATATTTAGGATTTTACAAAGCCAAAGATCTCTGTCCATTATTTTTTGATCTTACCTGGAAAAAAAATGCACAGCTTTCATAGTCTTCTAGGGAAGCAAAGTTTTATTTGTTGTCATTGTACTTTTTTTGATACATTCTGCATAACTTGTAACTTAGAAAATCTTGCCACTTTGTGATATATTGATAAATAAAAATAGAAGTGATAGGCACAGCTACTGAACCACTGGAATAATATGAAACATATTTTACATCTCCCAAGACAACAGAAAGCAAGTTTACTAACCTTTGAGTCTCAGGAAGTAAGCTAATTATGTACTTTCTCAGCTCCTACCTGTATACTATTATTCTTTCCAGACCCTACTTTCTGTAACAAACAGTAGCAGTTAAATGCAATGATGCACTTAAGACTATAATAGAAAACAGACCATCAGTAGGACAGGGGGGAATAGAAAAGGCTCCAAATGTAAACTGTATACTTTCAATTACAGTTCAGAAACATAACATGCTCTTTGAAATCAAAGGAAAAGTAATGTTTGTACTAATTTATATTCCTAAAAAAAGTAGCTAACTAAATAAAATCCAAGACCTAGATTATAAGTCCTGTAGCTAACCTCAAAGGTGACCAAGAAAGTCTGTTCTCCATGGATAGGCCCTGGCTGTCTCCATTCCACTGTATCTATCCATCATTTAGGAGATCATGCATGAAGGAGCGGAGGCCGAGGAATCTTCCATCATATCCTGTCCTTGCAACTGTGTGAAGAAAGCAAATAAGCAGGATATTTCATACAGCCTGAATTAGCTCCCTTTGTACTGCTCTGCTGAGTTATAAACTGTGTTACCTAGAAACCAGGCATTAGGGGGAAGAGAAATGTCATAGATGTGCTTGAGTTTCTCTTACTGAAAACTTCCCAGAACTCACATAGCACAGAAACTCACATGACCTTAGCTTACTGAGATTAGCAAGAAGTTAGGACACTATACTAATGATATCTCTGAAACATCTTCAGTTTTCCTGAGTGTTACCCCAAATGCTCAGAGAAGGTTCTAATCTTGAGGAGAGGTACAGGTTATATCTCCCAAGGTATATGGTGAATGCATCATGGAGCACAAATGTATTTGAGCACATCTGGTCTTGCTTACAAAATTACTTTGTAGAGATGTCAGCAAAACCAAGACAACTTACCGGCATTTTGCTGCCTCAGCTCTTTTATATCTTGGAAAAAAGTTTTGATCGATAGCTCCTATGTCCGGTATCTTTCTCATTCTCCTCTGGTTTAAGGCTTCCTTTCATTATCCTTTTTGCAAATCGTATTTTCTCCTGGTTTATTTAGCCTTGACTCTCTTAATATTTTAACTGAGTTGCTTATCTCTAGTTCTTTGGTTTTGTCTTGCTATGGCTCAAAACTTTCTGTGGGCCCACTATTAGTATTAGCATTCTTTGTTGTCCTTGCTCTATTCCAGATTAGCTAAATAAGGCTGATTATACATATAAATAGAAACTGACAGGAGAAAGTCCAGTCAGAGACTTACTTTAGTTGTTCCAAATGTGCTTCTGGAGGACAGTTTCTGCCCCTTCTTTCTTTTGCCATTATACATAGGGGAATACTTGAAAAATAAATTTCTCTGACTAGTTAACATTAGCCTTTGTAAACAGTACCCTAAAACACATCCAAGATGTTCTTTAGGAATCGGCCAAAGGCAGTTGAGGACGACTCATTGGATCCTTCTCTTGTGAGATGCCTGGTCAGACTATATGTCAAGAGTTTCAGTACTTTGAATGCCTTCAGTACTTCAGGTATGAATTCATGTCACAACTAAGCTGATCTGACAGCTAGACTTACTGCTGAAATCAGCTGACTCTCTCTCACTCTTGACCATAAATGTCTGCTGTTCTCCTTAAGCAAGTTCTAGTGATCTTCTAGCCATTTAATGATGGAACGAAGTATGAAAAAAGTAATAACTACCCCTTATTTAGCTTCTTGATCTCCTCGCCATGTTTTAACACAATTACTATACCAAGTACAAAGGAAACATGACAGTTGGAAGGGGCAGAGTAATGATGGCTAGCTTAGGTATGGCTAAAAGCTTCAGCCTCAGATTATAGGCCATTTCTTTCACATTTTCACTCTTAAATGAGATCTGGAACACAGAATCACAGAAACACAAAATCACAGAATGGTAGGGCTTGGAAGTGACCTCTGGAGATCATCTTGTCCAACCTCCCCGCTTCAGCAGAGACACCTAGAGCAGGGGCACAGGACCACATCCAGGTGGGGTTTGAATGTCTCCAGGGAAAGAGACTCCACATCCTCCCTGGGCAGCCTGTTCCACTGCTCTGGCACCCTCATGTTGGATATCTGGAAAGCAAAGGACATGTAGTGAGCAATCCAGGCTCAGACTGTGTGGACTTAATCTGCCTGTGAACAAGATGGCCTCAGGGATGTTGTGAGTTAAAACCAATGTATGTAGCTATTACTAACAAATGTGATTTTGTATTTACCAAGACTTACAAGGTGGCATTGTACAAACTTACTGTGGGGACGTGCAGGATGGCATTACGTCTTCCTAATAAGCTGCAAATTCCAAGGTTGGCCACAGGTGCTACTCTGTCAACAGGGGCCACATCCCATACCATCGGTGGGAGTGGCTGGTTACAGTTTAGCAAAACCAAGGCAATCCACATTCAGGAGTTGCTGATGCTGCTAGTGGCTATCCTTGTGATGAAGCCCAAGGCTTCTGTACAATTAACAATAAGCTTGTGTGTAATAAGGTGATTACAGAGCTATATTAACTGTGCTGTGTCTGTAATAAACTGTCATTTGCTTGATCATATTGGTCGTGTGCTGTGTCCGTGACTTCCGCGTCAGCACCCTCACAGGAAAGAAGATTTTTCTCATGTTTAGCTGGAACTTCCTGTGTTCCAACTTGTGCCCATTGGCCCTTGTCCTGTCATTGGGCACTATCAAAAAGAGTCTAATCCCATTGTCCTGACACCCACCTGTTAGATATTCAGAGGTAATGATGAAATCCCCCCATAGTCTTCTCTTCTCCAGGCTGAACAAACCCAAGTCTCTCAGCCTTTCCTCATATGGGAGATACTCTTTCTTACCTTGCCTGTGAGGATGCTATGGGAGACGGTGTTGAATGCCTTACTGAAGTCAAGACAGACAACATCCACTGCTCTCCCTCAATCGAACCAGCCAGTTACGCCATCATAGAAGGCTATCAGGTTGGTTAAGCATGATCTTCCCTTGATGAATCCATGTTGATTATTTCTGATAACCTTCTTTTCCTCTACATGCCTTGACCCTTCAAAGATTTTGGTTGTGGTAGGCATTGCCCATAAACCAACCCCCTCAGCCTGAGGGAAGTAAATGCATCGTTGAACATAGTGCACATAATGTTTTGGAGAATTGGTACTATCATCTTCTGAGGAGGGATTTGGATTTCTTTTGGATTAATTGTATATTAAATCCCAATTTTTAGTGGAATCTTTGCCTACTATTTATTTCACAAATAACAAACAAAAATTAACTGTAAACGGGTAAAAGATCCATGAAGACAGACTCAGTCACTTTAATAATGAGTGCTGCTTAAATGAGCATAGTATAAATGTCCCCCAAAATCCTGAAGACCTCTCTCAGGTAAGAGAAGTATTTTTCTGATCATATGATTTGTTGCGGCATCCTCTGCATCACTAAATGAAACAAAGACAACACTACATATGTATAGAATGGCTTACCCAGAGAAACTTGATAGAGAGGTTTCCTTTCAAATAACAAACTGTTTGCCAGTATTTTCTCACCTGTATGCTTAAAGGAAATATAGGAAAGCAGAACAGAAAGATGAAAAAGAGGCTTCAGAAAAATCAGAGTTTATTTTTTGAAGCCTTAGGCTTTTTTTTTCTTTTGCTCTTTCTTTTCTTTTCTTTTCTTTTCTTTTCTTTTCTTTTCTTTTCTTTTCTTTTCTTTTCTTTTCTTTTCTTTTCTTTTCTTTTCTTTTCTTTTCTTTTCTTTTCTTTTCTTTTCTTTTCTTTTCTTTTCTTTTCTTTTCTTTTCTTTTCTTTTCTTTTCTTTTCTTTTCTTTTCTTTTCTTTTCTTTTTTCTTTTCTTTTCTTTTTTCTTTTCTTTTCTTTTTTCTTTTCTTTTCTTTTTTCTTTTCTTTTCTTTTTTCTTTTCTTTTCTTTTTTCTTTTCTTTTCTTTTTTCTTTTCTTTTCCCCCAGAAAGATGAGAGACATTAAAGGTAGGGGGGAAAGCCCCCTGCAAAAGCACCTGTTAAATGTATTTTCCAACTTTCATCTCTTCTTTTACTCTACTTAAGGATCTGCCTTTCACTCAAATAGTGCATTTATTTCCTATGCACATCAGGAGCATATATGTTCACTACTTCACAAAGAACTATAATTTAACATACAGCACTGGGCTATTAAAGCTAAAAGCTTTAAGAATAAATCACAAACCTGACACTTTTCTGTGGTTTTAACTTGACTAGGTTGGGAGGAGGAAGTGAATAAGAGAACAGCTTTGCAAGCTTCATCTAATACTTCAAATAGACTAAGTGCAGATTTTGTAGATTTAAATATTCACATTAATATTGATTTGCAGGAGTATCAGGGAAGAAAAACACCACCATTAAAAAGATAGAGACATAATTCCAATTATAGTTGTTGGTAATGGAACTGCTGCATTACTAAAAGCTACAGTCTTAGATTAGAGAGGCACAGTTGTGATTCAAACCCAGTGAGAAGATAAAAGGAATGAGAAACTTGTCATTGCTACAAAGCCGGAACCAATAAAGAATGTAGGCATTTAAACAGTAAGACATTATTCCTCCCAATAGAACTGAGCCACTATATGGAAGAAGAACTCTCAAACATTTGTCGAGCGAAAGACCTGTAAACTATGATTGAGTCCTGGGTTCCAGTTCAGATTTTCAAGACTGTTTCTGTATTGTACATGTTTGCTCTTTAATTTAAATAATAAAGAAGTCATTGTTCTAGGAGCAGAATGTGGAAACCATAAATCTCCCTATGAGTTCTTTAACTACCAGGGTACGGTCAGGATTGTGCTCTTTTTCACCCTCTCCCTTACTTTCTCCCATGTGCTCAGCCCCAGTCTCAGTCTTTTAAACAAACTCAAAAGCTGAAGAATGGTACCTCACGCAACTTACATTATAGCCTCCTCAGAGAAAGAATTTTAACTGAAGGTGGTAGAAGACCCCTTAGAATATGGGTTCTAGTAGGTTTTAGGTATGAATAATGTGGCCTTGCAAATCAGGTGATCTCATGGCTGGTGTGATGTGTTAGAGGAAGGGAAACAGAGGAGTGTGGATGGAAGTCATCTTCTGGGTACACATGTAAATTCTCTGCAAAGACAACTTTTCTTTGTAACAGTGTATAGTTCCTTTTTTGTTTCTGACAAGAAGCCAGTTTCTTTGTTTTGATAGCACACAGCATTAATATCAAGTCCCATCTGTCCTCTGTGAAACATAATTTTAAAAGAATTTCCTTGGTGTCATCCAGAATTTTAGTATTTCATGGAATACATATAGACAGAACCTGAGGAAGTGATTTTGCTCTCCAGCTAATGAAGACTTGCAGAATTTTAGAATGCAATGTTCTTTTTCCACTGCATGTAGCAAGAAACATTTTTTTAGACAACTTCAAAACTGTCCTTAAGATAACCAGGTACAAAGTAATACAGAATTTATACTGTTTTCTCTAAAACATAGGATTATTTGAACCGGTAGCCTTAATCACATCAGAGATTGATATATGCTTCCTTCAACTTGAATGACCCTAATTCTGGCTTTGAAAGATTTTTTAAACATTGATCACATTGTCTCTTTCAGGCCCTGTCAGACACTTGGTTTGTGTAAAGATCAGATCTGCCAGGATGTCAAGTGTCTATTCAGGGTTTGAAATAAAGACATGCAGAAGAGAATTCCTCACACTTTCAGCTCTTAACTTCCTTGCTCCTTCTACAATCACTATCAATGCAAAATAAGAGTGAGGTTTTGACAGATTAGGGGCAGGCACAAAAACACTGCAGACCTGGCTTTATGTATGCAAGATTGCTTCTTTCTTTATAAATTTTGGCTTTCATTTTTTGAAGCAGTTTATTTTTGTCAATTTTATTTACTTCACTGCCTTTTTTCCATTACTGTCTTGCAAATAGTAGTTTGTTTCAATGATGTAGTTCATTAGTATGTCATTAATAGTTCCAGGTATGCAAATTTTAAATCTAACCTAAATATTTTAGTGACGCTTATATTTCTTTCTCAACTTCCTTTTATGTTGTGCAGGTTTACCTTTTGTTAGACCAGTTATTTTAATGGTAGGATTGGTTTCTCTTCTGGTGAGATATTTATGGCAATATTTGTATATAATGGAAGTGTTTCTTTTCCTAAGTTATCTTTTCATATGTTACAATATATCATAAACAGGAAATTTAGAGTATGCACTTAAGTATCAGAACATATTTTTAATTTAAGCTACAACTCTCTATGTCAACCTAACATATTTAATTATTTTTTATATGGATATGTCATTCCATATACCGTATGGAGTTATAACCAACTGAAGCAACAGATAAACAAGGCCAACACCATAAGTGTAGTAAACAATCCACGCACAAGGTACTGACTACTTAACATGAATGCATTGAAAACTTATTCCGTTCCTTTCATAGTTTTGGTTTGCAAAGTGAAACCCTAGGTTTTGGTGTGAGTGCAATAACAGTAAACAAAAAGTTTTCTTGAGGGAAAAGATTCTTTATGGCTTAGTGCCTCAGTGAGGAATATAGTTCCCTTTGTAAGGACAAGAGGTCTTCTATTCCCTTAATGCATTCCATTGTGTTTCATAATTTTAGCCAATCACTGCTCCACCATATCATCTCTGCCACTTAGTCCTGCAGTTTGACAGAGAAGGTCACCTTGATAGGCAAAACAAAATGATTCTCTATTGAATTCACATACAATATAAATCAACGGGAGACTGCATGATCTCATTCAGGGTATGGCAGTCCCAAGAACTTCTGTCTTGTCAAGATACTGGCCCACTCATCTTTTTACATAAAAATCAGTAGTAGCCAGAAAAAAAGTGCTAACCAATTAAGAGCACATGCATCCATTCCTTCTGGAAGTGAAGATTCTTGGGCGTTCCCTGGACACACAAGAGAAAGTAACACTCCTTGGTTGTCCAGTTTTAATCTGAGAAACAGGACAAGCACTGGGTGCTATTACTGCTTGCATGTCCTGTCAAGTTGCAGCAATATGTAGCGTAGGCCCTCCCTGAACTAGGGGTTATGTCTGTATGGCTGTGCTTTAATAGTTCTCCATTACTTCAGTGACTTAATATAGTATTGTTACGAGTTGTTTATTTTTATCATAAAAGCCATCCTACCACAGTGAGATACAGAATGCAAGTGTGCACTATGTGAAAAATATAATAATTTTTGTTTTATTTATTTAAAATTTTAAAGAAAATGAGTGCTTTCTACGTTTTGTAATGTGAGAAATAGTAACCAACATTTCCTCATACTTTTTTTCTATATCATTAATTCCTTTATCTACCACTCTTCTATCCCTCCTATCTGTTTTCCATGCTGAAAAGTCCTAGTCTATAAATGTTCCTGTACATATTGTATAAGTTGCATTGGGTTTTTATCTTTATATCATATATATACAAGTGTGCACCGACGCTATTTTTTGTGATGGTTTGCTTAGTAAAAATCTTTCTTTGATCATCTTCATTGCCTTTCCCTTCATTCTTTCTTCTGTTATCTTTTTTCTTGGACAGTCTGACTACAACTACACACCAATATTCAGGACATGAGTGGTTTTTTATTTCTATTCCTTTTCTAGTAAATTCTAAGATTCAATTTACATCTTAGAGCATTGCTGAGTGATGTTTTCACAAGGACTCAATGTCATGGCCACAGAATACTTGCAAGGTAGTTGTTAATTTTGAGTCTACTGTGGTATATCTTCAGTTAGGATTATATTTCTCCTTGTACACTTGCTTTTATTTATGAACATTACATTTTTTATATTTTTAAATTTATTTCATAATCAGAGTCATTATATGATTGCTGAAATATTCAAAGTCTGTTACTTCTGAGTAGCCTGAATAATTATGCATCATCATCCAGCACTATCAGTCACTTCTCACACCTGATCTGGACAATTCACAAATACAATGAGCAACACAGGTCCAAAACAGACCCCTGTGGGATTCTTATCATTACCTTCCATCCATTACAGGAGCTGATCATTTTTCCTACATTTGTTTCCAGTCTTTCAGTCAACTATTTATCTGTGACAGGACTTTTCCACTTTCAAAAAAAAATCTGTTATAAGCTCTTTGGAAGCCCATATATACTGTTGCAAAACTTACTGGCAAGTTCATTGACATCACTAAAGACGTCTTTAAAATTTGTAGGGCGTGACTTTATTCTACAAAAGCTGTATTGACTTTTCATTGTGGTATCATACATTCACCTAATTTTATTCTTTATTATAGTTCTGACTGCTTTGCTCGGTACAAAAGTCAAATGCACTCAGGCCAGTGCCTGTATTCCTACATATTTCTTCTGAAGATCTTTATGAAAATGACATTGTTTTTGCTATCTGCCTTTCATGTGGTAGCAAGAATAATTTAAATGTGAGGTTATACACCATAGTCAACACTGTGGCAATTTCGTAATAAGGTTCTGCAGAGTTTATGCATAAAGAGAATCTAGTCCTTGCTGCTTATTTCTCCTGGTGGATCACCTTCTTCTAACAATACTTCAACATGAGATCATTCTTCATATTTGTCCCCTATGCAGATTTCTATAAACTTTCAAACTTCTTTGAAATGAACAGGTTTCTTTTTTTTTTTAAAAAAAAGCTCATTTAGCTTGTCTGCTATGACATTTGCTTCTCTGAGTGTGTTTAGCCCTGAGGCTGTAGGGGTGGTTTCTGTGAAAAGACATACGAACAAGCCCCCATGTCTAATAAAACCAGTTTCATCTGACTCCAAGACAGACCCACTGCTGGCCAAAGCTGAGTCAGTCAGCGATTTTGGTAGTGCCTCTGGGATATCACACCTAAGAACAGGTAAAAAGTGCTGTGCAACAACAACTGGGAGAGAAGATTGAGACTATGTAAAAGAAACAACTCTGCAGACACCAAAGTCAGTGAAGAAGGAGGGGGAGGAGGTCCTCCAGATGCCAGAGCAGAGATTCCCTTGCAGCCTGTGGAGAAGACCATGGTGAGGTAGGCTATCTCCCTGCATCCCATGGAGGACCATGGTGGAGCAGATATCCACGTTGCAACCCATGGAAGACTCCACACTGGAGCAGGGTCCTGGCAGGAACTACAGCCTGTGGAGAGGGGTGAATGCAGGAGCAGGTCTTCTGACATGGCTTGTGACCCTGTGGGGGACCCACTCTGGAGCAGTCTGTTCTTGAAGAACTGCACTCTATGGAAAGGACCCATGCTGGAGCAGTTTGTGAAGAATTGCAGGCCGTGGAAGGACCCACGCTGGAAAAGTTTGTGAAAGACTGCTTCCCTTGGGAAGGGACTCTACACTGGGTTGGGGAAGAGTGTGAGGAGGAAGGAACGGCAGTGGCAAAATGCTGTGAACCAACCACAAACCCCATTCTGTATTTCCATTTGTCAGGGAGGAGATAGAAGAGTTGGGAGTGAAGTTGAGCCCTGGAAGAAAGGAGGAGTGGGTGGAAGGTGCTTTTAGTTTTGTTCTTATTTCTCATTATTCTATCATGTTATTAACTGACAATAAATTACATTAATTTCCCTAAGCTCAGTCTGTTTTGCCCGTGATGGTAATTGACAAGTGATCTCCCTGTCCTTATCTTGACTCATAAGCTTGTACTCATATTTTCTCCGCCTGTCCTGTTCAGCAGAGGGAGTGATAAGGGTGGCTCGGTGGGCACCCGGCAGCCAGCCAAGATCAACCCACTACTTTTAGATACTGAAACCAAAACCAGCCAAAAAACATACATTCAAATTTCATTTAATGGCCTATTTCTGATCTTATCCATGTTGGTTATTCTCTCTTGCAACTCCATTTATATCAAGGAGTTGCTCATGGTTGCACTGTTTACAACAATGCACTTCATATAGTTATGCTTATTACAATTTTTAAAAAGCAATTTGTGATGTCTCCATGCTGTTGGCCATGTTGTGTTCTCTACAGTACAGGCTGCAGAGAAGCTGAAGGGTTTTCTCCTGGAAGCTTCTCATGTGTCCTCTTCTGCACCTAGAAATAAAATGCTTTTTTGCTTTTGGAAAATAAAGTATTTTCCATGGGTAATATAAAATCACAAGTGTAGTTTATAAAGTTAAATGGGCTTTCTTCAGATCATATAGTCTGATTTCTATATATGTAAAGGCTGTAAAATACTGCTTCTATCCCTGTAATGCAACCAATACAGCAATGTAGTTTGAATATATTTCTAGAAAAGCATCACATATGTATTTGATAAGAAATAGATCCAATGTACTGTAACTGTAACAGTTTGAAGGCACTGGTGGTGGTGGTGTGTATGCTCATTTTTAATGTCCTCCTTATTGTATCCTCTACAGCAGAAATAACCCTGTTCTATTTTCTCTTCAATAAAAGCATATGAAATCAAAATGAGAGGGGTAGCAGTGGTAATTTGTAACCAAGGAATAATCTGGCATGGAAGGCAAGAAGGCCCAACTGCAGAAGGAGTTGATGTGGCTGGAAGCAGGAATGCCAGAGACAGAACGACTCCCTGGAAGGGCATGAAGTTTCCCCTGGTGATAAGAAACAGCTGAAGCATTGTCTTGTAGCCATCCTAGAATATATGTGCCCAGGGACCACCCTTGGGCAGCAGAGCTGGGCTGGGGGGTGGACTCAAGGCTGGTTTGAGATACCTCATGCAGCTTCTCACAGGATTGGTGCTGGTACAAGCATATATAAGGAATCGGCTTGTGACACATCTTTGTAGACTCCTTATAGAACCACTTATAGCAGTAGGACTCTGCCCAATGCATTGTTCATTATTTTAATTATATTTGTACCTATATTTAAGTACAAACATGTGTTTAATTCATCTCAAGGGGTACTGTAAAAATTCCCCAATATTTATCACTTACGCTACTCCATGCCCACTAGACCTGGCTCCACAAGAATCACACTGAAGTCTGAACTTCTTAAAGAAGCACCACCAGAATAGTACTGTCCTCAAATTACTTAGCACTATGGTTTTGAAGTCTTAACCAGAACAGAAGAGACTTCCATGGAAAATCCACTCATTCCCGTTCAGTGTAAGGAACACTACTGCTGTGCAACCAGAGAGGCTTCTACTCAGTCTGAGAAAGCAAACCCTTACCTTATGTACCTTCAGGACAGCTTTTCAGATTAGAATTCCCAAGGGGAAGGAAACACTTTCCAGCATTGCTGGGGAAAAAAAAAAAAAAGTATTTTTAAGTCAAAAAGGCCTAGAATTAAGATGTACATGTGAAGATATCATTTGCATTTGTGACTTTAGTTTTCTCAGTTAGTTGGGTAGCTATAATTTATTTTTATGTTTGCTTAGGTCTATGTTAAAGTGATTTCAAATTTGTTCACACAATGAAGATAATTGGCTTTATTTTATGCCTGGAGTCTGCTTAAGCAGTGTCTCTAAACCTGGATTGAGGAAACACTTCCTTAAATATAGTGCATTCATAAACTTAAATAGTGGCGTCTTGCTGGTGTGTATAAATACATGACAGGCAGTTTTGTATGACAACACACATGCATGACAACAGACGTAGCTATTGGCATAGTCTTCCTTGATTAATAAACTGTAGTAGATACAGTTGTGTAACAAGACAGGTCTGAAATACCGTTAATACTGCTTATTGTTAAGCAGTCATACAGCTAGGTGACTGTGACCTCTGTTTCTTTAAGTAGATCTGCTGAAGAGTCACAGTTCCCATGTGCACCCGTGTGAGAGACTAGAGACTTCTTCCTTTAACCCCTTAGGTCCTTATTCTTTCTTTGTTTCCCTTATAGAACTAAAGCAAACCAGCATGATCTCCTGCCTATGGTTTTGAAATAGGCACATTCAAAAATATTATAGCTTTTGTCATTCATAAAGTTCATGCATCAGCTGTCTGTCAGCACTCTGCTGTCCTGTCACTGACTGTGATAATAACATGCCCGCAGAAGACCTTCTTTGCCTTTGAAGTAACTAGAGATCTAGTTGCAACAGCAATTCTTCTGGGAACAGGGCAAACTGTCTGCTATTCACAGTTTTCATACTCATCAGAAAATAACTCCAGACCAGATCATTAACCTTATCTAAATATACCCTAAAATCTGACATTTAAGGGTTTAAATTCTCATTACAAGTTACAGGAATGTAATAAAAATTGAAATTAGACAGTACTTTCAGCCCTCTACATCTTTGCAAGAAAGTAATCTCAAGGTTGAGTAACCATGGGGTGAGTATATCGGAAAAAATCCCTCATGTGGCCCTGGGAAAAAATCAAGAGAATATCAGAGCATTGTTTTCCACTGCCTCATGCTGTTGCCAATTGCCAAGCACCTCCATTGCCCAGCAATAGACAACCATGCAAGATTTTGGTTAAAAAAGAATCAGATACTTAAAGCTTCACACCTTTAAAATCAGTGAAAAAATCCCAGTCCATTCAGCATTTCACTGTCATGATTTAATATTCTCCTATGTCCTGGTTTCAGCTGGGATAGAGTTAAATTTCTTTGTAGTAGCTAGTATGGGGCGATGTTTTGGAGTTTTGCTGGAAACAACAGCGATAACGTGGAGATGTTTTAGTTGTTGCTAAGTAAAACTTACACTGGTCAAGGACATTTTTTCAGCTCCCCCTGCTCTGCCGGGTGCACAAGAAGCTGGGAGGGTGCACAGCTGGGACACCTGACCCCAACTGACCAATGGGATATTCCATACCATATGACATCATGCTCAGTATATAAAGCTGGGGGAAGAAGAAGGAAGGGGGGACTTTTGGTGTAATGGCGTTTGTCTTCCCAAGTAACCGTTACGCGTGATGGAGGCCTGCTTTCCTGGAGACGGCTGAACACCTGCCTGCCCATGGGAAGGAGTGAATGAATGCCTTGTTTTGCCTTGCTTCCGCGCGCAGTTTTTGCTTTACCTATTAAACTGTCTTTATCTCAAACCATGAGTTGCCTCACTTTTACTCTTCCGATTCTCTCCCCTGTCCCACCAGGGGGGAGTGAGCGAGCGGCTGCACGGTGCTTGGTTGCTGACTGGGGCTAAACCGTGACACCCAACAACTGTTTAAAAAAAAAAAAATTCAATATGAATCAATGCCTTTCATCAAATAAGAATACTGTTGAGAATTTAGGCTCTTATATTTAATTGTTTTATACTCTAGACTTATTCACTACTAGTCATAGATACTGAGTGGATTTCATTTCAGGTAGTTGGGTGTTTACTGTGTAGGTATCTGCATCTAGACTAGTCATCTTAAACTTAGTTTAGTCAATGAGGAAAAATAAGCAATCCCAGGCCCTGAGTCTTTTGACTTATTTTAGACATCTACTTTATAACAAGATCAATCAAGCCACAGAAGTGCCTACTGACTTTGCTGACTGCCTGGCAAGAGTGGCCAAATGAAGCCCCACATTTGGCAGATGAAACCTGCCCTCTGAGGCTTTGGTATGAGAGCACAGGGCATCTTATTGTTACATGTGAGTCTTCATAGTAAAATAACAGACCTAGGAAAAAATTGTTCAGAGGCAGTATGTATGTGCAGCTAATACAGAAAATCTGTATTTTGTGATTGTAAATACATACAGACTGCTTTGGCCTTATTAATGTTGTACAACCACAATCAACGGAAGTGTCAGCTTGTGAAAGTAGAATGACTAAAATATAGGGATGAAACATGAAAATGGAAGGCAGACTCATAAGCTCATAGCAACCTATGGTGACAACAACGACGAATACTGTCTTCTCTTTGTCCTGTCACTGAGAGGAAATGTATTCCTCTCTATTCAGCTGTTTGGCAGGCACTAAATTTCTGGAGTCCACATCATCATTTGGGCCTTTTATCCATCTGGCTGGAAATGTCTGCAGCTGTGTTGCAAGAAGCACTTAAATTGCCTACGAAGAACTTCTCATTTATGCATTAATTTATTTACTCTGAAAAGCGTATTCATGCATGCATCATCAATCATCTTCTATGAGCTTCAGACAGGTATCGTTCCTGAGCTGAGCTGCTGACTCATACTGATATCTAACACATGGATTGTATTACTGTTAAGTATTGTTACAGATGTTAGTGGCATAGGCACAGACTGGGCAGACTGAAGTAAGGGTGCTTTAACCGTAAAGTGAAAGCTGAATCATTGATGAGATATATAGACTTTCTGTGTCTGCAACTCTTAAGAGGCCTTTTGTCAGGGGAGATGCAAAAGAAATAGTATGTGACTATTTTAATTTTAAAAATTTTCAGCCATAACAAGGGGTGTATAATAATGAGTCAGAAGGAGAAAAAGCATGAGTTAACTATACCATATTAGCTGAAATATGTAAAAACTCCAGGTCTTGCAACATATATGGGATTGCTGGGATAGAAGAGAAGGAATAGGTACCTTGAGCTGATCATTTTACTCTGTACTTCTTGGGCTGATCTAAACTTCCCCACCTCTGTTACATAGCTCTGAATTCCCATAATACCAGTGGTAGGTGATGTTGACCATAGGATTACATCCTTAAATGAAACCGGGGAGGGGGGGATGTACAAAGCTTGAATGAAAAAAAAAAAAAAAGAGGAGCTGGGGGTCCTGGCAGACAACAAGATGAACATGAGTCAGCTGCTGAAGATCTAGTAAACCTCACAATAAACCTTATACATAACCATCTTGGGATATCAACAATAACATAACGAAAAGTTGAGGGAAGTGATTTTTCCCTGAACTTTTGCATCCCACAATACAAAGCAAGCTGGAGTTAATAATTGTGGTGATTAGGCATGGAGCAAAAAATACATAGTTTGAGGCTGAATGAAATTGGTTTCTTCAGCCTAGAGAAAAGGCAGCTGAGAGAGATTTTACTGCAGACTTCCACTGAAGGGGGACTGCAGAGGAGATGATGCCAGACTTCCCCCAGCAGTGCACAGTGAATGGCAAGACGCAACAGTCACAAGATTCAGCAAGGGATATTCTGACTGGATGTGTGAAAAAATCTCTTTGAACAGAGAGTGGGTAAGCACTGGAACAAGTTGTGTAGAATATCAGTAGAATAACTACCCTCAGAGATATTCAGAACTTGACTGGACAAGACTCAGAGCAACCTGGTCTATCTTAGAAGCCAGCACTCCTTTGAACAGCAAGTTGTCCTGAATGATCTCCAGGGATCCCTTCCAAACTTTATTTTTATGGTGCAGAAGCCTGTTAGCCCTGGAAGTAAAGAACTCTCCCTCTGGCAGCTGTGGTCATTAGTATTTACATAAAATCCTGCAGGAATTCTTGGCCAGCTACCTTCATCATTGGACTGCTGAAATCAGTCACTTAGACTACTGGTGACTATAATATGTTGGAACAGACAAATGCAATACAATGTAAATTAGAGGAAATGATTAAAATTACTTGCATCCTGATTTTGTTTCAGGGAAATAAATCATGTGTATCATTGTAGCTATTCACTGAAAACATCTGTTCAGTAGAAACTAAAAGCAACTAATATTTTTAACTGTATTAAAAAGAAATAGAGATTATTGAGAGTCTGACACTGAGGCATAACTCCTCCTATGATCTGGCCTGCAACTGTTTTATTTATTTTGGTTTTTACAGCAAGGTTAAAAAATGTTACTATTAATTTAGTGAATTAAGAAGTATTTCTAAGAGAGGTTTTCTACCTGCTGGTTTTCTGATGTCTTAATGAACTCAGTAAATAACGTCACTCAGTATATGATGGTCCCAGTATCAGAACTATGGGTTTTTGTCTGCCTTGATAATGAGATTTTTTTTATTCCAAATGTCAAATGTACATATTCTGCCTTTTCACCGCATTTATCCATAAATGTTATACACCCTGGATTTCACAAATTGTCAGGCATATTTATTGTGGGAGGGTAGCTTTCTGCTTCCAGTTCCCTTTCCATTTAGAATTGCTAATTAGTTACCTCACAGTTTAAGATGATATGCCATAGATTGCAAATTATTTCAGGGTAGTTATAAGCTAGATGAAGAGAAGCTGAAAAACAGGTGTCTGCCTTTTGATTGGACGCAGTGCTAGAAATGAAGAGAAAATGATTGCTGAAGAAGGAAGTTGGATAGAAATCTTTACCTTGCCATGTGAGTGCACCCAGTATGCTTGACAATTTATCAAGAAAGCACATACGCTGTCTCTTCTTAGAGATTTTAATAGCAAAACTAGAACAATATGTCAGGGAAAGGATAGGATACCAGCAAACACATAAGGATTGAAAAATGTACACAAGTTGTCCTTTATATTGTTTAGAATTTGGGCCCTGTGGAGGAAGCAGAGGTCTGAATTGTATAGTCAGTTTGCATCCCAGTCTTGAAGATGAACTATATCCAAATTTGGGGTTTTAAATTCATTATGCTATGCCTTCCGATGGTTTGCATGTATAGTTTTAAACAGTTAAAAGTATGGTATGCTTAACAGTATGGATGAAAGCTCTTGCCTCTAGGATAAACTATACATTACTCCAAGTCAAGAAAAGCCTTAAACTTCTGATGTGCCAAATTCTTTGGCATCCAATAATTTCACTAAGAATTAGCTCTTTTTAAAGTACTATGTACACAGGGCAAGAGAGAATTTGCTAATTTTTGCATGTCATTCCTTTAGCTGGAATGACTCCTGAAAGCCTTGTTGGGAAACATTCCTGAAAAAGACAGCATATCAAGTTCTACCATGCACAAGTTCAAAGACAAATTCTTTCTGAAAACAGAAAGGATAAGCATGAACTTTTAACCTTCGTTGAACATTTTGGTCACCTCTAAAGTTAGCCAGCATCAACAGCATAAAGTAACTTTTCTCTCTTGTCAGTTATAACTCCTTGAAATTTCCCAGAAAAAGCAGACAAAGCAAACAAAAAATCATGCAGTAGTTAGAACTTTCTGCCATTTCTCAGGTTTTTGTGGGTGCACAGCTCAGAACTGTAGTTTCTGCAGTCTGTAGCCACCCTTTCTGTTCTTACAGAGATTGCTAAGGAAGGGGCAGAGCCTGGAAATCACATAAGGCTGGAAGTTTAGCTGAAATTGGACTGGAACCCTGGCTTGAAAAGCACGTTTCCATGATATTCATGTCATCTGCATGTTATCCACGGTATTCCAGAAACTTGGGATGTGTGACTTACACTGCCTGGGAAATCAGTTGTCTCCAAAGTCAGAAAAAGAAAGAAAAATCTCTGGGTCTGATGCAATATTGCTGATAGAATTGCTAGCCCTGCAGTGTGGTTCCATCCCACCACTACTACTGAGATATTAATCTGAACTGTTGGATTATTTTAACTGCTATTACGTAGCACACCCTACAAGTGCAATTTTGTTTATAAATAAACGTTTCATAATTAAGTACTGAGGATTTTCAGTACTTATTTTTTTTTCTAGAAAACAAACAAAACCACATAAAAATTCAATTTCCTGATGACTTCTTGCAAAAGACATCTAGAACTCTGAGACAGAGAAAGTTGAGAGCAGCCCATCATAACATGGATGGAAACAGATAGAATTAAGGTTATTCCCTAACAATAAAATTTTGGAGCACAAATTTAGAAAGCAAGTGCATGAATTTTAGCCATTCTAAAGAATTTAATAGAAGGTTTCAATTATTTCCTAATATGTGCAAAGATTATTCAAAGTACCTATGGAAAGGATATTTTTTTCCAGGTAGGAGATATAACTTTATAGAGTCAATTTTTCTTGTTAAGAAATAAAACCATTGTGGGAGAGCTCTTGACAGGGCATGAGGACAGTAATTATTACAAGGCCATGCAATAAGGTGAGCCTTTTCCTCTCTGCTAAAAGAACTGCAGCTTTGCTAGGACAAAGAATTGTCAGTTTGTATCTTGCACAGTCCGGCACATAATGTAATATATACCTAATTCAGCTTCAAGCTTGAGGAATAGGATAGCGTTTGAGATTATGACATCTAAATGTAGATGTCTTCACGGTGATATCTTTATGTCCTGGGGATGTGCATGCAATAGGGATGTGGGACTTGAAAAATTTCCTAAACAAAATTTTCAGGGTCTTTTTAGGTGCCCTACAGTATCTCACTCAGCTTCTAGCTGTCACTGTGGGTGTCCTGTAGGTCTTGTGTCAGATCTACTAGTCACACAGGAAGGTCTTGGAAAACTTCATATGCCTTTTAGGCAGCTGAATTTGAAGCCGCAAGGGATGCTAAGGTGGACAGCTAGAGCAAATGTATTAGTTTGAATGCTCCAAAGTAACACAGAGTAAAGGATGTACAAAAAACTCATGCCTTATTGAAGTGACAGCTGGAGACCTAGTACAGTGCCTTGGGACATCATCAATAGTACTAAATCTTATGTGTGGGTACCTGAATAAATTTCTCAGTGCTTATGTAAGCTATTGATTTATACAAGATACAGGCAACAACAAAATTTACAAGCTCATTCTTCTTAAAGATGAAATGATTGTCTGAAGATATGTGCTTAATACTAAATATCCCCTCTTCAGAATCCTGAGAAATATATAGTATTTGTGTTTATTTTTCACCAAATCTGAAACAGATAAATATGAATTCTGTTTTAACATAAGAGGGAAAAGAAAGACTATTTGAGGAATGTTTACAGCTTCCACATAAATATCACAGATTATGAGTCTATTTTAAGCTGTGGTCACAGATTCACAGAGTTTGAGGATATTTCCTCTATTAAAGAAGCCATTGGTGAGTAAACAACAAGGCATTTGTTGAAGCTTGTTTGTTCAGTATTGAGAGCATATTAAGTTATTTTGGTCCAACAAAATAAAATTACAGTATAACTTTGACTTCATCATACTACTTTTTTGAGCAACATATATAATCATGATCACTCCTCATTAGAACTGCTTCAAGAATTATTGTTAAGCATATATTGTAGCTGTTGGAAGTTCTTCTAATTTAGAATCATAGAATCATAGAACCTTTTAGGATAGAAAAGACCTGTAAGATCATCAAGTCCAACCATTAACCTAGCACTGCCAAGTTCACCACTAAACCATGTCTCTAAGCACCACATCCAAATGTCTTGTTAAATACCACCAGGGATGGTGACTGAGCCACTTCCCTGGGCAGCCTGTTCCAATGGCTGACAACACTTTCAGTGAAGAAATTTTTTCTAATATCCAATTTCAACCTTCCCTGATGCAGCTTGAGGCCGTTCCCCCTCATCCTATCACTAGTAATTTGGGAGAAGAGACCAACACCCATCTCACTACATCCTTTCTGGTAGTTGTAGAGAGCGATAAGGTCTCCCCTCAGCCTTCTTTTCTCCAGGCTAAACAACCCCAGTTCCCTCAAACTCTCCGCATAAGACTTGCTCTCCACAACCTTCACAAGTTTCAATGCCCTTCTCTGGACACGCTCCAGCACCTCAATGTCCTTTTTGTACTGAGGGGCCCAAAACTGAACACAGTATTCGAGGTGCAGCCTCACCAGTGCAGAGTACAGAGGCATGACCACTGCCCTGCTCCTGCTGGCCACACTATTCCTGATACAAGCCAGGATGCTGTTGGCCTTCCTGGCCACCAGGACACACTGCTGGCTCATGTTCAGCCAGCCGTCAGCCAAAAGCCTCAGGTACTGCTCTGCCAGGCAGCTTTCCAGCCACTCTTCCCCAAGCCTGTAGTGTTGCATGCCAAAGTGCAGGACGTGGCACTGAGCCTTATTAAATCTCATACAATTGACCTTGGCCCATTGATCCAGCCTGTCTAGATCCCTCTGCAGAGCCTTCCTACCCTCAAGCAGATCAACACACATGCCCAGTTTGGTGTCATCTGGAAACTTACTGAGGGTGCACTCAATCCCCTTGTCCAGATCATCGATAAAGATATTAAACAAGACTGGTCCCAAAACTGAGCCCTGGGGGACACCACTCATGAACAGCTGCCAGCTGGATATAACTCCATTCATGACAACTAGTGGGCTCAGCCACTCAACCAGTTTTTTACCCAGCAAAGAGTACACCTGTCCAAGCCATGAGCAGACAGTTTCTTTAGGAGGATGCTGTGGGAAACAGTGTCAAAGTCTTTACTAAAGTATACGTAGACAACAACCACAGCCTTTCCCTCATCTGCTAGGTGGGTCACCTGGTCATAGAAGGAGATCAGGTTAGTCTAGCATGATCTGCCTTTCATGAAGCCATGCTGACTGGGCCTGATCACCTGGTTGTTCTGTACATGCCGTGTGATGGTACTCAGAATGATCTGCTCCTCAAGCTTCCCCATCACCGAGCTCAGACTGACAGGCCTGTAGTTCCCCAGATCCTTCTTGCAGCCCTTCGTGTAGATGGGCATCATATTTGCTAACTTCCAGTCAACTGTGACTTCCCTGGTTAGCCAGGACTGCTGATAAATGATAGAAAGTGGCTTAGTGAGCACTTCACCAGCTCCCTTAGTACTCTCAGGTGGTTCCCATTTGGCCCCACAGAGTTGTGTATGTGTCTAACTGGTATAGCAGGTTGCTAGCCATTTCTCCTTGGATTATGGTGGCTTCATTCTGTTCCCAGTTCCTCTGTTCCAGCTCAGGGGGTTGGATACCCAGAGAACAACTGGTCTGACTATAAAAGCTTGAGGCAATGAGGCATTAAGTAACTCAATGTTTTCTTCATCTTTTGCCACTATGTTTCCCCTTGCATCCTATTAAGGAAGAGGATTCTCCTTCACCCTTCTTTTGTTGCTAAAGTATTTGTGGAAACATTTTTTAATGTATTCTACAGCAGTAGCCAGATTAAGTTCTAACTGGGCTTTGGTCCTTTTAGTTTCCTCCCTACCTAAACTCACAACATCCTTGTAGTCCTTGCCTCTCATTGCCTGCCCCTTCTTCCAAAGGTCATAATCTCTCTTTTTTTTCCTGAGTTTCAGCCAAAGCTTGCTGTTCAGCTTTACTTTCTTTTCCCATCCATTTTTTAAATGACTGTAAAACTGTCAAAATGGCAGACACCAAGAGTTCTAGATAAATTAATATTCACAAACTTGATAAAGCAGTCTCACTAGGAACTGATCTGGCAGAATTTATCCTTCTGTATAGCATATTTTTTCTATCAGATCCTTGCTTTGCTTATTCAAAAATTTATTTGAAAATACAATGATTAAAATAGGAAGACTTCCCAATAGATTCTAAAGACTGAGGAACAGAACAAATGGAACACATCATTCTTCAAAATCATTGTATATTGTTGCTCAAAATTAGAAACAACTTACAATGGAAAAGATAAAGACAATTATTCAGCCAGATTACAAGCAGACCATACTTGCTTCCCAGAATATCATTATATCTACAGTTTTGTCTTTTTTTCTTCCCTGTCTCTGTTCTCTCCATCTGCTGATTGGTCACACTACAAACAGCCTATAATAATAACTAGTTACTGATTTTCAATTGCTCTAAATTTTTCATTTCCATAGTATTAATTTAGTGAACACTTACTATTTTTCTGTGGTTTTAACAGTGGAATGATTATTGCAATATGGTACAATCCAAGTTTTTTTGTCTGGCTGGCGGATTTTTAATGGTGTCTTTGAGTAAATTATATACCATGATTGCATAAGTCTTGAATAAATTAGCTAATCAGAAAAAGGTTAAAGAAGTTAGATTTTTGGGCAGCTTTTCTTTCTTTTGATAAAGTTTTGAGCCCTACTGAGACATCTAAAGAAATTAACCATGAAGTTGATATTATAGTTTAGATCTCCTAGTAAATAATAGAATGAAGACTGAGACCAAATTGTATATTCTTGTTCCACTTCTCAGAGAATACTGTGCCACCCCTGGATGGAAGATAAGAAATTAAGAAAATGTAAATGAGCTGTTAATTATAATTTATCCATGTAATGTGGATGTATATAGCCCTTTTAGGATTAATAGATTAAAATGATCAAATTTTTTGTAGAATTTGTAAATTGCAAGATTCATTTCAATGCTCAGAGCAGCATATACGTTCTCTAAAATCGAAATAAGAAGAAAGATGTTGGTTTAAATGAGCAAAGTGGGTACAAATCACAATGGAATATAATTTATGGAAATAATCAACTCCCTCTCAAAATTAGGGGTGGAAGAGAAGCATCAGCAAGACTATGACTGGGTAGGACACAGCATTTCTGCAATGCATGGGTGTTGACTGGACCAGCAGGGAATATTTAGCAAGAAAAGCTAAATAGGAACAGGGGCATTGTAGTAAATTTTAAAAAGATATGTAATCAAATAATCACTAATACAGCCCACGTACACACTGACACTGAATAATATGTCTTTACTCAGTGACAATTTATTGCAGGTAATTTTCTCAAAAGAATCTTTAATTAGGCATGATCACAACTAAGTGTGAGCGATGGCTTTCATCTCTCAGCCACTACCACATTTAGACAAGATGGCTTCGATTGCCTTTTTATTAACCATACATGTATAATTTCTTAGCTGACTTCCTGCAAATGTAAACATACATCCTTGAAGAACTACAGCTGGCTTCTTGAAGACCACATTTCACAGGAACAGTTGCCTTAGAAAGATTGCTAAAAACAGGATTTATCTTGCTTTTTATGCTTTACTTTTTATGATATCAGTTTCGTATGATGAAATTTAGAGGTAAAATAGTCCAAAATTGTACTAGAGTGATGGTATTCACTGAAGAACTGAGTGAAACTGGATTGTTGGATTAAACATTACACAAATCATTATCACACTATGGGGGTAGGGGGGAAACAGCACCTAGAAGAAAATCAGAGACTAACTACACAGTAGATGTCCCACGGATTACTAAAACCAATTAACACATGATCAGACCTTCACAAATAGAGCTATGATGAATGGAAATGGAAAAGACAGATTAATTATAAAGGATAGTACCAGAAAGCTGAAAAGAACCTACAAGATTTACTGCGTTTTTCATGCTTCTTCTTACAGTAAAGTATTTCTTTGCTACTATGTTTCAGATTTTGACACTAGACCTCTTTAAAAAAGCACATCTGAAATTTTACTGCAACATATATAATATTTATAGAAATAAACTGGCTAACTTTTATTACAATAACATCTAAGCTTGCTTGCTTTCTTTTTCTTTTTTTTTTTTTTTTTTTTTTCCCTTCTCATCATAAGCATCTTTTTCTGGAGAGGTTGGAAAGACAGATGACAGCAGATCTGAAGAAACGCAGCCTGGCATCTAACTAAATTGACTAGTGCAATGTAATACTGTTGCCAGACTGTATTTGTCAGAAGTAGCTATAAGAATGAGGCCTAAAATATGTTTGTGAGAAAGACAAGAAGTTGGCCAAAACAAGTGGAGGACTTTGCAAACAAAATTATGTGTAAACTTTGAGGATCCCTGGAAAAAGGACATGTCCATTATAGGAATATGAGAAACTTTTTGCAGTTGGTAATAAAAAATGATGGCTTGCAAAAACATAATTTCATTTCACAAGTGTCCTTAAAATGACATTTTGTTATGCAAAGAATAACCTTGACTGTCAAAAAGTATGTTACTAAGAAAACAATTGAGGCAAATATTCAAACTCCCAAGCATTCAACAAAAAATAGAAACTCATTTGAAAATCATAAGTAGTTCTTTCATTTTACCTAGACTTCCTGAATTTTCAGGAATATTCCATTGTATTTACCATTTTTCCTCTATATAATAAAGTCTATTGTAGTCCAGTAATTGTGTTTTAAAAACAACATAAACATTTTCTTATGCACTTGGATATCCCCTGAACTTGGATATTTGAAGATATATTAAATATAACACTGAAATTACAAAACCAATTTAGTTTTGTCATAGCATGTATAACACTTGATTTACAGTTTCAAAATATTCTGAAATGAACAACCAGTAACAAAATTTGCATCATCACAAATCTGTGATGATGTTATTCCCAGATTCTAATGGAACAATAATTTGTTCCCAAAAGTTAGGATTCCTAGCAGCTCATTTATGTCTTGCAGAAGCCAATACTGCATCTTCCGAAGGGGCTAGAGTCACCCATAGGCAAGGCTCTCGCATGAACTGAAGCAAGTTGATGACACCATGAACTGAAGCAAGACCAAACCAAGAAAGCACATATCTAGTTCCCCTTCCCCATCAGACAGGTTAAAATTCAGGTAAGATCCAAGCTCTTGAGAACCAGAATAATTACAGTATGAGTATTTCAACTAATGTCAGATGAAACTTTCTCTCAGAAAACACAAATTCAAAGGTCAGTACAACAGCCAGGAGCACAATATACGATATAAATGGACACTATATTAAAAAACCCACTGACCCCTTGAGTAAGTAGAAAGTTTCCAGGCTTACCAGGATTATTCTGGAGGCAGAATAATCTCACTGGGCCTGGTAAGATTCAACCTGTACCTTGTGAGAGACTGATCAGTCCAAAAGAATGTATTTGTACTCATTTTCTTGTGGAAGATTTCCACTTGGTGTACTCCATGCTTTTTCCCCCCTTTAATTTTTTCCTGAAAAATTCAGAAGTTGAACACTCTTCCTACTGTGAAAAGCACATACTTTTCTCCCTTTTATTTCTCCCCTCAGTTTTGTATTAAATGTATATATATATATTTACTGATAACTTGTATCTGCTTAGCCCAGAAGGGCTTTTTCCTCCTCTACAGATGTCCTGGAAAAATCAGTAACTATGGAAAGATAACGTTTAAAGCAATTTCAGCAACTCACAGCCATTTTCCTGAGGGATCTTATTGTCAAGTTTACAAAGTTAAAATCAACAGAATCCTCAATCACTCTACGCTTATTCTATTTTTGGTCTATAGTTATCACATGAATTTAACAGTGCTCAATAGTTGTTCAAAATGACTAAGTGGGTAGAGGAGTGTTATCCAAATTTCCTCATTGTTCCCAGTAGAAAAAGTTCCCCATTAAGGAAACTGCAAGTTGCACCAGCCTTGATCTAAGAGCCAGTGACATACTCTTTCTGTATTCCCTCTCTTCCACAACTAACTTCACACCAAGATGACAAATAACCACCCTACTTTTTGAACACCCAACCCTTCCCACCATCTTCTCAACACCTCCAAAATGAATCATTATACATCACACTACAGAAGTTTATCTGTTTTCATGGATGAATCCAACAATATTTAAAATAAAGCAACACTAAAGAAGAACAAGTTTCTTCTTCCCAGAAAGAAAGGGTCTTTACTTTCTGCATGCACAATATCACCAACTCTGAATGGTAGAATTGCTATCACCATGAAATATTGTCCTTATTTCCTTATTTTCCTTAGTTTTAAGAAACTTAAAGAAAAGTTTAATAACTCCTGTTATTTATAATGTTCAGTTGTATGAAAAAAAAAATAAACTGAATGAATCTGAAGTAACGTAATTCTGCTATTAATTTCCATTTTGGAAGCAGATTTTATTCTGCCTATGTGACGTCCTTCTTATGTTTCAATGTGTGATGTCTCCTGTTTCAATTCCTGGCTATTTTCTCTCATTTTGGAGGTCACAAGCATATGACTGTCTGAGGATTTTCCAACTGCTGGTAATTAAGTTACTGGATTTCACTTTGGGAAGTGTGGAAATCTGGCAGTCCAGTGCTACTGGAGAAAGAAATTGTGGAAGGAGGGAGAAGGGATGGAAAAGATGTTTCTGATAAACTTTATAAGATGATTTTCCCAAAAAGATCTATATTCTTTGGAAATTCTTGTCATCATTGTATGGTAAATGAGTCTTTCATAAGTATTTTGAGGTATGTTCTCTATGGTTTCAGAAAAAAAGTCTGACATCTCAGGTCCACTTTTTAGGTTAAGTGAATGCAACTAAAATTTTTTGAGGGGATTTCTTTTTTCTAATTCATATATATCTGAAAAAAGGTATTTTTATCAATCATGTTTTAATATTTGTCACAGAATCTGATAGGCAATCTCAGAATCTTCAGGAGTTCAGTTCTGTTTAAGTAAGCATCCAAAAGTATGAAGCTTATTTGTAAAAAATCAGAAAGCATACAAAAGTATAAGTCAATAAATGTATTGTTGGGAAACATGCATCCCTTGAAAATGTAATATATGTCTTCCTCAGTCTTACCAAGCAATTCAATTCTGTACTTTTGGACACACAAACAGTTTTCATGAAAATGGGAAACACTGCAACTTAAATAACAAGAAAAATCAGTAGATAAATATAAATCTGGAAAAAAGTTCATATTCTCTGGTTAACTTTGTCATCTCGCATATTTTTCGAAGTAAATTTTACATTTCAATACATTATTAAATATTCTTCACAGCATCTCAGTGAATTAACTCTTTTTAGTCTAATGCAATCGAACAGGTGACAGGGTTTTTTTCCTAGCAATCCTGGCATTTGCCTAACAGGCTGTGACTTAAATGGGGGATATTTTCTGTAGATTTTACAATTATGATTATTTACAAAATAATCACAACACCTATTGACAAATCTGTTAAAATTTGTGCACTACTACTTTTGATTACACCTGTCCATTAATGTTTGAAACCCCTCTTCATGGCATGTCATTTCTGTACTGAATTCAAAGAGATTATTAATACAGTTAAAGTTTAACATTTTTCTTTGAAAAATGAGGCTATAATGTAGTGATATGTATCACTTCATTAATATTGATTTACCTCTACTACTTTTGTTGTTGGGTAATTTACTGAAGAGTTTCTTCCCTGTGTTTTAAAAGAAAATGTCAATATATATATATAATAATGAAAAAATCATTAAAATCTAGCTGAGTCATTTTTCCCCTGCAGACACCTATTAAAGTATTGATGAAGATGGAAGGATGGCTCATTACCTACAAAGGTCTCACGGTAGTGAGGGGAAAGGATGGAGCGTAGTGGGCAAGAGTACAACATTTAAAGATATTGTAAACAGAATTAGCAGAAATTTTTGAAAATATGAGATAAAAGATGAAGTCCAACACACATTTCAGGCTTTATCCAAACCTTTATATACCTCCAGGGTTTAAGGAGTTCTCTAAATGCTGTACGTAACACAGAGGTATAGCAGAAAGAAGCCTAGAACAGACACCCTCTTGTCTTCCAAAAGCACAGTAATATACGTCAGAACAATTTAAGTCCCTCCAAGATACAAATTACAGGAACTGTGAAAACTAGAAGAACAGTACCTCCCACTTCCAGATCAGTTTTGGTTGCAGAATAAAGCATCATCATCTTAATGTGTAATAGATAACTGATCTATTTTATCATAGGCCAGTCAAGCTTCCTTTCTTGTTCTTCCATTCAGCACAGTTTCCACAATCCTGCAAGATGGAAAAAAATAACAAAAAAAAATTTATTGTTTCATTACCTGGGCAACTCTGAGATAAGCCTTCTGCATTGTAGATTATTTTTAGTTTCCTGTCATTATATGTTACAGCTGGAGGGTCTAGTTGATTGATTATCCTGTTGCTGTGGACTAGGGCAAGTCTATTTCTCTCAGTTCAGGGCAATCCATTACAGGTCCTGAATAAAAGTGCAAGCTTTCTACATCCATCCTATGGGAAGGATGATATTTAAAAAAAAAAAAAAAAAAGAAAAGAAAAAAAAAAAAAAGAGAAGCTTTTAAAACTGCAGTCTTCACACTGAATAAAGTACGGTTTTCCAGGAGCCAGTGTAGATAGAAATGCACTCACATAAAAAAACCTTTATCTTACATTAATACTTTGGTGGAGGACATATAATAATAAAGGGAACAGTGTTATGTGTTTTTTTCTAATGAAAATCCTCCTTTTGTTATATATAAAAGTGAAGTCATATGTCAATATAACAATAGATGAAATATTATCTAGACTTCTTAGGATAGAAGAGATTGAATTTGTTATTTCAAAATGTTTTAAACCACTTTAATTAAATAGGTGGGTCATTTCTTTTAACATGCAAGAACTAAACCAGGTTTTGAAATAAACTGTCAGGTTTTCCTCCTTCCTCAATGACACTATTTAAGGCCTCTAGAGAACAGGACCAGGTATGATAAGTATCAGTATCATATAATTTGCTGCTGTTCTTCCTACATTTTATTAGAACTTGACACTGTTAACTTACAGTGCTTTTCTGCTGGCATCTGATTTCACTTTTATAGGCTCATGAAACTAAACGTGACAGGATTTTCTTTTAATGTTGTCTCAAACATCCAAGGGCATTTAAACCTGCAAAATAGATCAGATACAGTACAGTTTTCCTTATTGGTATATGTTGCTAAATAAAATGTTATTGACATGGCCGATTATCCTTTCTGCTAAATGGTATACAGCTTTGTTTGATGTTTGGGAGTCATACATCCCAGGAATGTACTGATGTTGACTTGTCTGTAGAATTACTATATAAATAATAAAGACATTTTACAGATATAGAAACAGCCTCCAATTTTTAAGACCCCTTTTTAGTCATAAATCCTGTTGAGAAAGGTTCCATAAACTCTATCTGCTTTAACATTGATCTGACTTGCATTTCAATACTTCCAGCTTTTCTCATTCCTGGTTTATTTATTTTATCCATTTCTTTCTCACTTTTATGAGACTGACTCTTTTTTCAGTGGGCAAAATGAAGCAGGAGAAAATCAATCATTGCTCAGTGTATATGATGCCCTGGGCCTAACATCATCCTACTGGGAATACTTTGCAGATTTAAGCTGCGCTCGTTTGTACTTTATTTGCAGGAGGAATTAACTTCCCCATCATAGGTACTTACTTGCTGATTTTAGTTTCCATAAAAATATATTTATTGTATAAAAAGTTCAAAGACCTCAGTCACACATTACAAACCAAATACAAATGTAATAGCTTCCCTTAAACCCAGAAAGAAAAGAAAATATAAAGCATCCAGTTCTCTGTGCACTTACCCTTCTCCTCAGGATAGTTTGGGGAGCACATACTCAAGTTTAGCACATTCTTGGTATTTTGGACTGGAGGACAGAAAGAATTCTAGAGTTTAGGGATTATCCTACCAAAATTTCTAATGTTTAACTTTTGTGATCGCTGCTACTGTTGGTCCCAGAAAGATCTGAATGTTATAAGAGTCAATGTCTATAAGCCAATGTAGTGACCTCTTTGTTGGCTGAAAGAGAAACCCTGTGAAGTTGCCATCTTTAAGCAATCAGAAGAGTCCACATTTTCTGAATAACACTCTCAGAAACCTCAATATGAGATAAACAAGAGGAATCAGTGTTGGATTCCTGAAGAATCAATTGTAAAAGCTCTCTAAGACCTTTCTTGTGCAACCTTGAAGGACCCTTAGAAACAGGTCCACCTTCTCAAAAGGCTTCTAAAGAAAAGCAATCAAAATAAGTCTTCTTTTCAGCACTTTTGTCATGGTTTAGCCAGCAGCTCAGCCCCACAGTCACTCGCTCACTCCCCCACCAGTAGATGGCGGAAAGAATCAGGAGGGTAACGCTCGTGGGTTGGGATAAGAACAGTTTAATAATTAAAATTAAAAGAAACAACAACAGAAATGCAATGTAAAGGAGAACCACGAGAGGCACAAAACCTGGGGGGGAAGGGAACGAAGCGCCGAAACAAACCGCATGCGCGCAGCCACTCACCGCCTGCCGACCTGACGCCACGCTGCTCCTGAGTCGCCAGCTGTCCCCGCTTAATATACTGGTCGTGGGGTCACATGGTACGGAATGAACCTGCCAGTGGCCAGTCGGGTCAGCCCCCCCCACCATGGCCCTGCCCCTCCCAGCCCCCCCGCCGCCACATGGCAGAGCGCGAGAACCTGGAAAGGTAGCCGACCCCCACAGTGAGGAGAATTAACCCCTTCTCAGCCAAAACCAGCACAACACTGAAGAGAGCTAACAGATGGAATTGTAGAAAATATATTTCATGAGTAAATGTTGCCAGTGCTCTGATCTTCAGCTTTTAAGAGCATGGTAATAAGTCAAAATTTAGCTAGGTGATACCCGTGCCCTTGTCCTATAATCATTGTAATAGTTAAACAATGTATCTGGAGAAATCACCAATCATTATCAGCATTGGCTTTGCTATATCCAGGAGATTAAAACATTCAGGAGCTTATATTGGGACTTTCTAGTGAAGTGGGATTGTCAGAGATCACCTACCTAATATATCAGGTTTGCATGGCAAGGTTTTGGTAGTGGGGGGGCTACAACAGTGGCTTCTGTGAGAAGCTACTAGAAGCTTCCCCTATGTACGATAGAGCCAATGCCAGCTGGTTCCAAGTAGGACCTGCCACTTGCCCAAGACCAAGCAAAAGCCCATCACCGATGGTGGCAACACCTCTGTGATAACATATTTAAGAAGGGGGAAAAAAGCCTGCACAACTGTAGCAAAAGAGAGGAGTGAGAACATGTGAGAGAAACAACTCTGCAGACATGAAGGTTAGTGAAGAAGGAGGGGGACGACACACTCCAGGTGCCAGAGCAGAGATTCCCTTGCAGCCCGTGGAGTTTAACGGTGGAGCAGATATCCACCTGCAGCCAATGGAGGAGGCAGGTGTCTGAAAGGAGGCTGTGACCCTGTGGGAAGACTGTGCTGGAGCAGGGCTCCTGGCAGGGCCTGTGGATCCATGGAGAGAGGAGCCCATGCTGGAGCAGGTTTGCTGGCAGGGCTTGTGACCCCATGGGGGACTCACGTTGGAGCAGTCTGTTCCTGAAGGACTGCACCCCATGGAAGGGACCCATGTTGGAACAGATTGTGAAGAACTGCAGCTCATGGGAAGGATCCATGTTGGAGAAGGTCATGGAGGACTGTCTCCCATGGGAGGCACCCCACACTGGAGCAGGGGGGAGCGTGTGAGGAGTGCTCCCCCTGAGGAGGGAGGAGTGGCAGACAAACATGTGATGACCGCAACCCCCATTCCCTGTCCCCCAGCGCTGCTCAGGGGGAGGAGGCAGAGAGCTCAGGAGTAAAGTTAAGCCTGGGAAGAAGAGAGGGGTGGGGGAAGGTGTTTAAAGATTTAGTTTTTATTTTCTCATTATCCTACTCTGATTTGATTGGTAATAAATTAAACTAATTTCCCCAAGTCGAGTCTGTTTTGCCCATGCCAGTAATTGGTGAATGATCTCTCCCTGTCCTTATTTCAACCCACGAGCCTTTTGTTATATTTTCTCTCTCCTGTCCAGCTGAGGCAGGGGAGTGATAGAGTGGCTTTGGTGGACACCTGGCATCCAGCCAGGGTCAGCTCACCACATTAATAGATACAAATTGATTCAATTTGCAGAATATGCAGTAATATGCTGTAGGAAGGAAGTAGTAATTTTTTGGTCCACAGTATTCAAGACATATTAATTACATGTTAATACAGCCAAACTTTTGCATGTCATCAGTGATTTTCTGGAATTTGTATTACTCAACCTATGTTTTTTTTTTTTTCCAAATTCTTACCCACACCTAGCATGACAACTTTACATTGCAGGACAATGAAAGAGGCAGAAATAAACTTTTAAAAGCTTTATAGTTCCTGGATCAGTAAATAGTAGCTCAGGGAAATGTGCAGACATGGTTTTCCTTTTTACCAAAGCATTAGCACAGAGGAAAAAGAAATTATCCAGATAAACTTGATAAGCAGTCCAAGTTTGCATGAAATATTTACTGAGTTTGGATAAATACCACAGCCATGCTACTCCTCCTGTCATCTTCTCTGCTGCTCTTAATCCAAGGCACACCGGGATCCATCTCTGCTTGTATAATTCTGATGTATTCACCAACCAGCTTCCTGTAATTTATTCAGAATAATAAGGCCTGATGATTATAAAAATCTGATACTATATTGTTTAGCAAACACCAAAACATCCAGATTAACATTTTTTTCCTTAGAACAGAAATGAAAATATCTTCAGTGGTTTAGGACAAAGGACTGAGAGATGTGATTGTGAAAAGGAACAATAAATAAATAATAAACTTGTTATTTCACTACTTGTGGTAGTCTGTGTCAGTGAGTCTTGTAGTTTAGCAACCTTAAATCAAAGCTAATGAAGATCTTTGTATGAGGATTTTGTAAAAAATATATAGCAGCCAACAGTAAAATGTAACATAATAGAAGCAGGATATTGAATTGATTTACTGTATCCAAGATGAATTTGGTAACAATATTAGATTTAAGGCTTGCCAGTTAGTTGGCTTAGTGCTGTAATATAATTGTGTCTTCAGAAATGCATTAATTTTTTACTGTGCCATGACAGGTTTTTGGTCATGAATAAAATTCCTTTATTCTTATGCTTTTCCTTCTTCAGATGTCAGCCTCCAGCATTCAGTTATCAGGAACAGTCAGCATGAAGTATTCTTATTGATTTATAAATATGATATAGACACATATAATTATATATATATATGATGTCATTGCCTGAAAGTACAATATAGGTATTTATCATGTTTATTGGTTAAAAGCAACAGCAATTACAATTTATGGACCAAGAAAAGTAATTCCTGTTTAAATAAAATTAACGTGTATTCCAATTATCTATTCCAGTCTCTGTGATTAACCAAAAGTTCACTAAATTAACCACAATAGTTTAGAGACTACAAAGTTATTATTTTTTATCTCCAGTTCCCCTGAATACAATTTTTCAGGAGCTGACTTCTCAGATCATTTCAGGTTTTAAATGGATTCTCTTTTCTTTATTGTATGTATACAGGCTGATGATTTAAGTAATGTGAAATTCATTGAAGGTAAATTAAAAGCTGAGTTTAAATTAAACTGCAATGAAAGAAAAACTCCATAACAGGGCCCATGAGGTGATATTCACATTAATACCAAATGAACAATTTTACTAGAATAAATAGTGGATGAATTTAAATTGCTGAGGCCATTAATTAATATTCTATTAGAAGTGTATGAATCTGGCACACTTTCAGCTTAATATTACTAAGGTAAGCAGGCAGATGACCAAGCCCTAAGGTTTAGGTAGCAGAACAGACCATGGAAACTACTGAGTACAACAGCAGAAACTACTGGACCTAACAAACAACCAGCAGGTTTTGAAACAACTGTCCCTGCCTGGCCAGAGACTTCGACCCAGTGGAGTTTCAGATGGTGGATGCAGCCCTGCAAGTCCCAGGCTGCAGGGAGTGCCTGGGGCCTCTCTTTGATGCCAGGACAGATAGCCCTCCATCCTGCAGGAGGTGTGCTGTCTTTGAAGAGCTGTGTTGTTAAGTGAAAGGGTTACAGGAGTAAGTGAGCAGGCTGCACAGCATCATCAGAGAACACAAAAGGGAAATAAACAGGATCTTCTCAAAGGTGCAACGGCTTGAAAAGGCCTGGGCCCTAGCTGCAGTGGAGACACAGGCACTGTCCATCCCTGCTATAACGGTAATGCAACCTGTGGGGAAAATTAAATGGAAGCATCAAGCGGTCTCCTGTTTCACCCAAAGGCTTATAACTGCTGTAAAACTGGTTCACCTCACTCAAAGGTGAAGAGGAGTCAGATGTGCTTTTAAGCCAAGCATCTGGGCCACCTCACCCTAAACCATGCAAGACCTCTAGGAGGAAGCAGCATACAGATAGTACCATGAGGGTGGCTGGATTTCACTAATGGTTAAAGGGGACTTGTGTGAGAGGCAGCCAGACTCTCCAGATAGCGGAGGGCCTTTCCAGGAGCAGAGTCTTTCAAGGCCAGCAGTTCCTTGGTGACCATGTCAGTAATATTATTTAAGGATGAGGTAGTATAAGACCTAGGTAGCAGTATCAGAAGTACCAAATTTAGGTGCAGAGGTAGCAAATTCTGAGACTGACAAGAAGAAATTAGAGGTGGGTTGTTTATCTGAGAGGAGGCAATGCTGGAACAGACCTCATGGGGCAGGATCTCATTAGACAAGCAAAGATGAAGGGAGCCCAAACTGTATTTCATGCTCCCCTTCAGCCACTGTGCTTTACCTTGAATGAGACACAGTGGGATTTATGTTGCCTAATTTTAGGTACAACCTGACCTATTTTAGACATCTGTTCAGGATGAGATGAAAGCAACCATTAGAAGAGGTTGGGTGGAGAAGGTGTATCTATTTACAAACCTTGAAGTTGATTTTACCCACTCATATTTGTCACAGATTTCATCCTCATATTCCATTTTTCACATACTCATAAGCACCAACATGCAAGCTTGCATGGTCTGACTGGGATCAACTGTATGTGACACAAAGGTCAAGTGACACCAGTATTAAGTCCTCATCATGTCTCTGGGATTCTTTTTCTTAGATGATGGCAAATGTGTTATTTATGTCCTTAAAGTATCATTATTTTGTATGGAATAGTCGTTTGCCTGAGAATCTTGCTTACTTCAGCTTCCACAAGTCTTAGCCAAGTTGCCTGGTTTACCTTGTTTGAAATACCCTTGTGCTTGAAGTGTTCCTGGAAACTGGGAAAGGAATGGTATAGGTGATATGCTGAAATGTTGTTGACATCCTGTTACTGTCAACACAAGGTCTTCTGGTGATGCGGCTTATAAGAATGCAGGCCTTCATAGACTTCAAATAAAGAATGTGCATCAGTTTTACTGCTGGGAACGATATCTTAGGAAAGGCACTGGGAATGGTGTCCATCATTATCAATAAAGGCCACTCTCTAAATCCTTGTGCTACTGTTTTTTCACACATATTCACACATATTCATTCATCTTTCATATGTACCAGTTTCAATGCTTCTGCTACATAGTTCTGTGCTATGCTAAAAACATGTTTTCATGGTTTAGCCCCAGTCAGCAACCAAGCACCACACAGCCGCTCGCTCACTCCCCCCGGGTGGGACAGGGGAGAGAATCGGAAGAGTAAAAGTGAGGCAACTCATGGTTTGAGATAAAGACAGTTTAATAGGTAAAGCAAAAACTGCGCGCGGAAGCAAGGCAAAACAAGGCATTCATTCACTCCTTCCCATGGGCAGGCAGGTGTTCAGCCGTCTCCAGGAAAGAAGGGCTCCATCATGCCTAACGCTTACTTGGGAAGACAAACGCCGTCACTCCCAATGTCCCCCCTTCCTTCTTCTTCCCCCAGCTTTATATACTGAGCATGATGTCACATGGTGTGGGATATTCCTTTGGTCAGTTTGGGTCAGCTGTCCCAGCCGTGTCCCCTCACAGTTTCTTGTGCACCCGGCAGAGCAGGGGGAGCTGAAAAAGTCCTTGACCAGTGTAAGCGCTACTTAGCAACAACTAAAACATCTCCACATTACCACCGCTGTTTCCAGCAAAAATCCACAACAGAGCCCCATACTAGCTACTACAAAGAAATTTAACTTTATCCCAGCTGAAATGAGGACAGTGTCCATTAAACAGTACATGTCTATACACATCTATATAAACTATTCTAATAATTTTTTTCTATTTTGAGGCCCTTTTTTCTTTACAAAGAATTTTTTTTACATATTAGAAGATAAATATTCTACTTATGGTTCAAATAAAGAAATAAAAACTTAATTAAAATGGAGAATGTTTTAAAATGCATTATGTAAATAGAACTACCTTATGTGTTCTTGTTACACAAGAATAAAAAAAAATTTCTTAAAATATATATCTAATTGAGGACTAAATTTTCACAAAGGAACAGAGTTGGATTCAGCAGCTGAAACACAGATGTCTAATGCCATCCTAGGAAACAGGTGTCAGAAGAAAACTTCCAGGCACCACATCCAAGTTTTAAATGTCAAAATTTGTTACAAACTTGGAATTACCTAGTCGTTATCTGTCTATCTTTCTGCCTTGAGGGATGAGCAGAACTGCAGAAGCGTTTGTACATGAAAAGGAAGACTGGGAATGATCCACAAGCTAATGCCTGTGCAAGGCAGAGAGGCTAATGCTTCAGTGAATTTCTGAGAAAGACCTATGGGGAACCAAGTTATGGATAGTGGCCCACACCATGAGGACATTTATGGTGACTGAAGAATGACAAACTCGTTAACACATATCACAGTTAGGCCTCAGTACGCATGAAGATTGAAAAAGTTATGATTAGTGCATACAGCTGTGTCCGTCTTATGGACAGTGGCTAGACCACTTCTTGAAAAAATCAGATTCAAACTTGGTTTTCATCTCTCTGTATAGATATGAACCTAGATTTCTTACTTTTGAGAATCTAAAGAGTTGAAATAGTCTATGAGTTCCTTCATGTAACCATTTTTAGTTTGCTAGAAATATTTTAATACTCATTAGGTTAGACATGATAATGTTGCCATATTTGCCTTCTTAAATAATTCACACAGGATGTGGATGATTCAGTCTTCAGTCCCTTCTCTATGTCTGGATTAAAAAATCTCAAATTCATTTGTAAACAGTACTCTCTGTGGAAAATGGTGATTTAAAATCAACATAGAATTTGGGTCTCTATCATATTAAAAGTTTGGTTTACAAAATTCAAGATAAGTTCTGGATTTTCTGTTGCTATTAAGAACGCTCTCATGTTTACTCACAAGGATCTATTTAGTCAGCTCTCTGTCTATTTGAAAACTGTTTTCTTATTTTCTTTAAACAAAAAAAATTTCCTCTAGAAGAGAAATAAAACCACAGCTTACAGACGTACTATACTGCTTTCTGAGAGTGGTGAACAAAAAATCAACAACCTAAGCTTAATTTTGGAATTCCTTAGCTTTAAAAAAGGTAACTTATGTGCATCTTGGATCTTAAAGTCAAACTTCTCAGAGCTTGTTGCATTCTGACAGTGACTAATTTGGACAGTTATCCAGCTATTCTTAAAGCAGACTTGTTTTAGAAGAATGAGGTCAACTCAAAATGGCAATTTTTCTGTTCATCTATCAATGCCATATCTTCTAAACTGTGCTGAAAAGAATCAAAACCTAGCTCACTGATACATATGTACAGTGAAAGGCAGTAGACCAGTCCTGTACCTATCATTTTACATAAAAATATATGAGCATATAACTATCTACCAGGAAAGAAAACAATTATTTAAATCTATACGGCAATAAATTTTAACATTCTAAATGAGCTATGTATATAATTTCCCATATATGTTTTACATTTAGCTAAATTTCATTTTCCAACACAATTTAAAAGGATTAAAGATTTTTTTCCTTATTTAATTATATTTCTACAAAAATAAGCATGCCTATAAGCACATATCTCTGTATTGGAGTTTATACGCTTTTGTGTGGAGAATTTCTGCATTGGCTCTGTTGTTTCATTGCTAGATGAACAGTCTTCCGCAAATATTGCCAAAATGAAATGTCTAGCCTTTCTTGTGCCACTTGTAGAAGCCACTTTCTAGCTCAAACAGAATCCAATACATAGAATTAGCAGCAAGGGTTGCTAAAGTCTTAGGCTGCAAGTTGTCAACTTTCACCTAGATAGGCTGACCATATACTGAACTTTTACTTAGCTACATGAAGGAAGACCCTGAAACTGGTGCAAACCAGAGAGATAAGGTAGCCACAACAATCAGCAGAAGCTGTATCCATTAAGAAAAGTAATGTCCTGCTTGAAGACAGAGAAAGGATCCAATAAGTAACAAGAAGACTCCAGACCCGAATATTGCCATTGGACTGAACCACTGTGTAAGGTGAACTTAGATTTTCAGGGTATAATTGCCCAGGGATATCTTTGTTCAGGGTCCCTCTCCAGAGGCATCCAGCTCAAACTGTACCACTCAATAGATTTTTCTGGTGTATGTCATGTCAAGACTGCTTCAGGAAAACCTAGGGTCAAGTGTGAGAGGAGAAAAAGCAACCGAAAGTGAGTGTGAGTGAGCTGAAAAGGGGCACCTGTTGGCTCAGTGGAGCTGCCCGCTGCGAAGGGACTCTGGTCCTAGCAGTTAAAGTCTCTTATGGTGGTGTGTGTGCGACTCCCAGAATGGTGTGTGAAAGCCTGGGCTGCGGCTTCTCCTTTAATATTTCCCACTGTCATAATCTGGATTATTATGCTTTAATCATTTGTTCTCATATGAAAGGTTGTTTTAATGATGGAAGGTGAGAAAAATTTTGTCTTTTATCTTGACTAGAGTTTCATCCTGAGCTAGGCAAAGGCAAATTACTTGATGAAAATTAATGATTATATGTTCTTTTTTTAGAAGTGGCTTAATTATAAGTTTTATAAATAATGGATCAGTAATTCATTACATAACAAGTTGTTGAAGTTAACCCGTTAATGTACCTTCTGTTATGGTTATAGGAGCCTGCCAAACATAGCAATTCAACTTTCAGAAATATGTCCTGTGTTGCAACAGCACTCACTAGAACCAAGATGATTGAGCTATGGTCCATTTAGCATTTCCATTACAAACCACGTTTTTCAGCTTCTAATTTCTCAGCTGTTTCACAGACTATTTGGATCAAACTTCATACACAAGTTTAACACTCAGTCCCTTCCCTGTCTCCCTTTCTGTTGCAAAAGCCAAAATAGACAAAGTAGGCAAAGTGTGGAATTTTTAAAATTTTATTTCTCTATTTTCTTTGAAATGTTGTTGAGAAAGTCTTAGCTGGATACGAAATGAGTATGTGTATATAGATCTACCTGAGGTTAGTGTATCCATTTATGTGATATGAAATAAAGTAACAAAATTCTGAATTACTAAAACTTGCAATTTAAAACTGCTACCAGAAATGTACGGCTGGATTTTTACATCTCACGATCGAAAGCCCAATCTTCACTATGATACCTTTGATACAAATCAAAATTTTACTTATATTTTATGCTGATGTTCCATGGGATTTCACATTAGCTAATTTGAGATGATTGTGCAATTGCAATTTTATGTAACAGAAAAGATTCAGTGCAAGAAACATAGTCCTTTTGGAAAGACATTTTTATGACTTTAAAAAAAAGGATGAACAAGATGCCAGGAAATGGAAAAAAAAAAAGATTTTATGACTCTCATATAAGACTGAAAGTTGATGTAAAATAACTGAGAGATATAACTATTAGTACATTACTACATACACTTTTTAAAATTACTGTATGCTTTTGCCCAGAATTTTGGAAGCAGGCTAGCTTAGAAGTGGCTCAGAAAACACTCTTGTTTTCAAGTAAATTTAAGTAAATTTACTAACTGGTCCAGTGCAAAGGTACTAAAGGTGTCGTTTTCAACTCCACTCTTTACAGGGCCAGATATCATTATACTTGTCAATCATGATTCAATATTTTGCTTGAATTACCCTAATATTTTCAAGTGTCTTTTAGAACTGAATACATTATATTCTTTCTAGGGGCAAATTTGAATTTTTAGCTATCCCAAAAAATAAAGTTTAGATTGTTAATTAATTTCAACCTTCTAACTCAAAGTCAATTTGGATTACTGTTAATTACATGAATAAACAGAGACTCTCTCAATTTATGAGCTATTGTTCACATCAAATCAAGGAGACTTAATCCATCCTCAATTAGGAAACCAACTGTAACAACTCTTTTTTTTTCCTCCAGAAAGATTTTTATTTACTTTGAAAGTTTTCTACAGTAATCTGAGCCACAGCTGAAGCAGAAATGGGGACAAGTGAAATGTGGAAAATTGCTCATTTTGGGGGAAGAGAAGCATGCTGTATGATTTTCACCACAGTAGAACTCCTGTATCTCTTCAAATTCTGCTGCCAGTCATGAGTTTGAAAGCCTAGCCAAGTATTTCTTATCCAGCTGGAATAAGGCTTAGTTTGAGGATGTTGTATAAAAAAAAGCTCTGTTTAGGACTGTTGAAGAAGCAGAGCAAACAGCAAGGAGCATTAGCTATTTCTGTCAGTATAAAGCAAGTCAGTGTCAGACAGAAGTTTAACTCAATGAAACTGGATTAAGAAGGATATCGGCCTTAGATATAACGTTCCTTTTTCAGAGTATGGGGAGATATGATTCAAACTTTAGATAGATAATGACAAATAAGATTAAAACTATAGACATAAACTTCTTCCTTAATTTTGTATCGGCATCTAAAGCTGGTGAGAAACCAACATTACGTAAGGATTTCATCTTAAATTGATGACATAGATAATGATTCCTTACAAAAGTCCAGTCATTTTGAGGAATAAATGAACAAAGAGTAAGTATACTGTTCAGAGACAGTCCACTGAAGCATAGTGTACCAGATTTAAAAGCCATATTTATACATTTTTTGTTTTTCAGAAGATATTTTATCCATATTTTCCCTTTTTATTTTGGTGAAGAAGATGTGTACATTGAATTTCAGGTAAATAAAACAAGATATTTGTTAGGTGTAGTGCCAGAGGGAGTAATAGAAATAAATTCTCTTTAGGAAGTATGCTTGTGGTTTTGGGTGTTGTTTTTTTTAATGAGTACTGTCTATTGTCTCAGACAATTAACCATTCATAAAATCAAAGTAAATGTCTATTATTACCCACAGGGAGAGAGAGAGACACCATTTATTCAACAATAATATGAATTGCTTTCAACTAACTGAAACTTCTAGCTGCAATTTTACATTTATTGACAATCAAATTTCTCTAACAGTGTTCTGTGATAGACTTGTCATGAGCTTAGTGGATTATGACTGATGGTTTAGTAATAAAATATTTAATACTAACTGCTACATACATGTGGCCACAGTCTTACATCTATACTATAATTTTTCAGGTGTGATCTGATCCATCCTTGACTGTATTGGATTTAACCAATTTTCAGGGAATTGGAGTTATTAAAAAAAAAAAAGAGAGAGGGTTGCACTGTGAAAATGGCAAACTGTTGATCTATTTATTCCTGGTTTTATTCAAGCAAGCTTGATGAATTCAGCAGGATTACTTCTCAGGCATTATGAACATTATTTCAGTGACTGAATACAGGCAAAAATCTCTAATACTTGCCGTTTCAGTTACAGTCACTGACCTGAGAACAAAGTAGTGAATTTGATTTTGATAATTACTAACCACATCAATTGACCAAGTCCATTAACAATTCAGTAAAACTGACGAAATCTCAGATACCACCTCAGATATTTCAGGTGGTAAGTGCCTCTGGTACCCAAGTACTTCATATAGTGCATGTGCTGGTACATGCTCTTGGACAGATTTGATGATGAACACCATGTGTGTGTACAAAAATGGGGAACACTTTATGTTCATAGCTCTCCCTCCCCTTGCACTGACATGTCAGCTGGATGATAAATTTTGTGTGCGATTCATTGGTGCATATTGACCAAATCAATATAGGTAGAAGGCATCATTCCACTTCCCTGTCATTATATTGGAATAAAATTTTTAGCTGTCCTGCAAACTAAGAATCCCAAAGAGAAAGACTCGAGAGATGTTCTGAAGGGAAAAATGCAGCTTTCTGTGATCACTTTGAATAGGAATTAAACATTTGCATTCATCAGTATTCAGTTTGGGATTCTTCATATGTGACAAAGAGAATTATCAGAAGTGATTCTGTAGGCATTCCCCTTGCTGCAGTAAAGCAAACAACCTAACAATGTTTAGGAAGCTAGGAAATGGACTGTTGCCTCTTATGCCAGTAAATATTGTTCTGGAGATTTACTTGAAAAATTAAAGTGCCTTCCAGATGCTTGGATCGTTTAAATGCCATAGATTGTCCCGGAACTAAAGGATATTTTAGGACTCTTCATGAAAGTGAGAGGAAAGTTAATTAAGGAATTCCTGAATACTGTTTGACTGTCTTCTCAGCTAGGTTTTCATTCACGTCAGGATATTCAGATGTTGAAAGAATCCAGAACAGAATCACCGGCAGTTCTGTCACCTGCAATTTCTCTGGTGCAACCTGCAATTAGTCTGGTGGAACAACTGTAGTCAGAATAAGATAATTCCACATAGGAGGGCTTAGCAAGGGCAGCACTCTCTTTCACAAATCTTTCACTCTGTGTAATGTCACAGTCAATTCAAAACAAGCCAAGCAAACTCATATTTTGTACACAATCTCAGATATGTTTGTAATTGAGCTTTTTGAGAACCAGAGACTGAAAGTTATTACCTGACACCAGCTTGCAAAATTACCTTATAGTAGAATTAATGTGATAATATTTCCTGTTATCTTTTAATCATTGAATTCCTTAAAGATTAGATATTAGTATGGTATAAACTTCCTATATTTTGACTGAATTTTCATGCATTACTTGGTATCGGCTAATATTTAAAAATTAATTTTCCATTTCTCTGTGTCTGATATAAACTGCCAAAAATTGCTGAATGAAACAAAATGTGAGTTTTGCTGCACAATTTTACAAGTTGGCAATGTTGTGGCCATTATATCCTTTCTTACAAGAGCCTTTGAAATTAAAGATTCACACTTGTCAAGAACCCTCTCTATTGAGACTGCGTTTACACAGCACAATTGTGAAATTCAACTTCAGAAGAAGACAGAAAAATCAATTCACATTATACTTGAGTTAACAAATTCAGAGCTTTACCTCTCTTGAAATGTCAAGGAATAAAAATTAAATTTCATGTAATAACATACATGGGAAAAAATATTAATACCTCATGACAGTAAGTTTTCTGACTCTTACAGGCATTCCTTTTATGATGTAATGAACCACTAAGGCACAAGTAAAACTGTATATGCTGGTAGGGTAAACTATGTATCTTTTGGAGGGCTAGTGAGATAAACAACTTTTAGTTATTAGTGTTGCCATAACTGTCCTAAGGAATCTCATTTTGTCCAGCAATGTTAAGTGAAACTACCTGAATTAGGATAAATGGGCTACAACTGACCTTTGTCTGCATCACCTACAGGTGAAAACTTTCTGTAGGTTTTTTTTTGTTTGTTTGGGGCTTTTTGTGTGTGGGGGTGTGATTGGTTTTGAGTTTTGGGTTTGGGTTTTATCTTTGATTTCGTTTGGGTTTTTTTTTTTAAAGATTCTAGGAAAGCATGTGCTAAAGTGGAAATATTTTCTTAAACTCTCAGGGTACCCATATCTCCTGATGAGAGCTAAGATACATAATTTAGGTATTTGTTTAATCTAAATTTCATTTGATTAACATGAGTTATCAGTTTTGTCTTAATAAATCAAGCATTTGTAATTCCCATTTACTCAGTGAAAAGACTATACCCTCTCTCCCTCTCTCTGTCTAAATCTATACCAACAGAGATGATCTAGTCCATTCAATTTAGGCAGCTGCCTCTCTCTCCATTGAATACCCTGAGCCTGTTGTAAGGTGTATAAGTTCATATATACTTGGTTGTTCAACCACTTTTGTTAATTAGTTTAATTATTTATACTATAACAATAATGCTTGTATTATGTAAGAGATTTATGATAATTTCAATTTAATTACAGTTTTACATTAATATCTATGTAGTTTATATAGCTCACTTGAGCATTTTCATGGTATTTTATTTTCTTGGGAAGGAATTCTATTATGTAAATGTCTCCTTATCCAAATTAATAGCCCATTCTTGTTTGATGCGGACGGTAATTATATGGTGTTAAATTAATTTTAATAAAATCAAATATCAATTTTTCCTCGCATCTATCTGTATATCTACCTAATTAAAATGTCATGTAATGTTCCTGGAGGATAAAGCATAAATAACCTATTTCAGTGTACTAGCATTTTAAGTAAATATTTATATCAGATGGTGCATTAAGTAACAATAGGTTTATCATCTTCCATACTCTGTTAAAGAAAGTCTTTCATTAAGAGCTTAAGGAATGGAGTTTTTCTGAAAGGGCTATGGAAAAATTATAATCTGTTCCAAGGCTCTTTACCATTAATTCATTCATTAAGTGTAATTTATGACCATGTTTGTGTTTACTGGGGTATTTAATTATGTTCCTTGCCTCCTTCTAGCTACCTTTTTAGGCTTTAATGCTCCTGAATGGGACAAATGTAAACTCAGTCCTTACTATGAACACAGAACATGAGACTGATCCAGAACCTGTCTTCTCTTGACATTTCTAAAAGTTACATATCATGAAAGTAACATATCTTGAGCATCTTTGTAGTTAGAAGCATTTAATTCTTTTATGAAGGGAAGGAGATGAGAAAAAACAGCAAATGTCAATGGATAAAAATTATAGCAAAATACTTAGGCTTTGCACAAGCTGTGCGTTATATTTAATTTCACTACAGCTTACTTAATGTGCTGAGATACAAGACTCAAAAATAGAAAAGCAATTTTGGATTGTGGTATTAAATTGTGTTGTTCTGAAAAAAAATATGGTTTCATATGTATGTAATAATAAATAAAGTTTCCTTCCTTTCCCTGCAACCTCATGGAAGCAGAAGGTCAAGTTCAGTTATAACTCTGCTGTTTTCTATGACGTGTCCTATAAAAAAAAAAAAGTTTCCTCTAAAGAACTTCCCGGAAGGTAACAAAAGAAGTAGACCTAGAGAATTTTTTTTTAATGTAGTCATAAATTAATTATGCAGTGTCAAAATTAGCTTACAGGCAGGTTTTCAGTTTTAGGACTGAAAGTAAAGTAATTGCTCTGGTAGCTACTTCTAATCCAGAAAAGGCATACCTTGCTGTCAGGCCTAACCTTTCAGAGATCAAATTGCCTGACTTTCAGCTGATTTCTGATTCAATTAAATTCTGCTTCAGTTCAAGGAACGATTTTTCAGTGAACAAAATGCCATTAAAGAGAATAACCAAGCTAATGGACTCTACTTAGAGATGCTTGCATTAATATACCAGGCTAGAGACAGTACTAATGATGGGAAAGTAAACAAAATAAGGACTACAGAATGGTTCAAAGTGAAGTTAATAACCATGGGATGAAAAATTTTGGGGCCTGTTTTCTTTTGTTTTGAACAATGTTATTTACATCTCTGCAGAACAAAAGCACAATAGGCATGTAACAGCTGAGAAACCCAGTAGTTTTAACAGCAGTTTTCCACAACTGTGTATGATTCCAAAAGACGACAAATTGAAATAAAGGTAATGGAATGAAAAAATTTAAAGTATTTTGAATATGTTATTTCTGTATCTTTGTCCTAATTTTGTTTCCTCTCAAAGCTCAATGACAATTGCTTCAAGCAAGAGGAAATTAGATGAAAGAGCTGGCTACAAAATTAAATCTTTCTACCTTGATCATTAGCATAGGCTTTACTAAGAAATCAAATACAAAGTGAAGTTTTATTACTTTTAAAAGTCCTAGAGTCTATTAAGCTGTGGGAATAGGGAAACTGATCATGCAATATTCAGAGTGTTCAAGCTTGGTAGTATAGTATAATATAGTATAGTATATGCTTTGGCTGTCTAGCATTTGTACTACACATTCTTTTAATATTTTGGCATACTTTATACAGTCAGAAGATTTTCAAGAGCAAAGATACTTATATTTAAAAATTACATATATATATGGATACATATCTGCAGTGAAACCTAGGTTTTAGCAATTTTCAGAAGTCCGTTTCAGACAGATGTACAGACAGACAGAAAAAGTATCCATCCTTCTTTTCTTGCTAGATATCTCTAAGGAAATAACTAAAGGAAGTTCAAAGAAACATATTTCTCTACTCCCTTGGGTGTACATGTGCTTTTTGCTTACACTTTAGAAAGAATACGTTACATATATTTTCCTTATTAATGGGCATACAGTTGTCTGCAAGAACATGGTAGAATTTCAGTAGTATGAGTTCTTGCTGCTGATATTAAAAGAAAGTGTTTTCCTAAGAAATGTCATGGCTTAAGAATCTAATTTACAATGAGTTGGAATCAGGCATACGAAATCTGTAGCAAAAAAAAAATAATTTCAAAGCACTGACTTCATTCTGATTTGTCATTTTGGGGGCAAGATATAAAAAAATTAAAGATACAGTAGGTTATTAACCAGACAAATTTATTAAATTATATTTCAAAAAGTCAGATTGATTATCTTCCTGCATTTCTGTTGAACTTGCAGCAGTTGTCTTTTGTTTTTAATGCACACTATATTTCATGTTCTACCATTCCACTTCTTCAGGCACAGTATGGATGAGACTTAACTGCTAAGCTTGACACTGTATTCCAGCTTCTTAGATTAGGGGTATCTCTGACACCCAGGTTCTATAAGGAAGGAAGGAAGGAAAGAAGGAGGATGACAGGGAAAAAGGAGTGAGGGAGAGATCTTTATAAGGCAGCAAATCAAAAAAATTTCTTCTCCAAGCTGATATGCTTTCTTCTGTTGAAAATTTCTTTTAGGTGTTAGTACAGAGATGACTATTTTTATACTGCAAATAATTTCAATTATTTATTCTTTGCAATGTGCTGGTATGAAACTTATCTGCTAACTTATTTCATTAGCAACAACACCTCAGGCATATGGATGTGCCAACACTATACACTTTATATGGATTTTTTTTCAAAATTTCTAATGACAACAACTATAGTAATAAAAAAAATAATAATAGTTGTTGTTTGAAATATCTCCTGGAACCCTAGAATCATAGAATGGTTTGGGTTGGAAAGGACCTTTGAAAATCATCTCATCCAACCCCACTCCCGTGGACAGGAAATCCTGTCACTAGAACACGTTGCTCAAAGCCCCATTCAACCTGACCTTGAGCACTTCCAGGGAGGGGACATCCACAGCTTCTCAGGGCAACCTGTTCCAGTGTCTCACCACCCTCAGTGTAAAAAATGTCTTCCTTATAGCCAATCTAAACCTTCCCTCTTTTAGTTTAAAGTCATTGCCCCCTGTACCATCATTACAGGCCCTGATAAAAGGTCTCTCTCTGTCTGTATTATAAGCCCCCTTTATATATTGAAAGGCTACAAATAAGAATCCTTCCCTCTCCTCTCCTCTCCTCTCCTCTCCTCTCCTCTCCTCTCCTCTCCTCTCCTCTCCTCTCCTCTCCTCTCCTCTCCTCTCCTCTCCTCTCCTCTCCTCTATTCTTTCTTCTTTTCTCAAAGCTGAACAACCCCAACTCTCAGCCTTTCTTCATAGGAGAGGTATTTCAGCCCCCTGCTCTTTTTCATGGACCTCCCCTGGACCTGCTCTAAGAGGTCCAATCTGGGGACCCCAGAGCTGGACACAGTATTCCAGGTGGGTTCTCAGAAGAGAGGAACAGAGGGGGATAATCAACTCCCTTGATGTGCTGGCCACACTTCTTTTGATTCAGCCCAGGATATGATTGGTTTTCTGGGCTGCAAGCGCACATTGCTAGCTCATATAAATTTTTTCAGCAACGAGTAGCCCGAAGTCCTTCACCACAGGGCTACTCTCAATGCAGCAAGTATTGTTGTAGTTCTATAATAATGTAATGCAATACTGCTTTGAACTTAGATACCATTGAACATAAATATTACAACCATATATTACTAAGTTTGGCCCATCATTTGTTATTTGTGTGCTTGGTCCTATAGCAACCAATCACATTAAAACATTAAAGAATATATGAATTATAATTAACAGAAATACCTTAGTACTAACTCCCATCTTTCACTTTAATACTGCAGATCTATAATTTGTCCTTTTTGAGCTTAACATTTTTTGTTTTAAGGACAAAAGCTACATGGGGCTTTTTAGAAGTTATTTTAATTCCATTAAATAGAACAAGGTATAAAGGTGAATATCAGAATTACTTTGTTTTGTTTTGTTTTGTTTTTTGTTATGTAGGGTGTATCTCTTTTCTATTTGTTTCCCCCATGCGTCTTAAAATTTTCAAGTAGAATTAACACTTGCACCATGGTGCATGTGACTCAGCTAGTATGAAAGAAGAGACGATACATTTTATTTGCAACATCAAACTACATTTTGTGATGCTGTGAATCTCCAGGGTCAATTATAAATGGATTATACCAGAATATGAACAGCAGAAATTTACTTCAAATGTTTTAAAACTTTACAGACCAATAGCCCCTTGAGTGTTCAGCAGTTTCACTTTTACAAAGGTGGTTGATCATAACAATATGTCTCTCTTGGCTATGAGACCTGGAAATGACTTTTTCTGGGGCCTGCAAGCACCACCTTCCATATCAGCTAGAAAGAGCAGTGTAATCCTTCCAAGTGCTAAAGCATACTGCTTAAGCATTGATCAAATACTCCAAGACCAAGAGTGAAGAAACAAGCTGGTTTAGTTCCCATTAGAATGCTTGAAATAGAGTACAGACTCATCTATTTTCAGTTAGATCTAAAGAGCATTAAACCTTTTGTATAAGGAGTATGAATCCTTTTGTCTAGCTCTTCAGGGACCAGAAGAAGTTTTGTACAGATTCTGAGACTGTAAATTAACAAGAATGAGACATAATAACCCACTTAACTGGTGCAAGTGCTACAGGGTTGTGAACAATGGAGGTTTTTTGTGGATAGCATTTTATGGGCAATAACTTATTTCTACTGAGCGCTTTCAAGTGAAAATGCAATTGAAAGAGAAATCTCCCAATGGAAGACAAAATCTGAAAGAAAAAAAAGGGATATATAATATAAAGCACCATGCAATAACTAAAAACAAAGCATCTATAGTATTTCTGCAACAAGCCAAAGCTACTGGGAGCTTTGAATAACTTTTACTCTTATGACCAGGGAGCTCCAGACTAAATAATATGCCAAATACTAACCAGATATGCCTCCAGGGTGCTTTTCTGTCCTTAACCTTATACAGGTGTCATGGTTTCAGCTGGGATAGAGTTAATTTTCTTCACTCTAGCTGGTATAGTGCTATGCTTTGAAATTAGCATGGAAAAAAACCTGTTGAGATAACACACAGATGTTTAGGCTGTTGCTGGGCAGCGCTGATACTAGTCAAGGACATGTCTAACCTCGACCTTCTGCAGACAGGTGACGGTATGAAACAGGGTGAGTACATCACAAGTTTCAAAGCTTTTACTTCAACCCTGCAAAAAAACACCGTGACATTTACCCTTCCAGTAGACAAAACTCAGATCTCTTGAAAGTAAGTGCACCTAAGTAGTATTACTTTATACCAGATCTGCAGAGTCATTAGGGAATCTCCAAGTAGTGCTAGCTGACTAAGGAACATAGCTGCTACAGATGTTTGACAGGCCTTATATTCCCAGATCAGCTATGAATGACCCATTTCATATACTTGCTTCTTTATGTTAGGAAACATTTTATCATGGACACCACCACAACAGTTGCTGGGAGAATGCACTAACATTCCAGCAGTTAAGTGTTTTAAGTGTTTTAAGTACTAGAATATTTATTCAAATTCAAATACATTTCTAAAATAAATTAATTGAGAGAAGACAAATTTTATTGAGTGGTTTCAGCTACAACACTAAAATGAACTCTCCTCCTACTGATTGTGCCTCTTGACATTTCTTCTCTGGCTTGCAGTGCTGAATCTTCAATACTCTGGGAATGAATGCTGAAATTTGCCTCAGTCTTTAACAGTCAGACTAGTTATCCTGAGGGTATTCAGCCCCCTCAGCTGGAAGGCAAGGACAGATTGCAAAATAAACCCCCATAATCCAGGAGGAAACAGTTTACGACATGTGGAGCCACCTGGACACTCCCAAGTCTATGGGGCTCGATGGGATCCACCCTAGAGTACCGAGGGAGCTGGAGGAGGAGCTTGCCAAGCCACGTTCCATCATTTATGAGCAGTCCTGGTTAACAGGGGAGGTCCCAGATGACTGGAGGTTTGCCAGCGAGGCACCCATCTACAAGAAGGGCCGGAAGGAGGATCTGGGGAACTACAGGCCTTTCAGCCTGACCCTGGTACCAGGGAAGATTATGGAGCAGTTCCATCACCAGGAAAGTGCAGGACAACCAGGTAATCAGGCCCAGCCAGCATGGCTTCATGAAAGGCAGGTCCTGCCTGACCAACCTGATCTCCCTCTATGGCTACATGACCTGCTTAGTGGATGAGGAAAAGGCTGTAGATGTTACCTACCTGGACTTTAGTGACATCTCTGACACTGTCTCCCACAGCATTCTCCTAGAGAAGCTGGCAGCTCATGGCTTGGACAGGTGCACTCTTCGTTGGTGTCATGGTTTTAGCTGGGATAGAGTTAATTTTCTTCACTGTAGCTGGTATAATGCTATGTTTTGGACTTAGTATAAGAATAATATTGATAACACACTGATGTGTTAGTTGTTGCTGGGTAGTGCTTGTACTAATCAAGGACTTTTCCAGCCTCTCATGCTCTGCTGGGTGTACAAGACGCTAGGAGGGGAGGGGGCACAGCCAAGATAGCTGGTCCGAACTGACCAAAGGGATATTCCATATCATGATGACACGGAGTCACAAGTTAATATACTGGTATATTAACTGGGGGGAATTGCCTGGGGGAAGCAGCAACTGCAGCTCTGGGACCAGCATCATCAGTCAGAGGGTAGTGAGCATTTGCATCACTTGTTTGGTTTTTCCCCCCCTCTTCACACAGTTTCACCTCTCTCTCGTTATTTTCCTTTTCATATCATTATTATTATTATTATTATTGTTTTAATTATTAAACTGTTCTTATCTCAACCCATGAGTTTTCTTACTTTGACCCTTCCGATTCTCTTCCCCATCCCACAGGGGTGGGGGGAGTAAGCAAACAGCTGTGTGATGTTTAGCTGCTAAACCACAATAGCTGGGTAAAAAACTGTCTGGATGGCCGAGCCCAAAGACTTGTAGGTGAATGGAGTTCAATCCAGTTCACAGTCAGTCACGAGTGGTGTCCCTAGGGTCTCAGTTTTGGGGCCAGACTTGTTTAATATCTTTATCAATGACCTGGACAAGGGGATTGAGTGCACCCTCAGTAAGTTTGTAGATGACACCAGGTTGGGCATGAGTGTTGATCTGCTTGAGGGTAGGAAGGCTCTGCACAGGAATGATTCTGCATCAATGATCCTATGATTCTATAATGGCTGAGAATCCCAAGCTGGGTGCCCTGGAAGGGGTTTTACTAGGTTACTTTCACTGTGTCTGTTAAGGGCTTACGTAGTCCTAGTGGAAGGTGATTTGGGATTGTCAAAGCATGAGCCCTCTCACCAGCCTGTCCATAGGATAGACTATTTATCCTTATACTAGACTTAAGACATCTGAAATGTTCATTTATGTCTGATGCTTATTATAGTTAGTGAAGTATGACTTTTTTTTTCAAATCTGCTGTGACTCTGTAGAATACACAGTTCCCTCAAATGATGATTCCCTTCTCAGTCATTATGTTTTGTTTGCAGTTCTCAGTTATAATTTTATGTAAAGTCTCTACTCTCTTTTTATTATATCTCAATCCTCAGCCTGGGGATTGTGTACACTTTATTAGGTAATATGATTTTGAAGACAATCTTTACCTCCTCTAATAAAATTACTGTAGTGTTACTTCTCCCTGCTCTATGTTTAAAAATAACGGGGAAAGGAGTTGAGAAAACTGCATCACACCATCCTTTTATTTCTTTTTTTTCATTCAAATACTTATAGAGAATGACACAACTTTAAAAAAAAAACCCAAATCCAAAACCCCAACCAAAAACCAAGTGAATCATAGCAAAACACTGTCTTTTAGATACAGGTATATCATACACCTAGAGTCAGAGCTTCCCCCCCAAAAAAATCAGCACTTTATCATTTGTAGCAGCCTGCACTGACCTGCACTACATGATCAAAGGAACAGACCAAGACAGTGATCTTTACTTTGGCATTCCAGGTGGCCATAAAAAATGCAAGACTCTATTTCTCAAGGGCAGAGAAGTAGAGAAGTGTGGTCTATTAGAATAATAATACGTTGCTAGAGGTTGTCCTTTACTGGATAAAGGGAGAAAAAAAATTACCTTATTTTGTATCAATCTTCCCTGTTTCTAAAAGATAAAGTTAGGAAGGAATTCTTAGTGAGGGATGTGAACTTTGGACCTTAACCTCAGATATACCCTGTTGGGTTGTTTTTTTTTTCATATTCAACTGACAGGATTTTGAAAAAAATCTTGGTTTATATATGCTTTCATTCCTGAACCAGTAAAGGAAAATAGCATAAAATTACCCTGGTAACATCCACAGTTAAGTTGAATGTGACTTCTTCCAACATCTTATGTACCTTATGAGCCTTTGTGTTATCTCTGGAAAGACCTTTATGCTTCAACGTGCTCCAGACTTTGCCTCATCATATGGTCACTTCAGTAGGGTCATGTAGTGAGTTGACCCTGGCTGGATGCCAGGTGTCCACCAAAGCCACTCTATCACTCCCCTGCCTCAGCTGGACAGGAGAGAGAAAATATAACAAAAGGCTCGTGGGTCGAGATAAGGACAGGGAGAGATCATTCACCAATTACTGGCATGGGCAAAACAGACTCGACTTGGGGAAATTAGTTTAATTTATTACCAATCAAATCAGAGTAGGATAATGAGAAAATAAAAACTAAATCTTTAAACACCTTCCCCCACCCCTCTCTTCTTCCCAGGCTTAACTTTACTCCTGAGCTCTCTGCCTCCTCCCCCTGAGCAGCGCTGGGGGACAGGGAATGGGGGTTGCGGTCATCACATGTTTGTCTGCCACTCCTCCCTCCTCAGGGGGAGCACTCCTCACACGCTCCCCCCTGCTCCAGTGTGGGGTGCCTCCCATGGGAGACAGTCCTCCATGACCTTCTCCAACATGGATCCTTCCCATGAGCTGCAGTTCTTCACAATCTGTTCCAACATGGGTCCCTTCCATGGGGTGCAGTCCTTCAGGAACAGACTGCTCCAACGTGAGTCCCCCATGGGGTCACAAGCCCTGCCAGCAAACCTGCTCCAGCATGGGCTCCTCTCTCCATGGATCCACAGGCCCTGCCAGGAGCCCTGCTCCAGCACAGTCTTCCCACAGGGTCACAGCCTCCTTTGGGCACATCCACCTGCTCTGGTATGGGGTTTTCCATTGGCTGCAGGTGGATATCTGCTCCACCGTTAAACTCCACAGGGGGACAACTTGCCTCATCATGGTCTTCACCAAGGTCTTCAAGGGAATCTCTGCTCTGGCACCTGGAGTGTGTCGTCCCCCTCCTTCTTCACTAACCTTCATGTCTGCAGAGTTGTTTCTCTCACATGTTCTCACTCCTCTCTTTTGCTACAGTTGTGCAGGCTTTTTTCCCCCTTCTTAAATATGTTATCACAGAGGTGTTGCCACCATCGTTGATGGGCTTGGCCTTGGGCAGTGGCAGGTCCTACTTGGAACCAGCTGGCATTGGCTCCTAGAAGCTTCTAGCAGCTTCCCACAGAAGCCGCCCCTGTAACCAGCGTGTTACCAAAACTTTGCCATACAAATCTAATACAAGTCATTATAAGAGCTTCTGTTTGATTAAATATGATACTCCTCCACTTTTTATGAGGTCTTCAAGAGGTCAGCTTTGTACCTGAGAAACAGCTTTATGTGTTCCTTTCAGATTATCTGAACAGGAATGGAAAAAATGGAAAAAATGACAGGGCATTGTGATGGATGAACTAAACCTCTTGGTACAAGCTCCAAAAGGAGATAAGGCCTGAGGTGTGGCCAGGCCAAGAACTCTCCTGGTTCTGATCTGTTCTCTGAGAACCCACAAAGAAGCCAAGTGTCATGGAGAGCATTGATGTTTATGAGTTTGGAACACTGATCATGTAATTAACACAAGAATAGCAGTGTCTTTTCCAGGGCTTATTTACCAAGGAACAAAGTTGTGGGTACAAGGAATGTCATGCATACCTTTCTCATCGCATGTAATTTGACTGCTAGCCAGCCACTTTATTCCATAAATATGACAGCCTAAGTGAGCTTTCTTTGAGCTCTCCATGCTAGGCAGCATCGCAGCATAGCAGTGATTTCCCCTTGAGTTGGGACAACTCTCAGGGTTGCACCTTGAGGCAGAGAGGTCTTTACCAATGGCAGTTCTTTGTTAAGCGACTGAAAGCATGCTGAGTTAATACTAATGAAACATTACTAATTCATGTAGCTATTAAATATTAATTGCTCTAAACATTGTATAGACAATTCCACTAGACATAAACTGCTGTCCAAGTCTGAGACTAAGATTGGACCTAGCCACACTTAACATCTATCAGGAGTTTAGAAAGCAAGAGGGTCCACTCTGAACCTTGTGACTCAATGGGAGGGTCTTCCCTACCCTTTTCCCCTCTGGTTCGTTTTCACACAGAAAACGAACTCTGATTTCGTTCTCTGTGTGAATCATTCTAACTCAATTCTAACTCAATTTTCCTTTGTACATTTTTTCCATGCAGTAATCAATAAAGTGAACCTTGGCATCAAACTTATTGGACCTTGGTAGACCACGGTTAAACTTTGTTAAATTCCATCAAATTTATTGAACCCTGTCAAATTATTATTCTACCTCAATATAACTTATTGCTGCTTCTCTCTTTTGAGTGAGGTGTATTGCACTCTTTTGTGACAAATTGACACAGTCAGCAGGACCCTAAATCAGGACTCACAACAAACTGGCATAGTTGGCAGGATCCTGAATCAGGATTTGTGACAGGCATTCATTTCTGTCTTGTACAAGGGAGGTGGCATTTGTCAGGCACAGTATTGCTGAAATAACCATACAGTTGGCACAATAAATGGAGGGGTAGGTGTTCCTGTTGTTTATATTATGAAATGAAATAGTGAGTGGAAATGGTCCTGAGTACTGTAACTAGATCACCTCTACTGTTAAACATGGGACCCTATTACCCTTCCAACAATTCCTTTGTTTGGCTCAGGCTAGGGACCATTCCCAATAAGCAGGATCCATTACTGTGTTGTACAGAGTAAGGACATAAAAAGGGTTTGGTAGTCAGCCTTGCAGGACTGAGCCTAGTTGGTAGTCACAGGACTTTCTAAGAATAGGTGCTTCTGGCTTATGATTTTCCAGACTGCTTGGGAGAACATGCCTCTTAAACCATGTCCTGAAGTGCCACATCTACATGGTTTTTGAATACCTTCAGGGATGGTGAGTCCACTACCTCCCTGGGCAGCCTGTTCCCATGCCTAACACTTTCAGTAAAGAAATTTTTCCTAATATCCAATCTAAACCTCCCCTGACACAGCTTGAGGCTATTTCCTCTCGTCCTATCACTAGTAACTTGGGAGAAGAGACCAACATTCACCTCACTACAACCTCCTTTCAGGTAGTTGTAGAGAGCGACAAGATCTCCCTTCAGCCTCCTTTCCTCCAGGCTAAATAACCCCAGATCCCTCAGCCACTCCTCAGAAGATTTGTTCTGCACACCCTTCACCAGTTTCGTTGCCCTTCTCTGGACACGCTCTAGCACCTCAATGCTCTTCTTGCAGTGAGGGGCCCCAAACTGAACACAGTATTAGAGGTGCGGCCTCACCAGTGCTGAGTACAGAAGCACAATCACTTCCCTAGTCCTGCTGGCCACACTATTCCTGATACAAGCCAGAATGCTGTTGGCCTTCTTGGCCACCTGGCATGTTCAGCCAGCTGTCAACCAAGAGCCCCAGGTCCATTTCCACCAGGCAGCTCTCCAGCCACTCTTTCCCAAACCTGTAGTGTTACATGGGGTTGTTGTGACCCAAGTGCAGGACCCAACACTTAACCTTGTTAAACCTCATACAGTTGGCCTCGGCCCATCAATCCAACTTGACCAGATCCCTCTGCAAGGTCTTCCTACCCTCAGCAGATCAACACTCATGCCCAATTTGGTCTCATCCAGGTCACTGATTGTGATCACTGATAGTGTCCTGCTACATTCCTGCTACAGACCCTGGAGGTGCCCAGAGGCTCTGTGGGGACAGCTCTGTTCCATATGGCTAGCACTGCTATTCAGGGCACATGATGCTCCAGTGACTATATGGTATCCATGGTGAAAGAGTTATTCACAATCTGATACCTCCTTTTTACTCTAAATTGGTGTCTGAAGGTTTAACCTGATAGTGAACTTATGAAAGCCCATGGAAGACTCCTAAATGATATTATCAGGTTTATATCTTTTATATATCAAAGATTATTACTGAACTGTCTAATTAATTAGAATGTCTGGTCCAGAATTAAAGTTTGTTATTATAATCTGTAATATGTAATTAAAAATATGTTTTATTCTCAGACACAGTTAAATGATTTCCTACTGCAACATGTTGGTCAGTCCAGGTCAGATGTCCTGAGCTGAATATGACAGAATGTGTCTGAAAAACTTTAGTAAACCAGTTGAATCATGTTATTGGAATGGCTTTTCTGCAGAATAATGCCAGAAATTCTCAGCCACTGAAATTTGATATCAGAAATATTTCCAAGATCTGCATGGTTTAAAAAAAAAAAAGTAACAAATCTGTGCAGGACCTGGCAGATATGACCGATCTAGCTCTTTGTCTAAGATATACCGGTGAAAAAGATAGGATTATCTGAAACCATGTTCTCTAATGACAAGCTGGGCAAAGCCAGTGGGAAAAGACACCAAAGGGCTGTTTAAGTAATTGAAAACAAATGCTTTTCCAAAGGCAGTTTCACACAAAGACAAAATGGTGTCATTAGCTACAAAAAACATTAAGAGGGTGCCTATTTACTCCAGTGCAATGAAGTACAAAGGTAGTAAAGTAAACCTGAAGTCAGGCAAACCTGGAACAGGCTGCCATGCTACTGAGTTATGTGTGCTTCCGATGTTGATGATAATTTGTTTTGAATTGGCTTGGCCTTCTTTATAAGCCATGGATTTATGCCATTTAAACAGCCTGCAAAAGAGAAGTGGAGAGCAAAGTAGAAGAGGGAGCTTGTAGTATACGCAAAATGTAATATATAATGCAAAACACAGCAACATTCTGGAAAAGGAGAATCTCGATATATGAAATGGATATCTATTCTGAAAGCGTGAAGTGCCAAAAAGCAAAAGAAGTATTAAGAATAACCCACACAAGGCAAATGGAAGAAGGATAGTTCCACAGTGTAAGGACATGTTTTTGAGCACTTCTGTCCTATTTCAAATCATGTTTCTGGATTTAGAGGAGGCAATACCTGCCAACTTCATCTTTTCCTATAGAAACCCACATACAAAGTTGGAGACTTTGGTTTGGTTTAGTTGGGTTAGTTGAATTTTGTTTGTTGCTTTGGGTTTTTTTACTACAGTGCGGAATAAGGCAAATGAAGCAATGAGGCAAGTCTAATTATATCATTTGCTTCTGAGAAGATATCCCATAACATTCAGAATTGACACTGGAATATAAGTAAAAAGCTTCTTTGAGTACAAACATAGGAAAAAATTTAGGCCATGCCATGATATAAAAATTGTTGGTATGGGCAAGGTTAGCTATAAGATTGATCTATATTGTAACACATTCTAAGAGCGAAAATTCCAGGACTGAAAAAAAATTAAAATCAGTGTACTCAGTCAAAATTCTGGACAAGATTTTGATGTATGGAAATCTCAGTGCAAAAGACACTGGTGTTCAATTTACCTATTTTGGGTTTCTGAACATTAATTATATAAATCTTGGCTTACCACTCTAAAGTATTTTGAAGTCAATGAAAAGATATAGGTGATTCACTTAAATATAAAGTGGGTGTCTAATATTTGAAAAATAAACTGTCATCTTCAATAGTTATTCTAACTAACTTCATCTTAATCAATCAACTTCTCAATTGTAATACTCAGTAAGATGAATCCTATTGAAGTTTGCTTGCAAGATATTGATGTGAAACAAGTTTTCTACAGAAGTGCTATTAACAGCAAGTCCAAAAATGAAGATAGAATTCTGACATGTGGCATAAATAGCTGAAAATGAAAAGATGGGAGAACCTTCAAAATAAATTAATTTTATGATTGCAGGAAAAGATAATTGATTTGGGTATGCAGATGACTAAACAGAAAGCACAGAATACACTAGTGATGGAAAAACAGTCCAGCCTTTTCACAGAAGATGCATCACCTAAAAATCTCCTTGGCAAATTTATTCAATTTATTAGATTCTCTGACTACAGACAGATTAGATAGATCAAAACAATCAGCAAGCTAATTACTTTAAGTGCAGTGTGGAAGAATCATGCTTCATGATTCTTTCTAAATGAAAAGTCACTCTAGTAAGTAGTTCTTGTAAGAACTATTCTAGCAAAAAGATGTACTATATACTGAAATAGCTGATTGGGGCTGAAGTCTTGTCAATGTGCTTTTTTTTTTAATATGTAGCTGCACCAAAGAGGAACATTTAGAGAGTGCAACCTGAAACCAGTTCTCAGAAAAGTGCCAGTCAGGTTTGAAAGAATTAATTGCTTTAGTCACTTCTTTGAAAAAGGAGACATCAAACCTGATCTAAACAAACCTAGAGTGCTAAAAGATTTTCTAGCAGAAATCTCCAAAGGAGAAAGGAGCACTACATTGTATAAGACCATTGGTAGGGCTGTGACATTCATGTAGTTTAAAGAAACATTCTACAAATAAAGGCCTCCTGGAGGAGATTCAAGTGCCACATCTTGGCAGATAACACTTTACTTGATGCGATCTTGGATGATGTTAACATTTGGTAACAGCTATGGGCCATATGTTCCCTTCAGCTGGGCCCTGCTATCCTCCTGCAGGATCTTACAGGAGATATTCAGCCAGCTGGCTGCTAGGCAGTGAACATGCACAGGCAGGCTTGACACCAGAGCCTCAGTGCCATCAGTGCAATGTCTGCACTATGTGCCTCATACAGCTTGAACAAAGAGTGGTGATCTGCTCCAGTAGGAGCAGCCAGAGCCAAATCAGGTCCTCCAGTGCCTTGGTGCCCAGCCTGGCCTTCCTGACCCCATAAGACCTCCTGACAGAGAACTGTGTGAGACCATCTGTGCCTGTCTGCCTCAAGACCAGCTCCATTAGAGCAACAAACGTTATGGCTCACTTTCTTTTACCATAGCAGCAGCTAAAAATAGATCAGTTTTTCCTCTCTCTTTCTACTTTGCTGATCAACCGTACTCATCCCCCACACTCTTCTATCCATCCCTGGGTCTGTTAGCTCTGCCTCGCTGCACAGTGAAGTGACAGCCACAGCCCCTCTCTCCTCCTGGGAGCTGCAGCCTCAGGTCTTGTTTTCAGCTATCCTCTCTTTGCTCTTTCTTTGCCTTGCTCTTTTTCAGTCATGTCTTTTTTCTTTTCGTCTCCACGGTCTACACAGGCAGAAATTATCACAAAATATTTTTCATTCCCCTGTCACAGTCAAATCAGACTTAGGTTTTTGTTACCTCTAGTATTATTGGTTATTCTTTCCAAATATTACATTGTCCCCTGTACTCATGCCATCTACCCAGGCACTTAAATATACTTTAGTCACCAGGCAACAACATTACCAGACCACATAAACCTGTTACAAATGTTACTGTAAGAAACTTTGGTGTTCAGAAGATGTATTGAAAACAAAAGAAAAGGAATTACAAAAGCAGAGGGAAAATAAAAGGGCAGGGAAAATAAATAAATAAATAAATAAATAAATAAATAAATAAATAAATAAATAAATAAATAAATAAATAAATAGGTGTTGTGTTGCTTCACAAGTCTTTGCCACCACAGGCATTGTGGGTGTAATGTAACCTGTGGAGCCCCAGGAGACAGTCCCACCCTAAGGGAGTGTTAGACTCAAGTAGATTAAACAGTCAAGACCTGAAGGTCCTCCCAGTTCCTCTGTTACTTGAGCCACTCCCGTATGTGTGTGAGGTCTATAGTTTTCTGCAACGACAGCTGAGGGTTGCATTGGGTCAGCCTATGGTTCTAAACAAAAAGACTTCAGACCTGTACAGATGTATGCCCTCATGCAGAGCATCCTCTGTGCTTCCCTAGGTGCTTCCAGACCTTATCACCTGATGTCTCTGTGAAGTCCTTCCCAGCTGCTGGAAACACATGGCACAGTGCACACTCTCCTATAGGATCTTTCCTATAACCACATTCATCGGAAGTCCAGGTCCTCAGCCATGTTTGAAAAGGTCTGAGCTGGACCCATTGCAGAAGCTGGGGAAAAACAAGGAAGAGTTCCCAATAAGATGGCCCTAATAATCTAGTGACTATGTTCCAAGTGGTGGGATGGCAGTGTCCTGAACTCAAGTATAACAACCAGAACATCTGAAGGAGGGAGCTGTGGGCAAGGAGAGATGGTTTGGATTTGGGTGGTATTTGCTCTGAGGTGGATTCTGTACACATCAGACTTCCTTTCTGTCTCTTTGTAGCCTGCTTTGTATGGGAAGTGGATTGAGCTGCAAGAAAAACTTAACCAGTGGTGTTGCAAGTGGAGGATGTTTTCCAGCAGAATGGAGGAGTGCTGGCCAGTCCGCTCTATGTTCTTTATGTCATGCTGCTGCCCTGTCAGGTGATCAAACAGGCTACACAGCTGGCACACTTATACCTGCAATGTCAGCTGTTGCACAGAAAGGATTCTTTGTGTCCCAGAGGAGCTGTGATGACATTTTGTAGAAGGACCACTGTCAGAACCACATTCCCTGGACCCAGAACCTGCCCTACGAGAGAACCAAAAGATGCTAATTTTTACCCTGAATGTCAGAAGAAGCACAGATTTTGTATCCACAGCATAATAGATTAAATATGGTTTCTGCCAAACTCTGGTAGGGCTGGCTTGGGAATGGGGCATGCTCCAGATTTTTGCAAGGCCTCAGAGAAGCTCAGCAGATAAAATAGACTGGTGTCGGGCAAGGGGAGGAGGAAGGCAGAGAAAGTTACATGGCTTAGCATTTCTTTTAAGTGTGCCTAGGCCGAGCTGGGGTCATGGGAGATGGGACATGCAAGAAAAGAGCAATGGTGGCAAGTTCTTCAAGGTAATGTTTCATAAATGAAATTACATTTGTTAATAAAAGCTGCATTTATTTCTTTGAGGAATGTGGGAGGCAGTATGTGTAGTGTCATTTTTGTGGTGGCTTCTTTTTCCCGATAAGGAGGACAAACAATCAGAGACAATCACATGTATGGAGTCCTGACAGGGTCTGTCTTGTTCAGGACATGTGAGAGTGTGACTGTTTCTGCTGTTACCATACCACATACCCTTTGAGGTGGCACCCTGCTCTGAGGCATAGCTAGCTGCTATGCAGAAATAATTCACCAGCTGATGACTTTTTTTTCTTTCTTTTCCACTGAGTTGCCATGGGAGACTGTCAAGTTGCAGCAATGGCAGGTTCATCCTCCCCCAGGCATATTTCTTCCCTGTATATGCCATTATCAGTATCACCAAGCTTAGGATTACCCTTCTTCCCTCCCCTGCCAAGAGCATAAATGCAATTTACGCTCGCTAGATCTCTCCTCAGTTCTTCCCTCTGTCCCTGGACTTAACAGTCATGGCAGCAGTGGCAGGACAGCATAGGTAGGTGTTTGCCCTTGGGACAGATTTAGAAAAGGGGTCCTGCCAGGGGGTGGTAGGCTACTATTTTGACAAGGGAGGGTGCTGCAGCTGCAGACCTCAAATGCCTGCCTTATATGGAAAGGCAGCAATCTGGAGTCTAAACACTCACTGTAGTGTAAAGTATGAGAAAATATGGGGAGCTACATGGTGAGAGGTCCCCAGCCTGCATGCAGGAGGGTATATTTGTTTACCATTGCATTGCCAAGCACCATGCTCTGCCACAGGCCATCTTGCCACCTCAGCCTAGACCAAACAGAAGACTGTCACAGGCAAAGCAGTCTTGACTAAGGGAATATTTTGTAATTTAGTTTATTGTCATTTAGCACAAACTTTTGATTACTGATTTGGGTATTCAGAAAAAAAAAAGGAAATATAAGCAATTAAACAAGCATTTAAGGAAATATCTTTCCTCTGTCCTGGCATGGGTCACCGACAGCTACAGCCCCTTAGAGGTGTCCCTGCTCTGACATGCTCTGGCTGTATCCCCAACAACATCCCCTTCCACATCTTGCAGAGCCATAGAATGATCTGGGTTTGAAGACACCTTTTAAGATCATCTAGTCCAATTTCCCTGCCATGGGCAGGGGTATCTTTCACTAGATTGCGTTGCTCAAAGCTCTTACAGAAGCCAAGATAGATGACATCAGCTGCTCTTCCCTACCCACACAGTCACTCCATTGCAGAAGGCCACTAGATTAATCAGGCACAGTTTGCTGTTGGTGAAGCCATGTTGACTGTCTCTAATCACCTCCTTGTCTTCCATATGCCTTGCCTCCTTCCAGGAGGATGTGTTCCATGATCTCACCAGGCACGGAGGTGAGGTTGACTTGCCAGTAGTTGCCAGGTCTTCCTTTTTACCCTTTTTAAAAATGGGCATGATATTTCCCTTTTCCAGTTGCTGGGGTCTATGCCTGACTGCAACAACTTTTCATATATGATTGAGAATGGCTTGCAACTACATCAGTGAATTCCCTCAGGACCCTGGGATGTATCTCATTGTGTCCCATGGACTTAGGTATGTTCAGGTTCCTCAGATGGTCTTGAACCTGGTATTCTTGCTATGGAGGGACTTCATTCTCCCATTCCCTGCCTTGAGGTTCAGTGGATTGATAAATGTCTGAAGAGACATTGCCATTGAAAAATAAGGCAAAAAAATTGTTGAATAGCTCAGTCTTCTCTATGTTGGTTGCTACCAATTCTCCTGTCTTATTTATTTTGGGGGTACATTCCCTTTAATCTTCCTTTTCTGGCCAACATACCTGTAGAAGATAGTATTATTATTCTTAGCATCCCTGGCCAAATTCAGGTCCAACTGTGCCTTAGATTTTCTGATCCAATCCTTATATATCTGGGCAGAGTCCCTATATTATTCCCAGATACAGGTCCCTGGTTCCACTGCCTGTGCATTTCCTTCTTACACTTCAGTTTAATGAGGAGGTCCTTACTGAAGCATGCCAGCCTCCTGCCTTCCTTGCCCCTTTTTCTTATACATGGAAATCAAGAACTCCTGTGCTCTAAGAAACATGTCCTTAAACAGCTGTAGGGTCATTTCAGCTCCTTTACCCCGAGTGCAGTTTCCAAGGGGATCCCATCCATCAATTCCTTAAACAAATGAAAGTTTGCTTTCCTAAACTTCAGTATCCTGACGCTAGTGTTCACTTGGTCCATATCCCTCAAGATTGTGGACTCCATCAGGGCATGATCACTGCAGCCCAGGCTGCCACCAAATGCTACCGCCAATCTTGACATTTCTAATTAGTTCATCCACATTGGTATGCAACAGATCATTAACACTTCTCCTTTAGTCAGGCTGTCTATCACCCAGATTAAGAAATTGTTCTTGTCACTCACCAAGAGTCTTCTGGACAGTATGCTGTGCCACTTTTACAACAGATGTCAGGGTGAATTAATTCCCCCAGCAGGATCAGAACTTGCAAGTGTGATGCTTCCTGTAGTTGAAGTAAGAATGGTCCATCAACAGGCTCCCGTTGATCAGGTGGCCTGTCGTAAACACCAACCATGAGGTTTCTTTTGTTGGTGTGGCCCCTGATTTTTTACCCATAAGCTATCCACTGTTTTTCAAAGACAATGAAGTCAATTCAGTCTTTTACATAGAGGGCAACCCTCCATCCCTCGTTCCTTGCCTGTTCCTTCTGAACAGTTTATAGCTATTAATTGCAGCACTCCAGGCATGCCATTCATCCCACCAAGTTTCAATGATAACAATTAGATCATAGCTTTCTAGCTGCACAGTGTTCTCCACCTCCTCCTGTTTGCATGCATTGGTATAGAGGCACTTCAGCAGGGCTATTGACCTTGTCACCTCTTTAGAGGAACACACCCTAATTCCTTTGAGGCATTTCACAGATGTTTCCCCGTTGGTTCCAAATACATCAGCAGCACCCGGCTCTTCCCTGTTGCTCAAAATTCCAGTTTAAAGATCTCTGTATAAGTCTGACCAGCTTGTTGACAAAGACCTTCTTGCCCCACTTGGTCAGGTGAATCCCATCAGCTCCCAACAGACCAGCTTCTCAATGGTAGGTTCATGGTCACAGAAGCCAGAACCTTGAGTACAGCACCAGTTGTGCAGTCAGGCACTCACCAGTTCAATTCATCTCCTCCTTCCTAAACCCCTTCCTCTGACTGGGAGGATAGAGGAGAAACCACCTGTGTGCCAGATTCTTTTAACATTGCTCCAAGGGACATATAGTCTTTTTTGATGGTTCTAAGTTGCCTTATCACAGTATCTTTAGACCCTATGAGGAATAGTAGGAGCAGGTGACAACCTGTAGGGATTACTAGGCTCAGCAGTGTCTCAGCAGTGTCATGAATGCAAGCTCCTGGTAGGCCGCTCAGTTAGACAGCTCCTCCATTTCTTCTCCCATAGTGGCTGGCAGTCTCTTGACACTAACCAAGCAGAGGAGCTGTGGGGTCCCCTAGCTGTGGAAGTTTTGGAGTGCAACGGGCTGTTTGTATTGGTGTTAGATCTGACTGGAACTAGCTATGCCCAGCACAGAACAGGTCATGGCTACCTCCCACACAGGGCAGCGCCCTACCACCCCAAATGTACTGGTTATGCCTGTTACAAAAATTCAGATAAATCCCTTTGACTTCTGGTTCCTCTTCCTTGCAGACAGTCACCCTATTAAGACCTTGCATCTCTTCACTATTTCCCCTACATGTTAATGTAGGTTAATGAGAGTAACGAGAGGGCTGAAAAGCAGCACTTTAGAGGGGGTTGTTTGTAGCACAATAGCAGGAGTGGCTCTGGGGCAGTTCAGGCACAGAAAGGAGAGCAGGAAGAGACAGATGTGTAGCTTTCCACTATATTGCTGGAGGACTGTGACTAAGTGACACTGCTAAAGTGATACAGCCCCATCCATGCCATGTGACTCCATTCCAGGGCCAGTGACAACCAGCAGGCAATGGTCAGCACTGACACAGTGCCATCTGGTTTGGACCAGAACAATGCAGGAGACAAACCTAACAACTTAGCAGTGCAGATGACTGCAACCAGACACTGATGAACTTCTTCAGTGATCACGATGATAGGACAGTTCACTCTCAACAAGTTTACAGATTATACAAAGTTAGGAGGAGGATCTGCTAGACCAGATGGTTGTGCTGCTGTTCAATGGGATGGAACAAAGGGTCAACAGGAATCTCATGCGGTTCAACAAAGGGAAATGCCAAGTTCTGCACCTGGGGAGGAATAACTCCATGTATAAGTACATGTTGGGGGCCAACCAGCTGAAGGTCCAAAAGTGGTTTTTCAGAAAAGGACCTGAATGTCCCTGTGGACAACAAATTGAATATCAGCCAGTGCTGTGCCTCTGCAGCTACGAAGGGCAGTAGCACCCTGGGGAACATTAGACAGACAGCATTGCCAGCAGACTGAAGAAGGTGAAGCTTCACCTCTGGTCAGCCCTGGTGAGACACATCTGGAGTGCTTGTTCAGGTTCTGGCCAGCGCAGGAACAAGAGTCCCCAGTACAAGAGACACAGACATAGTGCAGTGAGTCCAGTGAAGTGGCATGAAGACAATAAAGGGACTAGAACAGCTGACATACAAGGATAGACATATGGGATCATTTTCCCTGGAGACGAGAAGACTCGGTAGGAACTGATAAATGAATATAAATACTTGATGAAGGGACTAAAGAAGATGGAGTCAGATTTTTCTCAGTGGTACCCAGTGAGAACGAAACAGGCAAAGGGCACAAACTGAAATACAGGAATTTCCATTTAAACATAAGAAAAAGATCTTTCTGTTGTGAGGGTGGTGAAACACTAGAACAGGTTACACAGAGAGGTTGTGGAGTCTGTCCTTGATATTAAAAACTCATGGCCCTGAGCAATGTATTCTAGCTGAACCTGCCTTGAGCAAGGGGTTAGGACTAGTTTATCTCCACAAGTCCCTTCCAATATTAACTGTATCGTGCTTCTTTGATTCTGTCATTCTGTGATTTTCTGCTTTGTTTAATTTACTGCTATAAATGTAGCTGTAGAGAACTAGAGTCCTGGTCACACCATGTCATACATCTGTCATACAGTCAAGATGAAGACAAAGTTGCAAATTATTAAATACAGAACCAGCATTACAAGTAATGTGATTACTGATACTGCTAAGTTATGATTGCTTGCTTGTACATAGAGAAAATTACAACGATTGTACATTTTTCCTCTCAAGGATCCTCAGAAAAAGTAACACCACAGGTGTATCAAGTATGGCAGTTGTAGAAATGAAAGCTTCACTCATGGTGTTCTGAATTGAAGTGGGTCTATATATGGCTGCATATACACGTTAGTAGCACCATATCTGAATTTAAAAGCCTAGCATCCTTTTAGGACTTCTAATGTTGTGCAAAACCCTCATATTTTGGCACACCACACACATAGTGGATCTGGCTCAGGTTACCCACCTCAGAATATGTTTTCTTCTTCTTTTGTAAATCCACATAGACACGCTGTAAGACCAATACATACGCTTCCAGTGCTAAGCATGGGAGTACCTTTAGGCAAGTATTTAAAAGACTTGTTACGAAAATCTTATTTAATTTCACTATATTTATCCACTGATGAGAATCATAGAATTATAGAACGGTTTAGGATGGAAGGGACCTTTAGAGGTCATCTAGTCCAACCCCCTGCAGTGAACAGGGACATCTTCAACTACATCAGGCTGCTCAGAGCCCCATCCAACCTGACCTTGAATGTTTCTAGGGATGAGGCATCTACCACCTCTCTAGGAAACCTCTTCCAGGGTTTCACCACCCTCACTGTAAAAAATTTTTTCCTTATATCCAGTCTAAAACTACCCTCCTTTAGTTTAAAACCATTACCCCATGTCCTGTCACAACAGGCCTTGCTGCAGAGGTTACCCCCATCATTCCTGTAGTCCCCCTTTAAGTACTGAAAGGCCACAATAATGTCTCCCCACAGCCTTCTCTTCTCCAGGCTGAACAACCCCAGCTATCTCAGCCTGTCCTCATAGCAGAGGTGCTCCAGCCCTCAGATCACTTTTATGGCCCTCCTCTGGACCTGCTCCAACAGTTCCATGTCCTTCTTGTGCTGAGGGCTCCTGAGCTGAACGCAGTGCTCCAGGTGGGGTCTCACCAGAGCAGAGTAGAGGGGCAAAATCACCTCCCTTGACCTGCTGGCCACGCTTCTTTTGATGCAGCCCAGGGTACAGTTGTCCTTCTGGGCTGCAAGCACACATTATTCTACATCAGGCAATACTCTGGAAGATAATAATAGAGGACAGGAATGAAGGACAGATCTGAACATTACTAAGCTTTGAAGGGTCTTCAAAGATGAGAATGAATTTTTATGGGGCCTATGAGGAAAAGCTCTCAGTGTGAATTGAGAAATAAAGAAATATGAGTTAAAGCTTGTCCAAACAAGATTCTGTAGAAAAACTCCCAGAGAGTGTGATCATCTTTAGACTGCACAGTAGTAGACCTTCAAAGGTAAGGAAAAAGGGAACTGTGTTTATAGTATACAACCTAGTACATATTATATTATATTACCTAATTTTTTTCTTGAAATTAGATGTTTTTATTATTCTATAATAATGTATAAAATACTGAGAACCCTGTATGACTTGAGTTTGCACCTGGCCTCCTTCAATTACTGGGAAATATATTGCCTTATCCCTTTGAATGCTATAAAGTTGTTTAGCTATGGAATATTATACCACTAATAAATATGGCATTGTGAAGGCTTAAATCTTCATATTTTATAGTACTGTTTATGTAAGTACTCTGCTTCGCTGTACCTTATGTTTTCCTCATATTTAATCATCTTTTGCTAAACTACTTGCAGAACTCCCACTGAGATTCCATTGATTTCATTAGAAATGCCATATATAAAGTGACGTGGAATCTGTCCAAAAATTAATAAGCTTAAACCAAACATAATCTGTTCCATACCTACATTATACTTTGAGGAGCTTTGCTAGTTCAAGCAACAGTACCATTACTGTGCCTTTCAAGACAGAAAGGTCAAAGACATGTGGAAGTTGGGAAGTAGAAGGCAAGTATCTCCCTTGTTACAGTTAAACATATAATTTCAAGGGTAGATTTGTATGAGAAGGATTGAGGAAGGAAGTAAAATTTTCACAAAGGTCTAAACCAAGGATGATTCATTAATTAGTGTTTTCTGTACAAATTAGGGGAAAATGGCTATCAGTTTAAAGCTTCTGACCCTAAAAGAGGTAAGTACAGAAAAAGCAATCACGATACAAAGTAACAATATGTAGTATTTGAGAAATAAACAGAAATGCCAGTGAAAGCATTTACATAGATTTTTATTTTCCTAACCTACTTTTTCATGTAAAACACAACATTATAAGAGCTGTAGCAATAAACACTACAATCCCCTCAGTTTTCACAACAATGCAAGGTAAATCCTAAACATTTTTTCTTTACCCTTAAAATAATGCTTGTATTAATGTAAGCCTTTACACAGCACGATATGTGAAAGTTCTGTATTTCTCAATGTATTTTATTATCAGTAGCGTGCCTAATCATAAGGACACATCATCAAAATGACGGCTTTTCAACGGTATATTATGAAGCCACCTAAAATCCAGTGCTACAAACTGGTTTTCTTTTTGATAGGTGCCAGATAAAGATACAGTCCACATATCAAAAATCCTTGATTTAAGGGGATGACAGAGGGGATTTTTCTACTCCACCATTACTGGTTTTGAAACTAAAAAAATTATTTCATGTTGCATTGGGAAGAAAGTAAGTGTTAAGTGGTATAAGAGAGGTGGCCACCTCCTCCAGCTCATCTAGCCCAGAACCTCTGCCACCTGGCTGCTGGAGCCCAGCCCAGTGCCCCAGGGACCCATGGTCTATGCCCAGGCTGAGGGACCTGGCTGGAGCTTTCCTGGCCACAGGCTTAACCCATAGCGAAGCTGAGCACGTGACCCAGAGAAACACACAAACACACATAGGGTTATACACAAACACGCACAGACACATTGATATGGCCAGTCCCACAGATTGCCACAGAGAAGGTGGTGCCTTCAACTGCACCCACATATAGGACTCAAAACATTAAATGTAGACAGCCAAGTGCTTTTCCTCCTCTTCAGTTGGTAGAGACAGAAGTTCACAAGTTAAAGCACACACAAGACACCCTCTAGGTTCGCAAGTGCACCTTCACAGTTCCCTCAAGGACCAGCATGGTCCCTCTGTCTGCTTCTTAGCCTTGCTTGTATCCTGGACCCCCTTACACACTTCACAGGTCCCCTACTCACTGGCTAGTCCAGCTTGATGCTCACTAGCAAACACACAGCACTCACACATTCTTCTTACATGCACTCCACATTAACAAGTTCCCCTGAGTTTACCAGCACAGAACCTCTGTCCACCTGATACCCCAGACCAAACCCAAGGTTCCCCTGCTTGCTACCTAGCCCAATTTAAAGTTTGCTAGTGAATATAGATGTACACCCCACACACAGCAGGACTGGAGATGATAGAGACACCCATCCCTGCCAGCAGCCAGTGCCAGGCACAGGGACTGTGACCTGTGATCCTGATCCAGCTGCTGGCACAGAGACCCTTCCTCAACTCACTCATGCCATACCCCTCAGTAGCTGTTTTTTGGGACACACAGAGTTTCCACTGCAGTGGCTGGGTGCTAAAGACACCTACTTGCTCCAGTAGCTGGCACCACAGGGCAGGTGTACCCACACCCCTGATCTGACTCCAGTAGCTGGCACAAATTTTCACTAACACCAGTACTGGTCTTACCAGTAGCTGGGCCTTAGTCCTTTCAGCACACACACATGTGGGGAAGAGAGTGAGATTATGCAGAGATACAGTTAATAAAATAGTTATTAAGAATACATAAGAGGATAGGACAGACTGCAGTGATCAGATATAGAGTTCAGCCAGACAAGTGTACTGTCAGGCCCCATTTTACATGGCACCAGACTCTTTTATACCCTTTCTTGCCTACTCCCTCTTGTTCCTCCCTGCTCCCCTCTTCCTCACAAGTCCCCCGTAGGTTTGTACATCTCTCTGATTACTGCACCCTTCCCCTGGTTTACAATCTTATCTGTCGCAAGTCCATGTTGATCTTCCTGGAAGTAGCATCTGTAGTTTCTACCCAGTTGATAATCCATCAATTAGTAGTGAGTGGTGAGGCTCATTTCTTGCCATTATTTCCATGTTTTCTTTGTCAAGTCTGTGTCTGGGTATATTTTGGTTTCTGGCTACCCCCCTTTTCCTTGATTTCCCAGTTGACAAGATCCCTAGCCAGATAACCTTGCTGGAATAAACATCCTCACCCTCTCACATGCCCTCATCAATTATTGTGACTGACTAGGTTTCGTTCTCATCCCCACCTTCCTTATCCTTTTTCATCAGGTTTGTGTCCCTGGATGTTCTTGTTTATGACTTACTTCTTTTATTCTGTCCTAGTTTAACCCCAGTAGGCAGCTCAGCCCAACACTGCCACTTGTTTACTCCCCCCACCCAGTGGGAGATAATCAGAAGGCTAACAGTGAGAAAACTTGTAGGTTGAGATAAAGACAGTTTAATAGGGAAAGCAAAAGCTGCACGTGCAAGTAAGGCAAAACAAGGAATTCAGCCACTACTTCTGATCAGCAGGCAGATGTTCAGTGATCTCCAGGAAATCAGGACTCCATCACACATAATGGTTGCTTGGGAAGACAAACACCACCACTCCAAACATCCTCCCTTCCTTCTTCTTCCCACTAACTTTTATTGCTGAGCACAATGTGTCGTGGTTTAGCCGGCAGCTCAGCCCCACACAGTCGCTCGCTCACTCCCCCACCGGTAGATGGGGGAGAGAATCAGAAGGGTAACGCTTGTGGGTTGGGATAAGGACAGTTTAATAATTAAAATTAAAAGAAACAACAATAGAAATGCAATGTAAAGGAGAACAACGAGAGGCGCAAAGCCCTGGGGGAGGGGGGAAGGGAGGGGAGAGGGGGAACGAACCGCCGAAACGAACCGCCCGCGCCGCAGCCGCCTGCCGACCCGATGCCGCGCCACCTCCGCGCTGCCACTGCCCCCCCCTCAATATATTGGTCATGGTGTCACATGGTATGGAATGAACCTGCCATTGGCCAGTCGGGGTCAGCTGTCCCCACCATGGCCCTGCCCCTCCCAGCCCCACCCCGCTGCGTGGCAGAGCGCGGGAAGCTGGAAAGGTAGCCGACCCCCACAGTGAGGAGAATTAACCCCTTCTCAGCCAAAACCAGCACACAATGTCATATGGTGTGGGATATCCCTTTGGTCAGTTTGGGTCAGCTGTCCCAGCTGTGTGGCCTCTTAGTGCACCCTGAGCCCACGCTCTGGTGGAGCAGGGTAAGAAGTGGAGAAGGCCTTGTCTGCTGTGCAAGTGCTCCTCAGCTGTAATTAAAACCTCAGTGTATTATCAACAGTTTTCAACACAAATCCAAAATAAGCACTGTACATGCTACCGTGAAGAAAATTAACTCTCTCCCAGGCAAAACCACTGCATCTGAGCAGTGTCAGCTTGACCTCTGTGCCAAGGAAGGTTATGGAGGGGATCATCTTGTGTGCCATCACATGACAGCCAGGTGATCAGACCCAGTCAGCATGGGTTTAAGAAAGGCAGATCCTGCCTAACTAACCTGATCTCCTTCTATGGCAAGGTGACTGGCTTAGTGGAAAAGGGAAAGCATGTGGATGTTGTCTACCTGGACTTTAGTAAAGCCTTTGACACTGTCTCCCACAGTGTTCTCCTGGAGAAAGTGTCTGCTCATGGCTTGGACAGGTGTACTCTTCGATGGGTAAAAAAATGGGTGGAATGCTGGACCCAAAGAGTGGTGGTGAATGGAGTTATGTATAGTTGGTGGCAGATCACAAGTGGTGTTCCCCAGGGCTCAGTTTTGGGGCCAGTTCTGTATAATATCTTTATCAATGATCTGGACAATGGCATCGAGTGCACCCTCAGTAAGTTTGCAGATGACACCAAGTTAGGTGGGAGTATTGATCTGCTTGAGGGTAGGAAGGCTCTGCAGAGGGATCTGGTCAAGCTGGATTGATAGGCTGAGGTCAATTATACAAGGTTTAATGAAGGTAAGTGTTGGTCCTGCACTTTGGCCAAAACAATGCCATGCAACACTACAGGCTTGGGGAAGGGTGGCTGGAAAGCTGCCTGGTGGAAATGGACCTGGGGGTCTTGGTTGACAGATGGCTAAATATGAGCCAGCAGCATGCTCAGGTGTCCAAGAAGGTCAATAGCATCCTTGCTTGTATCAGGAATAGGGTGTCTAGCAGGTGTAAGGAAGTGATCAACCCCCTATACTTGATGCTGTTGAGGCCACACCTTGAATATTGTTTTCAGTTTTGGGCCCCTCACTACAGGAAAGACATTGAGGTGCTGGAGCATGTCCAAATAAGAGCAACGAAACTGGTGAAGTGTCTGGAGATCAAGTCTCCTGAGAAGTGGCTGAGGGAACCACGGTTGGTTAGCCTGGAGAGAAGGCGGCTGAGGGGAGACCTTATCATTCCCTACAACTACCTGAAAGGAGGTTGTAGAGAGGTGGGTGTTGGTCTCTTCTCCCAGGTTACTAGTGATAGGATGAGAGGAAATGGCCTCAAGCTGCACCAGAGAGGCTTAGACCTGATATTTGGAAATACTACAACTGAAAGTGTTGTCAGGCATTGGAACAGGTTGTTCAGGGAAGTGGTTAAGTCACCATCCCTGGAGGTATTTAAAAGATGTTTGGATGTAGTGTTTAGGGACATGGTTTACTGGTGAACTGGCAGTGTTAGGTTTACAGTTGGAATTGGTGATCTTAAAGGTCTTTTCCAACCTATACCATTCTGTGAGTATCTGACTACCTCTTGCTGGACTGAAAAATGTCCTTCACCAGATACCCTTAAAAGAGCAGACACTCTCCTTCCACATAACTTTACATAAGGCCTTTCAAAAAATTACATCAAAGATTCAAATGAGAGGCTAATCCAATATCTAGGGAACTTCCCTGGAACATAGTAAAGTATTCTAGAAAATATTTTAAAGTTCTGGAGATTGTCCTATAATGAACAACTACTCACAACATTTGCCTGACGCATAGGAATTTGTTTGCTCTGTGTTGAGCACAGCAAGGAACCTGAGTTGTCAGTCTGGAGTATCAATACTCCAGGTGAATGGCCTGAAGCTTGAAGTATTGACACTTCTGTGCTAAGAACTTTCTGCCTTTTTTTGTTTGGTTTCTTCATTTTGTATTTTTTTCCCCCCTCTGAAAGGTTTACTATTTCCACTCCACCCCATGGTAAGATTCAGATTCAATGAGCTGACACACCCCAACAGAAAATTCACCTGTTTTTTACAAAAAGCCTGAAGTAGTTCTTTTCTAGTAGAAAGTGATTCTTTATTCAGTTTAAATTCACTGATACTGTCATGTTATAACGAATTATGTGTATCTGGGTCATGGTTTTGGCTGGGATAAAGTTAATTTTCTTCAAAGTAGGTTGTGTGAGGCTACGTTTTGGATTTGTACTAAAAACAGAGTTGATAATGTGGAGATGTTTTAGTTTTTAAGTTGTTAAGTAGTGCTTATACTAGTCAAGGACTTTTTAAGCTTCTCATGCTCTGCCCGGTGCACAAGAAGCTGGGAGGGGAGGGGGCACAGCCAGGACAGCTGATCCAAAGTGACCAAAGGGATATTCCATATCATATGTCATGCTCAGTATATCAACTGGGGCGACCTGGCCGGGGGAAGCAGCAATCGCTGCTCAGGGTCTGGTGGCATTGGCCAGCAGGTGGTGAGCAGTTGCATCACTGATTTTTTTCCCTGGGTTTCAGCTCTCTCTGTCTCTCTCATTATTTCCCTTTCCATTATATTACTATTACTATTACTACTACTACTACTTACTATTACTACTACTATTTTATTTTAATTATTACACTGTTCTTATCTCAACCACGAGTTTTCTTACTTTTGCCCTTTGATTGTCTCCCCCATCTCACTGGGGTGGGGGGAGCGAGCGTGCAGCTGTATGGTGCATAGTTGCAGAGTAAGGCTAAACCACGGCTTTTTTTTCCCATTGAATTTTGGAGAAAGACATTGAAACATTAATGCTATAAAATATTATATTTTTTGTACATGTTGGAAATATTTTAGCTATTAAAATTTGCTATCAGCAAATACTATTAGGGCTACAGCCAAACCACTATTTTCCTAATAGCTTTTATTTACCTTCCCCAAAACTCTTTTGTTTAGTGCTATGAAGGGGTTCTAGCACTGTGAAAAAAAGTTTTTCTGTGGGTTCACTGTTACAGCAGGAATTTAAGAAGAATTATCTTACGGAGTAATTCCCCCTAGCTGTAATGACACTTTTTACCATCAGCTTTCCAGTGCCCATGAAGGCAATGACTACCCCATTTCTTCTAAAGATCCAAGTATTACTGGCATATTATTTAAAATTCTCCTTCTCTCTAGATGATTAGTATTTCTCTTGTCTGTTATGGAGGTCAGCATTGTAGGAGCAGCTTTTCCCCATCCTTCTAAAGTGAAGATTTAAAAAGGAAATGAGAAGTATGAAAGTAGGTAAGTGCCTTCTCAATGAAACGTGCTAAAGATGGAAAACAGAAAAGCAGTGAATTAAGACAGTATAAATAGAAGTCCTTGGGGGAAAAAAAGGCAGAAGCAGCAAGTACAGCTTTAGATGATTGAGGAAAGGCAGGAAAAAGCCAGAAAAAGAAGGACTAAGTGTCTAAAGGACAAGTAGCACTAACTACAATAGAATTGTATTTGTATATTTTCAGTGCTTGGGGACAAGAGAAAAACAGAAGCTGAAAAATAAACTGATGAAACAAAATAACACATAACAAACAATCCCTATCTTCAGAGCCAGCTTGAACGGGCAGGAGCTGATTTCCTGACTCTGTAAACAAGACAGTCAGATTTTGAGAAAGAACAGAAAGAAACAAAAACCACAAAAGCTCAGATTAAGCATTTTTTTTTCAGGACCCCAAAGGCCTTGTAGTTCAATTACTTCAGAAGGAGGGAAACAAATCTGATAAGGTGAATAGAGACTATTGTTTTCAAGTGTTGGGGCTAAAGCTCGGAGAGTGGAAAAAATATTATTCCTTTTGTACTATATTTTCTATGTTTTATGCAGAAAGTTGGCTAAAACTTCCAGTCGATAAATATTTGATACTGTATGTTATTTTAATTTTATTTCAAATTAGAAATTTTATCAAAGATTTAGTATAACAAACATAAAGTAGGAAAAAGGGCTGAGTCATATTACAAGCAGCCTCTATAGTCGTGACAGAGAGAAACCTACACAAACATTTCTGTGTAGTTCCAGAAATCCACTCGGAGACCAGACATCACTAAAAGTAATTATGTATCATTATTTTAGCATGTATAACGTGAACTCTCCACAAACCTTGTCATGATTGTAAACACTGATAAACAGCCAGTGGCTTTAGTACCGATTTTTTCCAGTCATAATTAAAATGAAAAGTAAATGCCAAGTAAATACCAACCTGTAAAGCTACAGATTCCTGATAAAACAGGAAGTCCTTGAGTATATTCCTCACCTCCAGAGACAAAAATAGCCTATTTACAAATGACTGCTCTCAATCAATAACAATTGAATGTTTCTGTATCCTCTGAGCCTCAGTGCTTTCCATTAAGTTTGTTACATGTACTACTATTTATTCTTTAGTTTCTTAATTTAAGTAAAGGATTCCTATCGTTACTTGTAGAACACCAAAAAGGTCCCATAGTCATCTTATGTTTTATCCAGATCTGTCATATATTGAGTTTGAAATGAAAAGTGTTCCTATTGCAAGGTCTTTATTTTATTTCTTCTTTGGAGATGAACATTTATGATTTTATATGCAACAATACTCAGTTTGATTTTTTACAGAGGTCTAATGACACTTAATGCACTAAATTATAGTCCTGCATTTGCACTGCCATGTCATGCTAAAAATTACCCTTTCATTATAATGCCTTAGAGTTGCCATAAATAAAGGCTAAATAAATTTTTTCTATGCCCAAGCTACACAGGAGTAGGGAGAAAAAATGTGAATAAACATAGCGAAGTGTTGCTTCAGGAGAATACTGCCTTATACATGTAGAAAAATCCCTCTGGGCCTGAAGAGGATGGGTGAGGAAAAATACATGACACCTCCCCACTGAGCCATTTGCTACTCCTACTATAGCTTGTGAGCAATAATCTGTGCTTATTCCTTCAATGCAACAAGAAGTACAGGGAAACTGGGAGCAGCAGCAAAACATAAATCCTGCCGGAGCCACCTTGCAATGTTTTCTTGCACTGAAAGGGAACAACAGCCTGGTCAGGAAGAAGCCGTAGTCACATGCTTAATGAAAAATAAAATGAGAATTTCAGCTCTCTTAGCAGCAGAAACCTTCTTTATACAGGACCAAACCCAACACATTCACAACTACTCCAAAAGTCATCTTTCCAAGACCATGCCGCTGGAGGAAACAGGAATTTGAAAATGGGATCAAGGTGGTTTCCCAGGTCCATGGTATTTCCAACTTTAAGAAGGGTAAGATCAGCAACTGGATAGAGTTTTATAGGGGAATACCCCACAGAAAGTTCACTACTGCATTACAGTTGAGAGCCAACATCTACCCGACAAGAGAATTTCTAACAAGGGGTAGACAGGAAAGTCAACTTATATTGTCACTGTTAGGAGGAGAATGAGTCCTATGCACGCATTATTGGATATTGCCCAGCAGTACAGAATGCCAGGATTAAAAGGCATAATCACTTATGTGAATTGTGGGTGGAGGAGGCAAAAAAAGGACTGGATATATCCCAAGAGCTTCTGCTGAGAGATGAGCAGAATGAATTACATAAACCGGACCTGGTATTTGTTAAAAGAGACCAAGCCCTGGTTATTGACATCACGGTCACATACAAGAGTAAATCAACATCTTTGGCAGATTCTGTGGTGGAAAATGTTAAGAAATACCAACACTTAAATGATCCAGTGCAGGAACTGACTAACGTCAATATCATTAAATTTATGGGATTTCCATTAGGTGCATATGGAAAATGGTACCAAGGCAACTGTGAACTGTTGAAAGAATTAGGAATTAGGAATTAGAATTAGTTCCTGGCAGGAAAAGCTAGGTTGCCATTTATCAAATCAAGCACTGTTTACATCAGTGGACATTATACATATGTTTGTTAGTCAGGTAAGAACTATTGTAAGTTCTTAATGTTTTGATGTATTGCAAATGTGTTATGTAATGATTTGTAAATAAATTTACCTTTCTCTTCTATCTATCTAAGGTGGGAGCTGGACCCCCCTGGAAAATCTGACGGAGACAGAAGCTTAGATAAGGAGGGTGATAGTATCTAGGGATGAACTGGGGCTTGATATCACAATGTGTCACCTTTCCTGCTAAAGACAATCATCACCGGTCTTTACCGAGGTGGATGGGCCACCTATATTTAACCCAGAAAAGGAACATGTATAAATTTATATATGTTCAATAAATAGTAGGCATGTATTTTCCACCTAGTCCTAGTCCTAGTCCTAGTCTTATTCCAGTCATTTGCAACCACTGCCTGGAAGTCTTAAATAATTCTTGTAGCAAGGACAAGCATTCAAGACGTCCCAGTTCCTGAGCGACACCACAAAATCATTACCTTTGCCTTGTTCTTCTCTTCTTTTGCTACTAAAGCCTCTTCTTCCAATTTAGCACAGAAATCAAAGAAATTCAAAAGACCAGTTGTCTACTTTGAAGTTCTGGAGCAGCACGGACAGCTATCTATTTGCTGCTCTGCCCTATAAATCTATGTTCGTAAGAGCATAAGGGATTTAACATTTCCTAATGAATAAACTCAAACATCTTCCTAATCATCTAATGGGGTTTGATGTCCTTTTCGAAGTGCCTGCTGCTCCTCACACAGCCTATGGAGAGTACGGGCAGTGAATGCTATTTTTTTGTTGGACCAAAACCACCAAAGTTTAAGACATTGCAAACGTGACATCAATAAAGGCATATTTACATTTCTAAGATGTTGTTACCTTAGCTCCAAATCCTTCAAAGTCTTAGCCACAGTGAAATACATTCTAAATGCACAAATTCTTTTTTTAACATTGATGAAACTTGTATATGTTATGATAAAGCCCTTCCCTCTGAAGGATGCTTTTTATCTGAAATAGCATTGGAAAAGAAGTGCATTTTTGTACCACATGAAGGAATATCCACTGTTTATTTTCAAACAATAAAAGGGATCTTTTAGTTTGGAGCACTATATAGCCCAGATGATTGGTAATGAGATCTCACTTGACTACTTTTTTGGTTTGAATTACATAATCAACATAAAGTGAATGTAGGCAGTACATTCACATCTGTAGTTAAATCCAGTGAGATTGTGGACATATTGAAGGAGACAGGAGATAAGCCTGAAATACTCCATACTTTATAGATAATGTTCACTCAGTACTACCTTCTAAGTCCTTAAGAGAATATACCAAGGTAGGAGAACCTATTAACCCACATAAAAATGTAATCCTGTTCTGCGTCTTTAAACAATTAGTAATCAGGGCTCTGCATAAAAAACAGGATAGGGAGAACATGCCCATCTGCTCAGATGCAAGAGACTTGGAAGACCTACAAAAAGCACTAGGTGCTTCCAGATTAACAAGAATCCTTGGCTGAGACACATGTTCTACTACTGACTCACAAGTATGGCTGAATTCCAGAAAATAATCTGTTTAACCTTACAAGCCTGTATTTATGTGTTTGGATCCAGGCGGCCACAGCATCTGCTCACACAGCCACTCAGAAATCATTTTCTCCATCCTTGGTATATATACAACATTTTTACCATGGCCCACAGCAACAGATACATCTAAGAAATTTAAATCACATGAACATGAACACTTCTTTCCTGCCTCTTCCCCACAAATCAGTGCAAAGTTATTAATTACTAAAAATAATAACCCTTCATCTTGTAATTACTGTGTTCAGGTTACTTCTAGGAAGTTCTATATGTTGCATAGTTTAAGCTAAATCATAAACAAACTAAGATAAGAATGTCAAATGCTGGATTTATGCAGTTCATAATTTTAAGCTTTAATGGTTTTGTATGATTTACAGAGGAAGTTTTATGAGTCAGGTCTGTAATGCCATTGGCTATGCAATTTTTAAACAATGAAATATTTGCAAGTTAAAGTCAAGTGTAAATTTCATGTTACCAACCCCATGTTTGTGGTAAAATTTACTGTTTATGTAGCACAGAACTTAAGATGTTTTTTAAGCAATTACTGACGCTAGCATTTAGATGTCTTGGCAAGAAGCTATCTGTCTTAATTTAAAGTGTTCTAATTTTTTTTCCCATTTGGAGCAGGATTATTTTAGTTTAGTATTTATTAGAAGATCATCAGCTTTGAAAAATATTATTTTTAGTGGTGGTAACTGACAAACTACCATATGTGTTCCAAATACCGGTTATATAGCCATTTTTTGTGTATTTAAAGCAGTAAAAATGCAATTATGATAGACAGGTCTTTGTCATTGTTGTGAGTATACTCAGCACACAGCTGTGGAATATACTGATGTTGATTTATCAGGTAGCACAAATGCTGCTGTGTCTGTTTCGTAGGGCCTTGGAATTACTTAAAGAAGCTGGGTTAGCATGAGATTCCAAAGTGGGATCACACAAAACTTGAATGTGCTTCTATGAGCAGGAAGTGAAATTGATTTTCTAGGATATGAGTTAAAAGACAATGGCTTTTTTATACAGGCTTAGGTTTAGCAAACCCAGAGACTGAATTTGGTTGACAAGTGCTGTATGATCCTGGAATAGGAATACCTACCTGAAGCTTCCTTCACATTGACAGCTCAGGTTATTTACATAGCCTTCTGGACTTAACCACTGTGCCATGTAATGCAACAGGACTCTAATTCAGTTGAGACCTCTAGCAGTTAATGGCACTCAGCAGCTTCTCTTTCAGATGAAACTAACTGAACCCAAGATAAGAACCTCTGATATTGTGTTTTCATATCACTTAGCCGGTAAAAAGAAAAATTATTTTTACCAACCTGGATGAAATGCTTTCAGTCCAGCTTTTTCATGTTACAGTCTGAAATCTTGACTAACAAATATTGAGAAAAACTTAATAGAATATCAAATGATAAAGAAATAAAAATACAGTAAATGAAAAACTAATGTAAATCACAAATATTATTGGTGAAAAAAATGGCTAATTTCTGCCTCCTGCCCCAAGACTCATACAGAATTTTTTAAACCCTACTGTATTACAGATTCATCTCCTTTCGTTAATCCTGTTCTTTTCTAGATATTTATAGCAAAGTCTACATATATCTGAAGTAGAATAAGACATAGATATAGTCAGCAGCAGCCTGTGGGGGTCTGAAATACCAGCACCAGCTTTCTTTAAATTACTTAGAATATTCTTCTCTATGTTTTTTTCTTTATATGCATTCCTGGATTTCACTTGCTCCCAATAGGCAAGTCATAAGTGCGTATTTTATATATTGTATTATGGTATGTTATATTATATTATATTACAAATATTATATAGATCTATACAACTATTATCTAGATAGATAACTCTGTGTCCAATATATATCTATATATTACATAGTGAAAGCATTCCAGTGCACGTGGAAAGATCTGTCCACCAAACAGGACTCCCGACACCCTTACAATTAAATCAAATCCAGAGGCTTCTAAGGAAGATTTTTTAGAAGTATGTAAGTAAACTGTCACATTTGCAGACAAAAGTCTTAGTAACCATACACTGACCACTTAAGGCAACAGCTGTCATTTTAAATAGTGAAAATTCTCATTTTCTTATGTTTAAAAAAAATTGCTGAAATACTGACACTAATGCCTTGTATATGTATCTCATCATAAACAAACACATAAAATTCCCCTATGGTGTAGAAATTTTATTCTTAACTACTATTTTATCACAAATTCCTCTCTGGTTCATTAAAAGGGAGAAGGACAATGACTCATCCATTTAATCCATTCAGTAGCCATGGATGACACCTAGACAATTAGTTTAGAGCAGAGTTCTTACAGTTCAGATGTTTATATTGGAAGGACTTGAAATCATTCCAAATACCTCATCCAAACAATGCACTTTTATTTGTGGCTAGTAGTTAGGAAATGTTTAATCTTACCTTAGAGTTAGGTTTATTAATATATCTATCTGTTCATGGGGACTTTGGAGAATATGTTTATTCCAGGAAAGAAACTGAAATACTGCAAGAGGATTTAATACAGGATACATATAGAAAACTATAACTACACTCAATTTCTTTCTGCACTGGAATATGTTAGGGGCAAACTGAAGCAGATCTAAGACTAAAACTCATACTAGAATACTAGAAACTCCAAGAGCCAAAATGCTGTGTTTTAATAGCTCATCAAAACTCTACAGCTGCTTTTCTGTTTTGTTTCATCTCTTAAGTTGTATTTATCCAATAATAATAGATTTTTCAGAAAAAAAAAAATCACTTTTTATCCACAAACCAGTTGCAGCATGAGCCACATAAGTAATTGTGCTCACAGCATCCTGCTACTGGCCTCAAAAGCTCAAGAGGCTGTTTCTAAAGATGAGAGAAAAATTTTATCATTTTCCATCTCTTTTCAACCCTTTCTGTCCCTGCTGAAACTCCCAATTAATTCCAGGTCCAGTGGCATTTGAATTCAACAAGAACACGAGGGAACCAATATGTCATTAACAAATTCTTGTTATGCTACAAAACAATTAACTGGGAGATGAAGAAAAATAAGCAGCAACTATTATATAATATGTTTGATTAAACTTTGACATCATCTGATCTTCTGGACTCTTACTTAAATTGTACAAAATCACATTGGAGTTAGCTAAATTTCCTTTGTTTTATTTTTGAAATAAAATCTTTTCTGAATTTTGTTTTCATTGTATTTTTGGCATGGTACTTTTTCTTTGAAGTTCAGTCAGAAATAGTACATCCAGACTAAGTTCAAACTTGGAATCACGACCTGAGAATGATGTCCATACCCACAGCAGCAGGTACTAAAGATCAGTAAGGGTACATAGGTGGAGAAAATTTCTGGTGATGAGTATATGTTGTTCATACACGTCTGTGAAGGGTTGACTCTGTCCAGTTACTAAGCACCCACCAGATGCTCACTCACTCCAACCTCCCAAGGGGAGCAAGAAAAACTGGGTCAAAACAAAGACAGTTAAAGAAGTGAAGGAAAAATAAGAAAAATATAAATAAAAAAATTACACACAAAGAATCACTCATCCTATTTCACCAGCAGACTGATGCCCAGCGGTCTCCTGGCACCAGCTGCTTTGGAAAGACTCCTCCCCCAGTTTTATTGCTGAACATGGTGTTACATGGTATGGAATATGTCTTTGGTGAGTTGGGGTCAGCTGTCCTGCCTGTGATCCCTCCCAATCTCTTACCCACCCCCAGCCTACTTGCTGTGGGGGACAGAGTGAGGAACAGAGACAGCCTTGGCACAGTGCAAGTGCTGTTCAGCAACAACTAAAACACTAGTGTGTTATCAACACTGGTTTGGTTACAAATATAAAACATAGCACCATAAAGGCTGCTTTGAGGAAGATTAACTCCATCCCAGCCAGACCGAGTACAACATTTCTTAAGGTTTCTCCCAATATTCCCTTATTTATTTATTTCAGTCCATAACTTTTCTGTCTGTAACTCTCAAATTACTTTCAGTCACCCTGTGAATTAGATCTGCGAGATTCACCCACACACACAATCACACACAGAAGTAGTTTGCTGCTACCACATCTTGAGCCAGTCACTTTTAAATGAGAGCTTTTACTGAAAATTATGTAGTAGGTTACAAGTAGAAAATATGCTAACAAATGCAAGTTTCTTCTGGGTGAATTTTCCCATATCTAGCAGCAACATCATGTGCAAATTAAAGACGACTAATCTACATTCAAGTTTATACTTATATGTGTGTATATTTAGACATGTTTATATATGGTATATTAGTGTGTCTATGAATATATATATATGTATTAATATCACAGAACTGCAGAATCAGAGAATGACTGAGGTTGGAAAGGAAATAATCTAGTCCAGCATTGTTGCTCAAAGCAGAATCAACTACAGCAGATTGCTGAGGGATGTGTCCAGTTAGGTTTTGAATACCTCCAAGCATGGAGACTCCACCACCTCTCTGGGCAATCTGTGCCAGTGTTCTAACATCCTCACAGGAAAAAAAAATTATTTATATGTAAGAGGAATTTCCATTATTTCAGTTTGTACCCATTACAACTTGTTCTTTCATTGGATACCTTTAAGAAAAATCTGGTTCTGTCTTCTTTACTCCCTCGCATCAGATATCTATACACACTGATTAGATGCCCCTGAGCCTTCTCAAGGCTAAACAGTCCCAGCTCTCTCAGCCCCTCTCCATATTATAAATTCTCTAATTCCAAAGTATGCAATATGTGAAACTGCCTTCATTTAACCCAAGACCATCTCTTTTTTGTATGTTTGTATCGCAATGTGTGTACACTTCATTACTAAGACCTCATTCCAATAGGTAGGTGAACCAGCAAGAGTTCATCGTTGCTGCCTTCTCGCCTGGATGTTGGGGTTTCACCCTGTAGGAAACCAAGAAAGAAGGATGGGAGAGATGCCTCATGTGGGCATGGAGGTGGGACACAGCCAGAGCCCACAACCAAGAGGCACTCTCAGATCCTGCAGTTTGTTAGCACCTTACTAAATCAAACCGATTTACCGTGTGACATACAGAACAGCATAATTGCCTAACAGTGTTTCACTGTAGTTTTATGCAAGGCTCTGCAGATTCCCCAGTCCTACAGGTTTAATACAAACAATGTGTCCTTTTCTTAGTTTCTCAAGCTCTTACAATCTATGCACTGTCCAATACCTTTAATGTAAACCTGAGAGTTTTCTGCTCCCAGTTTTCACTTCTTATGGTTTGTTGTTGTCTGTAAGGAAGGACTCATTATATCAAACCTTTTACAGGGAAGATTTTTAACAGAAGGGGTTTTTTTAATTTCTGTTATCAGTAAGAGGTAAATTGCATTGGTTTACAGAAGCATCAAATATGAACACTTTCTGGCTACTCTACTCATGGGTATACTTCTGCTTTTAAACTTCAAATCAAACTTTTAAGCACAGGAAAGGAAATGAAAACACACAGCATTTTGATTTATAGCAACTGTACAGTATTTCTGAAGTTTAAGAAAGTTATTACCCTAGGGGGCTTCAAACACTTCACTGACAGTTCTTATTTTCTAAGAAATATAATAATAAACATTGGCTCTAACTAGATTTAAAAAACACCTTAGTCTTTCTCCTTTCTCTCAGGTGGGCTGAGCAGAGATTTGATCCAGATGAGAAAGTGGGTCTCAGCTCAGTCCAAGATCTTATTATAGCCACAGAGTAAGATTTACATCCTCTGGTGCATGGAGAGAAGTAAGAATGAGGGGGGAGTGGGGATAGACTGTCCATGAAAAAAACAGCTGCACTCAACTGCTGCATCAGTCTGCTCCCACACCTGCATGCAGAGGCAGACACATGCTAGAGCTGCAGTTCTGTCAGGGGAGATGTGGTGAGAAATACCAAAATGCTCCTGGCTGCCTTTAGATCTCTGTTCAGCCTTTCAGCTGACAGTGGTAGTGTTTGTTCCAAATAGCCAGGCGTTATTTGACTGGCCCTCCTTTCCCCCGGTGCTGTTGTATGTGGAATAGTTACTCTTCTGGGTATCTACTATAACATTTTAAGCTACTACTGTCATCTTAATATAGGCTTATAAAACAATTTGGTTAGAACCAGCTCTACTAATAAAACATTTCTATGAAGAATCAATACCTGTTCCTCCGAGTTCACTCTCTTTCTGTGAGTTTTAATTTCCCCTGTGTATGTAAGTACATATATATCTAGAGCTGCTGGAACTGTTCTGGCCTGCAGGACTCAAGTTAAGCAGCATTACTAAGTGTTGACCGGGTCTGGATTAAATGTGCACTTAAATACTGGCCAAAATGTGTATAACTTTGCCTGGAGTTCAGACTTGTCTTCTGCTGTCACTGATGTCTTTCTCACAGCTGCTGGCAATATTTATGGCTGCTTCTCTACTGGAAAAAGAAATCTTACAACTAGTAAAACACATTTAAAATGAAGCAGATTCATACATTTAAAATAACTTGAATGAGGTAAAGGTTAATAGAAGGAACCCTACGATTTAGAAAAAAAAAAAAAGGTTGTCTTTAATTCCCTGTTCTCACACAAATATTTTCTGTGCCATTAATCAAATGATTTAGCTTTTGTGTGCCTCACTTCACCCTTCATGATATGGAGATGACAGAATAGCCATATCCTCCTAAGGACAAACCGTGTGTTGTGAGAACATACACATTAAATCATTATAGCAATTACAATAATAAAGCTCAATTATTAAGATAATTAAGATATAACCTAAGGCAGAAGAAATACAGATCTTAATAAGGTCTGTAGTTTATACCTCACTTCAGTCAAAATACTGCATTTTTGAACACTATAGTATTACCTAAACATGTCACTGAGAAATTTTACAGAAAAGGAGAAAATGTATTTTTAAGACTTTCACCTCCCAGAAGAAAGACACCAAAAATAAATTTACCATATTATCGGTAGTGAGGACTCTGTTGAAGGAATGGGAAGGATTAATATGAAACAATCCAAAGTAGTTGCCTGCTTATACTTTCTTTATCTTCTTCACACCTGTGTAAACTGAAGTACAGCCACCATTCTAGCCAATACATGGAAAAGATAAGTCCCGACTACAGATTTTTTCACATCTCTTTATTCATGCCTTTGCATTATTTAAAAAACAAAAAAAAGTTTCTTTCTCCAGATATCAGGACAACTTTCACTTTTTTAATATACCTGAGATCAGAGTATTTCCTGGGGTGTGAATCACCTCAGAAGATAACTCATTGCATCCAGATCCCACTAGGTAGCTGCCTGCAAGATAATCAGTTGGGAAACCACTTGTAAACTGAGGTGTATGGAGCACTAGTGGTAGGTGAGTAACTTCAAAGAGAAGCAGGGTCTACCATAGAGCTGGGAGCCCACACTGACTATAAGACCATGAGTGGTCACACTGGTTTAGTCCAAAAATCAATCTTGCCCCATATCTTTTCTCCTACAGTAGCCAAAGCAGGCAATTAGTGAGAAATATTAGAACAGGACACATGTACATAATATCTTCTGGATTAAAGAACAAGGATTCTTGACACTTCTGCCTAGCCAGAATATCCATACATAGGGATATATGCATGTAGATGCATATAAAATATAAGTATATAAAATATATAACTATATAGGTATAGGTGCGGATATTTTTTGTAAGCTCTCCCATAGTAACTGAACATGATTAACAAGTTAATTTTTTTCTTTTTAAAGAAGAAAAAACTTCCTTTTTCCAGGAAACCACAGTTTGCACACTTCCACAGTTGCACTGCTGAGAGGTTTGGTTTTATCTGTAAGTTTTGGCTTGTCTCCTTAACTTCTGTAAGCCAGAGGGAATTTGGCTGGAGCTGACTAGTCAGACACATGTGGAAAATTTTCAGCTAAACAGAGAGATGCCCAGGAATTTTATCATTTTTCAAGACTCAGTAGCCACTTAGTGAATTTAAGTGATTTTTATCTCAGTTCCAGAATGTTTTACATTCTATTTTTCTTTTCTTTTTTTTTTTTTCTCAAGAGTAAACTTATGTCTTTTTTTTAGACTTTTAATGTTAAGATGGTCTGTTAAATACTGATAAGGTTTGGAGAAGAATCTGAAGTCCTGCACTCTTCTGTGCTCAGCACACCTGGCATGGAGTTCCAGCCTCTCTCTGAAGTTTCTCTTCTTTCAAATTAATCGAATCTGCTTGTTTAATAATATTTCAGAATAATCTACCTTCCTTAGCACCACACATCTCACACATACGCTACCTTCCAGGGCACAAAGCAGCTTTTCCTGAACCAGTCAAATGAAAAGGGAGGGATAAGCTTTGTGACTCCAGTTATTTGGTTTATGGATTGAGGGAGGGAGTTGGTGGTGGTGGTTTGTTTGTTTTCACTCAGCACAAGAATAAAAATGTACCTGATAAAAATATACATAGTTTTTCCTTCTAACAGTATGCATTTGGTGCTTTGGAAATATACAGCAGAAAACACAAGGAATTTTCATTTTTATTCCTTTAAATAGAGTTTGAATTTATGAGGTTATTTCTCGTGCAGTATACTATATTTAAGTTCCAGAAACACTCTGTTTTTAATACTTCCACACAATATTTAGGAAAATTATGATAAATATCTTGTTTCTCAAGCTTCAGTTTAACTATCCAGGTTACATATTTTGTTCATTTGAATCTTCAACTAAAAAATGTCATTATTTACTTTCTGGCATTAATTCACTGAACTTCATAAAAATTGGGGGAGTTAAAATATTTTATTTTTGGTTTTAATCATCTTAGGACTCTGCAAAATTGTAACTAACTTATTAGTCTTGAACCACATCACAAAATATTATTTATAACATTTGAATTTGTATATCCACATGTTCTTATCATTCCATTGCTCTCTTTATGTCTCAAAGCACTTTCTGGGTCTTTTAAATTAATGTATTTTCTCATTTCATTAATTTGAACATTTTCCACTCCTAGCATACTATCGTCTTTGAGATGAAGTAAATATAACATTTTACTTGTTCAATATACTATACAGATTTTAATAAATGATTACACACACACTCATCCTGGAGAGCTGGCTGAATAATTCATAATCAATCTTTCCTATTCTTCAATTTACATGAATAATTACTATGCTGTAGACTGTTCACAAATAGTTTATTCTAAATATTCACTATTTAAAATCCCAAATCTTTGCTGGTTTATTGATGTGTAGGTTATATGCAGGATGTGGAATATCACATTTTGCTTCCCTGAAGACTGAAATTCTTAACTTCAACACAAAATAATGAAAGAATTAGTATGACATTCAGTTACAGAATAGGAGAAGGTTTTATGGAAAATGGCTTATCAAGCAAATGTATTTCAGGCACTGAAAGAACAGATTTGGCAGATAAAGAGAGTTATGTAAGTGTAATATGTTTGATAAAACAGGTAGAGTATTGTTTACATGATGTCATAGTAAAATAAGTATTAAATGTTACTGGTAAATCTGACATTAACTGCGTGGTACTGGGTCCAATCCTGGTCAATAAATTCATTAATGATCTGGAGGATGGGGCAGTGTAGCCTCAGCAAGTTTGCTAATGACACCAAACTGGGAGGAGTGTCTGATACACCAGAGGGTTGTGCTGCCACCCAGAGGGACCTCGAAAGGCTGGAGAAATGGGTGGACAGAAAGGAAGAACCTCATGAAGTTCAACAAGGAGAAGTGCAAAGTCCTGCACCTGGGGAAGAACAATCCCAGGCACCAGCAGATATTAGAGGCTGGAAAGCTGGAAGTTAGCTTGGCAGAAAAGGACCTGGGGGTGCTGGTAGACACCAAGTTGAACATGAGCTACAAATCTGTCCTTGTGGCAAAAAGACTAATGGTAATCTGTGCTGCACCAGGAGGTGTGTTGCCAGCAGGACAAGGGGGGTGATCCTTCTCCTCCATTCAGCAGAGGTCACACCTAGAGTACTTTGTCCAGTTTGGGGCTCCTCAACTGTACAGCTGAAGAAGGGAAAATTTGAACCTGATGATTCTGAAAAGAACTAGGAACTGCTAAAAACAACACTCAGTGGCAGTATCCATTAAAGCTGTAACATAAAATAACTGTTCTTTAATTGAAAAAAACCCCAACCTGACAGTAAGTGAAAATAGAAAATAATTTTACTTGTGCTTTTAGCGTGTAGAAAATGATTTTTCTAATTTAGAGTGATGGTTGTGTATATACACTTAAATACAGCTATTGGCAAATGGAAGCATAAATATACAAACCAAGAAAAACAGGACTGAAAAATTAGAAGACTAAATGCAGCTGAGAAGCTTCAAGAGATCTATTTCTTTAGCTTAACAAAGAAAGCATTGAAACATCACTTGCTTACAGTAGCTAAAAGTATCAAAGAAACTCAAATTTAAAAGAAATTAAAACAGCATCTGTTACAATGAGCAGTATAGAATATTCTGGCTTTTTCTTTTTTTTCTTTCTTTTTTTTTTTCCTCCCAAATACATGTTTCTTTGTGGAAATCATGAACTTTCTACCTGACATGAAGTGTTCTTCAGTTCCTGAAAGGGATTTCTACCATAGGCAATGTGGATTGCTTAACATACAGGTCTTCCTTGGTGATAAAAGAATTTCAGTTACCAATTTGGCTGTGAGAAAAATCTTGAAACATGAGAGCCCTTACAGCTGGACTATTATCCAAGCAGAGGCTGGAGTCTTTCACACTTTGATTATGCTTATACTTTTAGAGATTTTGGAAGATTTTAATTTCATTCTATATTGGCATTAAAACAAATGTCAAAGTTTCTGGATTTTTGGAGAACTGAATTATTTTTATTCTTTCTAACTCACCTTAAGAGTTAGCTATTGAAATATTTAACAGAAGAAATAAAATCTTTTTTATTTTGCATTATAAAAAAGTAAAAAATACCCCAATACTGCTCGGAGTGGGAAGAATTTTGCCAGGCACAAATTATTGCTCTTCATACTAAGACAAATGAATGAAATACTTAAATCTGAGTCACACAGGAGGCTTGTTTCATGATCAAATGTAATTTTTTTTGTCTTTTCAATTTATGTTTATTTTAAAAAAAAATGCCTTTATACTGAAAAATTCTTCCCAAAGGTGTGAGAAGTTTGGTGAAACTGAATGAATTGTTTCTCTATTTTGGAATGTTCTGTTTAGGAAAGATTTGTAACAAAAGCCACCCCACCCCAAAATAAAACCACAAGAGAAGAGTTGCAACCCTATAGCACAGGCTCTGACTGGATTTTACCCAATAACCTAGTGACTAGGGCATTCATCTAAAGTCTATGACAGAATTCTTTTGCTTTTATTCAGGAATCTCAGCAAAGATACCCAGTGAGACTCTTCTACTATCCTACAGTATGCTTTGAGAAAGGATGCTGTCAGTCTCTCCTAGGGACTCTGCTCTACCTTTACTAAATATTTAATAATCATTGTAGTAAGGTTTGGAAGGGAGGTATAGATCTAGACAACTGAACTACAGACCTAAGCCTTTGCTTGATGTTTTAAAGAACACTTAAATATTTAATGTAGAGAAGAACAGTATCAACAGCAGAGACTAAGGTTTGTCTTAAAAGGCATGGTGCTGGGATTGCACTTTGGCTATGGCAGAAAAACTGAGATTTCTCTCTCTACTGCAAGAGAAAAAAAATCAGATTTAATCCATAAAGATGGATTCTACATCTTGCGTGAGTTTTCTGACTGCTGCCTTACTGTACAGTGTAAGAAATACTTCCACCATACATTGTCATTTGTAACCAGTCTTTCATTACCTTTACTTTTATTAAACAACTATTGGAACATTTCAGAAATTCAAAACCATATTTAAACCACCATATTTTAATATCCACAAGTGTTTTCCACTACTGTCACACACACACACACACATACTTAATTGCCAAAAGACAAACAAAAAGTAGTTCAGGGATGACTGAACCTGAGTTTGTCCTTGGTTCAGTCCGCAAAGCAAACAAATATCGCCATGATTCTGATCAGGATAACCTGTCACAAACATTAGGACACAGTGGAAGGAACTGATATCTCCCTTATTTTTTAATAAGTACTCAAAATTATTATTATGTTACTTGACTTTCTTCCATATATATTCTTGTATTTATATATTACTGCTTGCAAGTTGCTTAGAAAACTTTGCATGCTACCAGACTTGTCAAAACTAGTTGATCTTCATTATAAGGCTGTCAATAAATATTTATGCTCACGTGAGGATCCTCTGTTTGTGTGCATTGTATTTATCACAGGGAGACAAATAGACTCGCTCTGTGTGTGATGCTAATTACTGGGTTGCCTTCATAGGAGCACTAAATTATGTTTTACTGAGGCAGATCCTAAGAGACTGGAAGCTTGCCATTCACAGTCCATGAAAAATACTCATCTGTACTAAAAAGTCCAGCAACAACTCTTTCCCATAACAATGACATACAAATTTTTACATCATTCCAGATTATTTTTTCCTGCAGTCACCGAACACTGTATGATTTTGTAGTTAACTTGAAAATGGCCCATGCCCTGTGAAACCTTAGGCAGTGGGGGCTAGAATATCAGCACCATATGAATAGTGTACCTACAGTGATGGACTGTAAACTGCCTGGTGCCCATAGTATCTCTCATGCTGTTTTTTCTGCTACATGTTAAAATCTGTTAGGTTTGTATTTAAGTTGAAAACAATCTAATATCTTTAATCAGTGAGGCTCCTAGAGGGATATGTAGCAATTCATTTTAACAGCCTTTGGTGTAGCAGCAGTATTGCTGGATGTCTTTTGATAGCCTACTGTATTAAGACGGCAAGCAACTTAGCAGTATGTTTTTCTAACAAGGAGACAGCAGTTTGCTTTTGCGTTTCAACCCCTCTAAATTTTTAATCGTGAGCCCCCTGCTGGTAAATGAGTTAAACTGATTATAGTGAGTACTTGAATAATAGTGAGAACTTCATAATTAGGAAGTCATGCTATTGATCTTGTTATGAACTGTTTTCATTAGAAACGTCTAGAAATTATCATTCCCCTGAAAATACTTCACAAAAATAGAGACATGCTTAATTAATTCTAATGCAAAGACAAACTTAGTCATTTGTTTTAAAATCTGGAACAAACTCCAAATTGAGTCTTCAGCTTTGTTTTTATTTATTTTAGTGATGCAGAACAAGAGCCGAGCATTAAAATAAACAAGAAATACCAAAAGCAACTTTATGAAAACGAAGCTTCTACATATTATCATTCAAATAAATTAATTCACAGAGAGAAGATATTTCTCTCCATATGAATATGAGAATTACATTCAAAGTCTTTTGTGGCTTTATATTGTATGGCATCTACAGGAAACCAAAAGAATTAAAAAAAAAAAAAAAAGGTTTTAAAGTAAATATATTGACCCTTCCCTTTTCCTTCTTTTCTTTATAACTATAAAGCAGAACATAATGAAGAAGCCTAATTTTAGCTTTTACCACAAGAAGGTCATAGTGTGACTCCTTTATCTTCTATTTTCCTTTGCTTTTGTGGAGTGAAGCCTGATATAAGAGATATTAATACTACAAATACCCAGTTGTATAGGGCACAACATCCTAATGTCCATAATCTTTGCACAAACATGAATCTTGCAGCTTTAATATTGAGACAGCTAAAGGAGAAATGGTAGAAAAAGGTAGTAGCAAAAATCAATTATATGGACTTTTTAATTATAGATTTCAGGAGGACAGTGTCTCAGAATAACAAGCAATGAATGACTCAGCTCATTTCTGGATATATTTTGTATTCTAATGCAAAACTCACCAGAAGTTATGAATTGCGGATGGCTTCTGAAGAGGCCCTTGAGGATCCTCCTCATCCCATGTAGAGACCCATAACATAGACGCCTGTGGCTAAGCTATTTTTGCAAGCTCTTTTTACAGTCAGAGGAGTTCAACACAGTTAAAATAATATTAATCTCATTTTAATGTACACTTAAGAAAGTCAGAAAAATCACACATTTCTTTCTGTGAACTGTAAAGGAAATCAAATGCAGTTTGTAGGCATTAGCAGAGACAGTAACTCCTAGTGTTGCTTTCAGGCTGAGGTAAATTTTGGTAGGTTACGGGTGTATGAGTGAAAACTGGCCACGGCTGCAATGAGTCAGGAAAGAGCAGCAGAAGAGGGGTTTGAATGTCCCAGTCAAGAAAAACAGGCCTAGCACAGGAAGTCCCCCTGGGCCAGGGATATCTGGGGTGCCAGGGTGCCACTTTCCAGAGAGGACCTGGCTTGGCAGCCCCAGAAGCTTACAGCAGGGATGTGGCTTGAGACCCTGAAGGTGTGGTAAGGCAAAGCCCAATGCACACACCATGTTGCAGCTGTGCAACACTTCCCAGACACCACCACCCTGAGAGGACCATCTGGCATGGTCAGCTGAGCAACCAAGACCCATATGTGTCTGATTTTCTGTGGCTCTGAGTTAGCGTTTTCCCCTGAACAGGGCAGATCTTTTCTGTTTGCTTCAGTTTGCTACTTTAAATACTATTAAGGGGAATGTAGCTTGTGTTTGACTGTTTACCTCTTTGGGTAACGCCAGAATCACCCTAGAGACTACACACTGACTGAATAGCACTCAAAATAACCCCTTGTGACTTTGGAGACACTGTCAGTTTCCAAAGGGCAGGGGAGGGAGAGAGAGAGATAATATATAGAAATAAATTAATGGAGAATTGGAAACTCTGTCCAAAGAGCTTTACATTACTGAGTGTCTTCAAACTCAATAAATTTGGTGCAAATGGATGGCTTCAAGCAACATACACTGTGGGGAACAGCATGCTTGTAATACACCATCCACTAAGCTGCTGTGGGAAAGAAGCAGTTACACTGTCTGAAAGAACGCCTGTGGCTACAAAAATATTAGTAAACTGAACCATGGTAAAACGTAATCCTGGATGCTGGGGATCAGCTGTCAGTGTTGTTAAATTGGAAGAGTGGTCTATGGACAGGTTTCAGTCTAGGCCAAGTAGCTCTCCTGCCCCAGTTCAAGTCGTGGCTGGAGTGACCATTCCCAGCAGGCAGGTTGTGTGCTTTACATTGTGCTCTCAGATCTGAGGAAGTTTATTATTAATGATGGCCCATTCTGTGCCTCACTTTCTGGGCACAATTAATTCACTACGATGAATACAACCAATGAGTCTGCATGTCCTAAACATAAATTGTCACCCTTAGTAGCAGTGACTAAGAGATTACTGTCTCTGGTTATCACAATTATTGTGCATGATTAATCAGCAGGATTACGATTACTCTGCTCCTTTTCCTTAATGCAGCCTAACTTCAGGCTTGGTTACACTGCCTGTGTATTATTAGTCACATAAACCCACTTTTAAAATATTTTGGTAAAATAAACTTTTTTTCTTCCCTAACATGCAGCAGGTTCCATGAGTAGTAAAAATAAAAACATCTTAGAAACACAAACATCTTTGATAGTGGTGAAGCAAGCTAGATATAGTGGCAATTGGTTAGACATTGCCTTAAGGCAGTGCTCTGCATTTGAGTCAGTGCATGAACTACTAAACTTTCAAGAAACTGCTGAAAAGGTACATTGAGTCAGTCCCACTCCCCCTCTTGAACCCACCTCCTGCTCTGGGACTGCAGATATTACTTAATCACAGTCTTGACCTTTTCCCTTTAGTCATTGATAGGTACGTAAGGAAAAGTAGGCTACCATCTTATATTAGGGATATCTCTGACCACTCCTCGTTCTTCCTTTGTGTCTTGTAGGTGGCAGTAATCATTGGATAATGTTCTGATTCCTCATTTGAAGTCTGCCAGGGCTAGTCATACACCAGACGAAAATGTTATCTGACCAACATTCTTCTTCTGTATTTACTATTTTATTGATAGATGCAATCGTTCTAAAAAGAGATGACTGAATAAGAAACATCTTTAAAAAACAAAAAACAAAAAACAGAAAAATAGCTTTAAGGTTATGGAAATTTTCCACCTTGGATGGTGATGGTATCCCCACAGTAAACCAATAACTGTTTCTGTCCAGAGTACAGCTGCTAGTGCATAACATTTGGAACTTAACAGTGTGATATTTTAAGATTTCTTTTTTAGGAGAAAGGATATTTCTATTAAGAGGAAGAATCACCATAACTATGACTATTCAAGTCACATACTGCAAAAGCTTAATTACAGTAAATGTCACTCCAGTTACTGGTTAAGAAATGAGAAAGCAAGTTAAAACCCTGTGCCTTTCACATAAAATCAGTAGGGGTAACAAGGCCCCTAGACTTCACGAAGTCTCTCCTATATCTCCACCAAAGAGAAATCTTTGGGATGTCATTTACAAGTTCTGTCTGAGATGTCAACATAGAACAGTGCTGAAAAGATATCCAAAGCCACTCTTTCAGAGCAAGGAATCCATGACAACCAATTGTTCCAGCTACTATGATTATGATGCCCCTTGCAACTCTGCCTGTCATTGCACAGAACTATGCATATATTTTCTCTCTCACATACATACAAATATTTACACTCAGGCACTTGCAACTCATTTGCAAATCATAATTTTAAGTAGCCCAAAGGTGAACTTGAATCAACTCAGTGACTAATGCCTGAAGAAAAAAAAAAAAAAAACCAAAAACCAACAACAACAACAAAACCACAAACAAACAACAGCTTCCAAAATAACAAATGGCTGGATAAATAATGATTCCTTTGAATTCCCAGAGTCTTCTGATATTGCCATTTCATTTCTCTAGTAAAATATACAAATGGTGCTTCACTATGTGTTATTCCTGTTGTGCTACTTTTTTTTATTCTATGCAAGCTGGATAATGAAGGAGACTTACATCTCCTCAGTTCTTCATTCAGATTATCAGGAAATTTTCAAGGAAAGGTTTCAAAAATGGAATATATTTCAAAGCCTTTATCACAAAGACAAAACGCAGAATTCATCTAAAACATTTCTGTTTCTCTTAGCCTTCTGCAGACCTTGCTATCTCCTAATTTAAACTGCACATACCTGTAGTAATATTAGATTTACTGTGCAGTGTGCCTGTGTCTTACAGGATGATCTTGACCACCTGAGACCCAATAAAGAAACACCAGTTAGCCAATCTGGAAAATATACAGGGGACAAAAAAGAATTTAAAAAAGCTGACTGTAATGTAAGAAAAAAAGAAATTAACTTATTCATGATTGAAGAAGGAAGATTATAAACCACATCACACTGAATGTGCTGAAGCACAAGAACTGGCTGCCCAGAGCAGCTGTGGGACCTCCATCTTTGGAGACTTTCAGAACTCAACTAGACCTCAGGCAGCCTGATCTAGCTGTAGTGATAGCCCTACTTTGAGGAATGGGTTAAGCATATATGATTTCCTAAATGACATTCCAGCCTAAATTATCCTGTAATAAGTAATAAACTCTTTGATAGAAAGTAATTTTCATATTGCATCATCTTACCTTTATTTCCACATTTTGTTTTCTTAATAGTGCTCAAAAAATTTTGATTTCTAAGAAGCTGAAGTCTGGCCATTGACTAATACTTACTAAAAGTAATTTGGAAGGTATCAGCAGAGATAACGCCTTCTCCTGAATATTTTGAAATTTGGATATAAAGGTAATCAAATAAAACAGTATAAGTAGAAAATAAAATATAGCTTCAGTTGTCAGTTTGCCTCATAGGGTAAATGAACAATTTGTCAACACTAAATTATCGTTTCTGATAGCCAATGATAATTCCCTTAAGACACAAAATATATCTTTAAAGTTTATTACATTACTTTTCCATACTTTCTTACCATCACAAGAGCACCAAATATGACATCAGTCAAAAAACCAGCATCCTGATCCCTGGGAAAAAACAGAAATGTCCAAGAATTTGGCCAATTAATTAATATTAGCACCTGTTATCAACATATATTTTTGTCTTTAGATTGTATAAAATTTCTCAGCTGAAATTCTTGTACAAAAAGTTAATAGCAAAATAAAAACCCTTAAATTTCTTACAGTATCAAAGAAGCTAATCCATGATGCTTAGTTCTGTTCATTCAATGACAGAAATTTTTAAGTATTCTTGGAAAACTTCGATAATTTTATCTGAGCGGTAAAAGTGGATTAGAATAAAGGAAACAATATGTAAAACTAATGTGATTTAAGCCCACCAGCAGCTAAGCACCACACAGTTGCTTGCTCACTCCCCCCTGGTGGGATGGGAGAGAGAATCAGAAGGGTAACAGTGAGAAAACTCATGGGTTGAGGTAAAGACAGGTTAACAGGTAAAGCAAAATCCACACGCACAAGCAAAGCAAAACAAGGAATTTATTCACTACTTCCCACCAGCAGGCAGGTGGTCAGCCATCTCCAGGAAAGCAGGGCTCCATCACACATAACAGTTACTTGGGAAGACAAACACCACCACTCCAAACATCTCCCCCTTTCTTCTTCTTCCCCCAGCTTTATATGCTAAGCATGATGTCATATGGTGTGGGATAACCCTTTGGTCAGCTGGGGTCAGCTGTCCCAGCCGTGTCCCCTCCCAGCTTCTCGTGCACCCCTAGCCTCCTCGCTGGTGGGGTGGGGTGAGAAGCAAAAAATGCCCTGACTCTGTGTAAGCGCTGCTCAGCAATAACAAAAATGTCTTTGTATTATCAACACTGTTTTCAGCACAAATCCAAAACATAACCCCATACTAGCTACTATGAAGAAAAATAACTCTATCCCAGCCAAAACCAGGACAGAAATAATTTTCTCATTTTAATTTACAATCAAGTGGTTGTCAATATGATGCTGCATTTTTTGTCCTGCGTTGTTCAGTTTGATTTGCTAAATTAGCATTTATGTCACCAAGACTTTGCACGCAGCCAAAATTAAACTAGAAATTGTGGATACCTGCTCATAAGAAGTTATTGTTACAAACAGGGAAAGGCAACCAACAAAAATTGTTGAAGATAACCAAAAGAAAATATTTTTTCTTCTCTGTGAAGCATTTGTTAAAATTTTTACTAAAATAATACTGTGAAGAATAAAAGTGAGCTCAGGAGTACACTCAAGGCAGCTGTTTCAAGTACACCAGTCAGTCAGTGTTTATAGCTTAATCCTAAATAGCCCTGTGGAGTTTGTATCTCTCATGTGCTTCTCTAGAGAACAGAAATACTTTCCTAAGGGATGGTGACAAAATCCAAACTGCAAACTGAAAATGTCTGGCAAAAATGTTAAATGAACAAAATAGTTTTTTCCCTGGGGTTTTCTCTTCCTGCGTATTCCCAAAAGTATTTCAAGTTGTGGCTTGAGAACTGGTGGGTAAAGTTCAGAGCAGAAATACTTTGTCACAATGACCAACAGTATGTTCAACTACTTCTAATTCCTCCTCGGTAATGCATAATATTTTGTACCTCCCCACCATTTCCAGCACTTCCTCATTAAAGAGGTAAAAAAAGACCTTGCAGACGTGGAGTGTACCTCTTAGAATACCTAATGATTTGGGAAGGAGAAGAGCATTATTCTTTCTCAGTGTTTAATTTTTTCCTGGGATCTGCATTAACAGAGAACATCTTGATCTATGTTCACATTAGAGTATTTAATCAGGTCTTGAACTTGAATTAAAGCTCTAACTATTGTTCACCCACACTGCCCACATTTTGACTCACGTTTACTGTGATGAAGATCCTGGTCATTCTGGTCCTTCTATATTCTGAATTTCTGAGGTCATGTGATTTTGTGAAACATTCCACATAAATATACTTCAAGTACATTTCAGCTAATGGATAATATAGCTTCTCCTGATTTATTTGCCCAAAACCTAGAATCTCATTCTATTTAAATGTAGTCTTTTCAGACAACACTGTTCACATTGTTTCTGTAATGGTCTGCATCCTGAAAAAGCTCCAACAGATTAATGGGCTGCTGTTACATATATTGTAATCTACATGAAAACTTTGCATAACAAAACCTATTATAATAATATATTTCATTTCCTAAAGTAGCAAGGCTAGGGTAATTAACGGAGTTTTTATGTTGAAAACAACTAATGGTCAGTGGTGTTTGTTTGGAATGTAGAGATAGATCAAGTCTCTGCTCTGTTGGCAGTTTAATGGCTTTGAACCATCTGAATATTGAAACTGATAGCCATTTCCAGGTGACTTGCTGTCCTGGGGTGAGCAGGGTTCATTTCAAGCCCTGACATGTTTTACTTAATGGAATTTGTGTTTTCTTACTTACCTGCAATGTGGCTCTTCTTCTTTTATTGATTTATTTTCTCAAGATCTATTTCATTAATCCACATGCCCCCCAATCTTGCTGCTATTGCATCACTACTACTTTTGATATATATTGCTCTCTAATGAAGTAATTTGTGTCCTTAACACTTCCTCTTAATGTGATGTTTTATTGTCTGCTAAAGCCTGCCTTTACAGAACCTCAATGAGAAGGCTAGAAATTTAACTCCATGTTGCATTCTCATATATTTTTCTGATTTTAACCATAAATCTTTCATTATATGCAGTTTCAATAAGTCTGAATTCCTGGTATAATGTATTATTTATTTTATTACTAAAATAATTACAGATTTCAGACTGGTTAGCCTGGGAAGTAACCTGCATCTGTATGGTGAATGTCTAACGAAACCATCTTCTAACGAAAAGGATTCAGTGCCTCCATATTGTCCACTTGCCAAATTGTCCAGAAACATGTATGTGACCCCAAAGTCTTCCAAGACCTATTCACTTAAGTAGATAAGACTTCACTCTGAAGACCTTCAAAGATATTTATCTCTCTCCATTGACTGTACCAGAAATTCAGGTCCCAGTAAAATAAGGTGGATTCCGTCAGGTAACTAAAATTTTGAGACCTCCCAGAACCAGAAGTGAATATGACTTTTATAGCACTTGCATCATGTCTGCCAGCTGTTTGAAGATGTCTCTGCTTACTTAGGTTGCCCCAAGTGGTTCTACGTATGTATATTGAGGCAACAGGCTCAGGTTCTGGATATTGTGATTTTGAGCTGAGTCCCACTCAAGATCCCACACTAATATTTTTACATTTCTTAATTAGAAAAGACAGAAATTATGTCAAGATTATGTCTTAAAGGTTAAAATTCAAAAAGCAAATGTAACAAATTAAAATACATTAATTAAAATACAATAATTAATTGGATTTGATGCCTTAGCATTTGTTATATTCTTCTTGCTGATTTATGAAAGACATGATAAATCAAGCTAAGGAATCAATGAGTAGTTTTCCACCATAAAAATACAAGGAATTGAGAAGAGTCTTTTAAAAGTAATATAGAAGTGAATATGCTTCTTACAAGAGTAATAAGCATATAGTTTTAGTAAATTTCTGGCAGTGTCAGATGCATTTGGAAGTGATAAAGAGTTTGGAAGACCCAAAGGGCAAAACTGATAGGGTAGGCAGATGAGCCTACACTGGTAATAGGATATAGAATCTTTACGTCATTACTACAGATCTGAAAATTATTAAAGGACATAGCCAAAGGAAAGGTTATTTGATGCCCACCTTCAAAGTGAAATGGAAATTGATTGGGTAAATTGGAATGTGGACTGATCATTAGAGAATAGGATCACTTTTCCAACTCAATCGGAGACACACTGCATAAGGAGGTATAGAAATGTATTCCATAATTATTTTGTACTTTGAATCTGTCAATTAGCACAGGTAAGGGTTTCCGAGAGGCTTAAGAAAGTTTTCCCTTAATAATACCATCTAGCAAAGTATTTGTTTATGCAGCACGTCAGATGCAGCCACAGCTGCATAACCTCTTACTCAGATCATAGCTGCATCTGATGAAGTGTCTTGTCCTCGTGATAAACATGCCTTAGCAAGAAAACTGCAGGAGATTAGTGAGGGTCAAAAGGAAAAAGTATTCTGATGTAAAACAAAAAGTCATATCTTGTTTATATTTGTGGCTGCTTCTTATTTCTCAAATCAATGTATTCCTTCTTATTTTACACATCTGAGAAAGCTGGCTGCAAACATACAAGTTTTCAAAGGTAAAAAGAAAATATGCCCACTAAGAACAAAACAAAACAGGCAATTAGTGTCTGAAGCTTTAAAACATCCACCTCTCTCTTGATGTATTTGCCCATAATTATCTCATTCAAATTCAGCAGTTACTTCCTCATGTGCAAAAGCTTTATTAATGCAGAAAGATCATAGTGTGCCATGCCTTCACTTTTTAACAGAATTACTTCTGAGTACTTTATAGGCTATATTGTGCTAAGAACTCAGGGAAGAAAGTAAAAGACTTGCTGCAGAAAATGAGTGACGTACACCTCTGGAGCACAAGGACTGCCTATATAAACCCAGTTTAGAGAAAAGATGTGTTAGAGGATCCTCATAAGAATAAAAACAAAAAAAAAAGAAATAAAAAGTAAGAGTTTAAATATTGGAGAAACCAGAAGCCCTAACCACAAAAGCGCTCGGGTTCATTGCTCTCTTAATATTCTCTTAGAGGCCATTCTATTGCTGTAAACCAGGCTGGAGAGGACTATGTAGTTTTACACTACCGGTCTTCATCCAACCAAAACACGTTCATTCTGTACCAGCATTCAGGATACCATGCCCACAAGTCCAAACACTCCCACCCAGATCAAAATAAACAACACCAAATAGTTACTTTTCTACATTACAACTACAACTTGAATTCACCAGGCAGCTCTACAAAGAAAAACTTGTTTGAGCCCTGTCATTACTTACTAGCATATTAGTGAATTTTCTGAGGCAAGGACTGTATCTCTGGGTTAACAACCAGATGTTACCCAATACCTGTAACTAGCTGTTACTCATATCATCTGTCTGTACCTGACAACTGATATGAGGATTAATATCCGTCTCTTTCACCCCCAGCTTTCTTCAGTAAGAGCTCACTTTCTCCTTCCTTCACCATTTACCTGTCATCTCACTACCTACTTATGTGTATTCTCCCTAGGAGGATTATACCCTGATTTGTGTTATCCAAGAGTTAGTCAATGACCACAGGCCATGGTGGAGAAAAAAGCAGGGAGTACATTAGAGCAGAGAGGTTCATGGAGATAAATATTTTCATAAACTTAATGAACAGTCCACACAGTGTCTCGTAGGCAGGCTCCAAGAAACAATAGTCCCAAAACCTCAGTGCCTTGTAAGACCCAGAAGGCAAAACTGTAATAGAGGGCTGGGTTTTCTGAACCTCTCCAAAATCTAATATATAAAGAGGAAACGTAACTAGACTCCCTTGTTCCTGTGAGTCTTATGAGAGACTGGTGACATAAAACATCTCTGCTGGTGATGCTTCACTGAGGTTCTCCAAATTAATTGTGGCCAAATGCCCATAGCATTTGCTTCTGAACATCGAATCCCAAAACCAAAAGCTATACATTTCTTTGTCCTTCCAAACCAGTCTCCAACTTAAGTGAGAATTTTCTGCACAAGCAACTCACCAAATTTAATAGGATAGATAAAAACCCACTGCTCTATCTGTCTTACAAACAGGAAAATTCAAAGAATAAGCAACATATCCAGAATCTCTTAAAAACTTCTTTGCTTTATAGGATTTTTTTCCTGGTTTTCTGTACCCACCTAGAACAATAATGTGCAAAAGCAAAGACTTTTTTTTTTAGTGGCAAATCTGCACAAGAAACAATAGAAGGAGGTACCCTAGTGTATATTCTATGGGAATATTAAAATAATTTACTTCCAGATAGTAAATGCAACTTTGTTTAGGGCTTTCTTGTACTTTCAGTTTCCTGTCCTGACTTTTTCCTTCTTCTTCTGAGAATTAGTAAGTAACCAGAATTAGAACTTTCTGGATTGTCATAAAATGACAAACTTACCACACAGAACAGGGTAGCACTAGAAATTAACTGTTGGACTCTTTTCTGGCAATGGTTGAAAATGGCTGATCGTCATTATCATTAAGGGATCTGAGTTTGTGCCCACACAATACATTGCTGAGTCACTGAACTGTAAAAGCAGTGAAGTGTCTGTTTCAGTGGAAAGACTAAAGAAAAAAACCTAAAACAGATTTGTTCTGGATATACCTGAAACATTTCATTGATCTTAAAATGCCTTTTATTTACATTTAACTTTGATAAAACTAAAAATATATCTCAGAGTGAAAGAAATCAAATTAGTAATTTTTACATCTTCGGATTTCCTATTAATTTAATATTCTAAGCCAAAATATTTTTTTCTGAATCTGACCTGATTTCACTTTGTAGGGTTTTATTCAACCCTGCTTCTCTTCTGGAAACTATATATTTTTTCCTAGTTCATTACTTCACGCAGTTCTTTTTAGTGAGCCAGTATATCTGCAGGTTAGTTGAGTCATGTATCTCCACAATAACTGTAGTTACAAGTGGGCATCAGCTCCAGACTGAGACATCTAGGTGTATGTGCCTACATGCACAAAGATGTAACCTAGTTATATATGCAGTTGATTAGAACAGAAACTCACTTACTATACACCACCAGGCCTCCAGCTACGAACGTAAGTAAGCACAGCTTATCCATATGTCTTACGTCGTATCTTCCAGAAATGCATGAAAATTTCTCAGATGCCATAAGTCATTTCAAAGAGCACTAGGTAACTCTGGGGGGCAGATGCACTGACTTTTAAGTGTCTTCTTCAGAATGAGTTGGACTGTGGTCTACCAAACATGACTTCACTGACTGATATATCTGTGTCTCTACTGACAGTACCAGGAGTATTGACAATTAGCACATGTGTACATCTACAATGCCACTCTGGAGATGAAGACTACTTTTACTGTCTGTTTGAAACTCCAGTCTAAGAAAGGGCAGAAACAACCTTTGATTTCACTGGAAATTCTGTGATTTGACAGTTGTTACAAAAGGAAACTAAGAAGTTTGTGTTTGCTTTTTTCCTATAAAACAGTATTTTCAGTCTGAATTTGGGAGTCGGTTAAAACATATTATTCAAATAAAGTTATTCTTTTTAAGTCTCTAAAATTTTTCAAAATTTTTCTCTTGTATTCCTGGTGGATAGAAAGAATTTCCGCCAAAAAAACCCATTATTTGTAAATGAAATAAAGTTTTTGTATAAAAACAATATGTCACGAATAGGGAGTGAATAAATTGAAGCTGGAAGTTAAACGGAATGAAATTCCGTACAATAGGATGAAATTCTGGAAAGAAATTTCAAGAGGATTTACTGTAGAGGTAATAACTTTCCCCATTTTTAAAGGCCAACCTTAATCAGATGATGACTGTAGTTGTGTGTAAGACTGCAAAGAAGTATAAAAGATTTGTGGTGGAGGGGAGACAGAACAGGTAGCGGAGCAGCATCCGCACAGTGACTCCCTGGCCCTTCCTGGGCCCGGCAGTACAGCCTCCCCATGAGGTGCCAAGAGCAGCCCCCTATCATGATGGGGCTTGTGGGCCACCTGCAGAGAATTGGGGTGTGACCCCCTGGGTGGGGATTACTCACTAGGGTAAGCAGCTGTGGAGTTGTAAGTAGGTGAGTGGTTGTGGAATTAGCATGGAGACATGTAGAGCTGGAGTACCCTCGTCTTCCCCAGGACAGGGGAGTGAGCAGAGAACTCGCACTGCTGCTTGGCAGGGGGGAGGTGTGGGTGTGTGTATCTGTGTGCATGTGTGTGCAAACCACACAGCCTGTGGATGGGGGAGTGGTATGGGGAATAACCCTTTGGAGGATTGGATATAGAGACAGGTGTTTAGAACCTTGTAGTTGTAAATTAGCACTCTGTAAGTCTCTACTGTTGTGGTTTATCTCTCGTATGGCTGATACTAATCCTGAACGTACAGGTCACTGAATGCCAGTTAATTATGTGTCACTGATAAATCCATAAACCACTTCAGTCCGGATTTGGTTTAAACTATGTGAACTGAGCAGTTTTCCCCTGTGATGTAAGTCTATAATAGTAAGAACTTGACTTGTCGAATTGCAAGGTTCTTTCTAGAAAAAAATATTTATTTCTTTATTTTCACAAAGAATCATAACAACATCGTTTGGCACAAATAGTAAATGGCTTTGCTAGCTGAAGCTGTCAGGCAGGCTCTACAGTAACCTTTCCACATTTTGAGGACATTGAATATTTTTGGAAGCAACTCTTACCTTGGAGGATCCAGAAAGGATTTAGATTTACCTCTGAAATAGAGTCCTAAGTATGTTCAGGGAAATAAATACAAGACCATCTGCTATTTGAACATCCAAACTGCACATAAGAAGAAATTACCAGAAGGTAATTGTCTTGCAAATTAGTGAAAGCAAATTAATCATGAAGGAAAGTGGCACTTCTTTTCGGAATATAAATAGAATATACAGTTATAATATAGGTAGAACCTAGATTATAAGTTTTTCAGTACCATAGCATGAAACTTTTTCATGTCATTAAAGCTTTCTATATTTAGAGTTACAAAATCTATGTAAAGGGTTATTCACTTGTTACAAAGTAGCTTGTTAACCTTCTGCAGTAGTACATCAGGCTACACTGTTTATTTAATAATGTGCTAATTAAAATTGGTTTTATACAGTCAGCTCTTTCCTACTTTCATATGGAAATGAAAAAAAACTCAACTGTGATTATTATCTTCACTAAATTTACATGATCTTGGTCTTGTATGAGCACTGTTGTGATATACTGAAATCCTTTTTTCTGCAGTACTGATATTCGTGGGCTTAAACCTGGGCAATTAAGGCATTTGTTGACTCCAGAAGATCTCCATCATAGATATGAAGTCTGGCAAGTCACTACAATCAAACCTGTGTTCACTATGTTCCTATTAGAAATAAACAACATTTCAGAGATTTTCAAACCTTCAAGGTTCACTTTTCAAGACAGGGTGTTGTATAATATCAGGTAGAACAAGTTTTTATTTTATCTTTTAATTGAGGTTAAAAAAAGGTTTTATTGTTTCTTCCTATAGACTACAGATGCTCCAGAATATTGTCTTGGGGAATACATGCATGAAGTCATTGACACATTGGGAAACAGGACCCTCGTATTACTTATTCTAAACATTAGATGAATTTTATTTCCTTTATTGCAGGATTATTCCAACTCTGTTCCTCAGTTCCTGAATAGCAGATATTCTATAAGTATTTGCTGTGGATGTGATTTACCTTTAGCTTCCACCTGCTGCCTCATTGTATTTGGTACCATGTTACATCTGCTTTGATGTAGAACAAATGATCACACAGAACCCTGTCTTAATCGAGAATCTGAAAGCAAAAAAATCTATTTGTCAGAAAATATTATATTCCAAGTGCTTTTTAAAAACACTTCAGTTTTGAAGCGAAGTTGAAAAACATATGGGTACAAATCCTGTGTTAATTTTTTGCCTATTTTTAAGTGTGAATGATTTCTGATGCTTAACCCAGCTTTGTCACTCTAATTTGAAATGCTTCCTACTGTCTTTTCTAGTGATTTTTGGTGACTTCATAGTATTGCCTTGCTTGTGTCTCATTTCTGTTACAATCAAAATAATGACAGAGAATCTCTCTTCTCAAAAAATCATTCTTTAACACAGTGGGTTGTATCAAAAAATAAAAAAAGAAAGGGTCAAATCTGTATCATAATGAAATATGGTTACTAGATAAATCAGGTCTGCTTCACAGTAAATGTGATTATTTTTTTTCTTTTTGTTGCTTTTTGCTTTTTTTTTTCCCCTAGGGAACCAGATAAAGTACATGTTTATTCCACCATATTAGATTCAGGCAAATTTTATTTTGTTTTCACCACACTGCAGCTCTAAATAAGTAAACTACAGGAATGCCAACTTCCCACAGTTCCGAGTCTGGCCAAGTTACATAATAAATGACTGATAATAACAGGTTTATCCTACTACTAATTGTGTGTTTTGTTTTTGTATTGTATAAACAGGCCAATTCTCAAATTCTTAAATATAGGTGATAGAACATCTTCCAGTGAACCATCCCAGATTGTGAAACAGATTTATCAAAATCTTTAAATTCATCCCTTCTTAGATTCAGAACTAGGACAGACGGATCTCTTCATCTTACAGTTTTATTCAATTTAAAAGGGAAAGGAAAGAAAGGAGAAAAGAAAAATAAAAAAGGAAATATACCAGAAAAGATGGAAAAGAAGGAAGAAAAGTCAGTTCAGACCCAGTACTACTTTCAGTTGTTCTGATAGTTGTAATAATAGAAACACCTGAGAATGATACTGCTCCTACAGACCTTTGTTCCTCAGACTTGTCCACACCAGTGTAATCTCCAACTGATACCACCACAACAGTACCCATCAGAACCTTTGCTATGGTCTAGGAGTTCATGAGGATGAACGTAGCTTGGAAAATTCCAAGTGATATAAAGATTGCAATGAGTGTTATATTTTTATGAAGACTACCTTAAAATTCTGTAATAAAGTGGTGAAAATAGGGTTTATGATACTTAATAGTAAACTCCTTTTCCAATAGGTGGGCTTTCTCTTTCTCTTCAGATGCCCAGATATTATTCTATTTATAAGTATATCTAGTCTCCTGCATACAGCATTTAGAAGCTCCAGGTTTAGAAATAAAGGACAGAGAGTATTGCTGTTTTGGGAAAAAGCAAGACCTCCCTCTGAAAATATCACTATGTCTCTCAAAGCCCTTTCTTTCTTCCTATATCAGAAAACAGATATCTTGTATTTTGAGATTGTAATATATCTTCCAGAGTCTGCAACTTTCTCATGGTCCAGAAAGGTCAGGATATTTTTATACGTATAGAGTCCCAACATGCATAACTAAGATTTGCTGTTTCAGACTTTCTATCCTGTTTCTGTGACCTGTGAGATTTCCACTTCCCAGCCACACACACACTTTCTCCTCTTTGTTCATACACTTACACTTGGAGTCCCAAGGACATTCACGAGCACATCTACACTGCTTTGATCAATCATGGGAGGGAGGGAACCTTCAGCAGCACTCAGTGATATTTACGTCTCTTCTCATGGTGCCCCAAAATGCTGACAGATTCTCTGGGTCCAGCTCAAGAGGCACGAGGATCTGTGGTGAAATAATTTGCATTGTGGTGCTGTGCACGCATATATGCTTTTTTATTTATATCCTTTTGAATGCTGTAAGAGTATACAGACTCCAAAAAACATTGAATGAGGACACCTTACACTGTTGCCATTTATTAGCCTAGTTTCCAAAGAAGCTAAAGCTTATTCAGCTCAGTCATGAGTCTGTGCATGTATATGAGAAAGAAAAAATGTTTCTCTAATAACTTCTGAGCACTTTGTCTGATTTCAGCCAGATGTGACAGAAGAGGTGAAATAAAGACAATTTAAAGTATATAAGGTCTTTGTGAAAAATAGGTAGCTCATGTTGGAAAGACCTTATGACTCTCAGTAGTTGTCACAAAATGATTTCTGCAGAGAAAGACTAAAATTAAACACCAGAGGTTCTGTAACGAAGGCCTTATTGGTGTTCTGATCACAGGTATAGCTTCCACTGAAGCACACAATTAACCGGGAGATAAAAATCCATAATAAACCAGACGTGATTAGGTCAATGCTTACAGAACTAGTAGTTTGCGCTGCAAAAGCAGTCAAAACCTCAGCCATGGGTCAGATTCCCATTTTCTTAATCAGTGTACAAATACAGAGCAGAAAGTCCATTCCCAAGGAGGTTTTCTACATACACATCTCCTCATTAAGGCTGACCTTTTAAACCACTTAGCCTTTTTCACCCACAGCAAGGGCAACTGAATTCACTGAATTCACTGAATCTGCACAAAATTGTCACATTTAACACGTTTCTTTCTAACCCATAAACAGCTCTAATGTTATAAAACTTCAAGATAGTTGAAGTCATAGGTTAAACTTTGTCTTCTTTCAGGCTGTGCACAAAGCTTTAATAGGTTTCATGGTTTCAAAGCATAAAGCCAGGGGGATTATACCGTCTAGTCTGACCTCCTTCATAACAGGGACTTTGTTTCATTATACCATCCATTTAGTGAACGGATAACAAGTGCTGGGCCAAAGAATGCCCTCCAAAACATTACAGAGTCCTGTGATGTGCTAACCTGTACTAAGAGCCAAACACCCACCCAGCTGCTCACTCATTTCTCAGGGACAGAATAAGAATAGAAAGCTCATGAGTGGAGGTAAAACCAGGGAGATTTCTCACCAGTTACTGTAACAGGCAAAGCAGACTCAACTTGGGGAAAATAAAAATATTGCTACCAGCTTTTCTATAGCAATCCTGTTCTAACTCAACCCTTCCCCATACCACTGAGAAGTAATAAAAAAAAAGAAAAAAAAAAACAAAAAAACCCCCACCCCATACAAATACAAACATAAAAAATCCCCAAACCTATTGTTAGAATGGTTACTTTCAGAATACATTCCTCCATTGTACAAGATACCTTCCCCCAAAGGAAAGAGTAAAAAAACTTCAGACTGCAAATACCTTTTGTCTGCTCCTTTGCATATGGACCACTTCTTTGAAGTTAAGTCAATAGGATATATTGACAAAAGTAATCTTATTGTCTTACTTGTTTTCTTATTTCTGACTATTACAATACAATAAACTACTGAGGCTTCTCCACAACTAGCTGACTAATCTGTTTTAAAGCAGACCTGTTTATTCTGGAAAAACATTCAGTCCAGTTGCAGAATCACGACAAAATGGTAAAATCTGGAGACCATTCCAACAAAGAGTCCTTTGTTTAGGAAGTATTAACAAGGTTGTTCCTCCTCATTCCCTGTCTACAGCACCTGACTTCAGCTTTAAGAAGGCCGTTAGGTTGGATAGAGCATCTTGCACTCCTCCTAGAAGATTCAGGATGTTAAGCACAGCAGCTCCCCCTGTCACAGGTGCACTTGATTCATGTTTTCAATTATTCAGTGCCCCTTACTCACAAACCCTCAAAGGCTAGGAAGAAAAGAAGGACAAGAAAAGATTTTTTTATAAGATTCTTTCAGGCCAGCTGCATTTATGGAGCCCTACCCTAATACAGTGTTCATTGCTGCATTTGTGTGACTCATATATAGCATCACATTTACCCTTGCAACATTTCTGTGAAAAAGGAAAATGTTGCTCCTCCTTTTGTACAAATGGAGAACTGATAGAGGGAGAAAGTAAGTGGCTTGAACCCCTATCTCCAGAGTTCCTGTTATGTTCTTGGATGCAATCATCCATCACATTTTTCACCTGCTGGCAAATAGAAGAAACCAACTCCCTCTACTCTGCTTCTCAACCGGAATTATTCATCCTGCAGAAAAACCCGCAGCAGGCTCAACCACACAAACCCCTAATGACATGGAGAGCAGGTTGCTAGTTTTCCTTTCTTATCAATCTCTCTGCACTCAAAAAACAGAAACCGTGTTAAAGCCCATGTTTTTAAAGCAGGTGAGAACAAAGAGTAAGAGAAACAGAAGTGTTAATCACTGTCTACATACTTTGGGTAACTAGCAGTTAACACACATAATATGTTTCCATATATCCAAAGTCAAAATGGTACCATATTTTAAGAGAAATATAAATATAAATTGCATTTATATTTGCCTTTGTGGTGCTGTGTAAGGACAAAATTATTCCTGTTTTATTCCAAGGAAGGGTCGATAGATGAACAGATGGAGAAAATATTCTACTGTGTCTCCTGTCAGCTGTAGGCCATTATCAGAATGGCACAGCATAATGAAATAAACAGATTAATATGATTTTGTTGTTGCTGTCTTATAAATGATAAATTTTCTGACCAACTGTGGAATAAAACTGAACATGCTTCTCTTTGTACCACATATTTCAGAGGCATTGTTTTTAATTCTTGAACCCCCATGGAAAGATATACAGACTTAACATTATTGGAGACTGTAACCATGTACTACACACACTGGGCGGTGAATGATACACGGACATTACAAATAATGTCAAAGCAGTTTGGTCACCCTGAGCTGTTTTATGAATGCCTGCCAGGCAATTATTCAGCTATGTTCAGGCTTTCTGATAAGAGGCTGCCATTGAATGATTTAATTAACATAATTATTGATATGAATTTTAAAAATATCACTGCAATCAAGAAGGTGCACAGTCTGTGCATTTGGTATTCATGTAGTCTTGGAAAGTGTTGATTAAACAACATGAATTTTTATCTGAATTTATAAAGGAAGGAGGTTAAACTTCAAGTTACCCCACAGAGATATCACTTGGATCCGAGTGTTGAGCAGTTCTATGACAATAATGAACATTTTTAATAAACATAATTTCAGGGCATATGCACAGGAGAAGAACAAACAAGTAGTTAGAGCAGTAGATTAGGTCATTTGTGTTTCAGCTTCCATCCATGTTCTCTAATAACCTCAGGCAAATCACTTATGGCTAGATGTACAAATCATTTTAGTTTCCCATGTGTCCTGGGTAGCCACCCAGCTGCCAGAAAATCAGAGCATTAAAACTCCAGCCCTTCTAGTAAGTACCCCTCAAAGGTAGGACAGAACCCACACCAAGGGAAAGGAGGATGCACAAAGAAAACCATTCTGACTGCTGTCCCTCCCTTCCTTCTTTCCTGGTGCTTTCACCTGCTTTCTCCCATTTGTAAAAGTTTGTTCTGGCAACCATATGAAGAATTCAACAATTACTGAGTTAACAGGATGAGACACAAGCAGATCTGAAAGTATGTGGTTTGTGGGGAAAGGGAGGATGTCACAGAAAGAAACAAGGGTTTGAGCAAGAATTCAAAGTATTCCAGAAAAAAAATAAAATACAAGTCTTAAAAGTTTGAGAAAATTTTCATGGAAGTATCTCAAAGACCTAACTGAGAATAGAATTCAAGATTAATTGCCTACCAGTCTAAACTCTCATTATAGTCGGTAAAGATCTGAGGTACAATATAATACACTACAAATAGGTGTATAATATCCTTTGAGATCATCTAGGCTATCCCACTTGGACTTAAGAGTCTCTTGCAGGATGACAGGTCTCCCATCTAAGCTACGACATTCATCATGTACTCCAGCAGTTGCTTCACATGCCAACGTAGTGACTGGAGGCCAGAGAGCAGCCTGACTGACATGTCACTAAGGTTGCACAGGCAGTTGTGCAGGCTGTTACCAGTAAGTCAAGATAGGGACCCAATGTGAAAAAAGTGACTTATGTTACTTCACAGAGTTTGGAAACACCAATATGCAGCATACAGGAGAATCACCATTCAATGGAATACCGCATACCAGAAATGTACTAGATTTTGTCAGAAAAGAAACAAACTACCAACCTGAAAGCAAATGAAATAATTATCCTTTTCAAAATAGACAAAAGTACACGATCCAAAACAATGACAGAAAAGATTATAGAAGAGAAACTTTCAGGCAGAAGTAAATGCACTGAACCCCTATCTATACTAGAGTATCTATACTAAAGAGTAAGTGAATTATATGAAGGCTTTAGAAAATAATGTAGTTTCTAATATACTGTGGAAATAGTACTCATAATACACTGTGAGTGTTCTCATGCCATTAGAGAAAACACAACTGAATGTTGAATTTGAGAATATTTCTCAAGCGTCAGAGAACTCTCAGATGAGTGCAGACAGATTATGTAGGCTATAATCAAGAAAGCTAGGTACATGTATCCATTGCTTTGGGAATCACAGAACACACAGAAAATTCACATTTCATATGCTTTCTAGTCATCATGGAAGAGAGAAATAAGAGTACACCACCTTACCTAAAGAGAGAGAAATTTTACCAAATGTACAGAACAAAAATAATTAAGAAAAAATTTTACAGTTTTATAATCTGAAATAATTAACACCCTGAAATAAGTTTGAGATGGGATTCATCTTACTTAATTTTGACGTCTGCGTCTGAACTAGTAGTCATCTGGACTCCTTTATGCTCAGTGGAGCACAGCAAAGTAATTAATCTCATCTTAAGGTAGACATTTAAAGCAAGCCAAATGAGTCTTTCTCAGAAGGTACCCTTTTCTCTTGACTGACCATAAAAGAACCTACACAACTGCCTTTAGGATTAGAGAAATACCTATCCCTTGCAATTTAGAGACGTGGCTGAAATTTAACATCACAATAGTATTCTAATCGTAGGAATGAGCTAGTGTTAGCAAAATGACAAGAAGACACACCAATTCTTTCCATCTCTTACAGAGGAAACTTCCTCTAAGATTTGTTGATCAATGTGTTTTTACATTAAAGCTTCATCAAAGTTATAAAATCCAACCGCTCAGAATTACAATTTAAGAACACAAAGACATGGTGTTTCACAGGAAAATATATCAGATATTTAATAATATACAAAAAGTACTAAAATTACATAGTTCATATTTTCATTTGAGGAAAAGCTGCAGAAGAGTCACATCTGTCTTGAAGTTAAATAAACAATACAAATAATATATCTGGCAGAAGTTTAACACTGGGTACATACGTGTCTGAAGCTATCTGCATGTGAGAAATAAAGGTAATGAATCCTTAAAATGCAGACATTTCTAGGGAAATATGCAAGCAATCTAGATGCCCAAATCAGCAATTTGAGAATGCTACTATAAAAGGATGTCTGGTGGATATGGGATGCAGGCATCAATAAATCATTTGAGCAACCTAAAAATGTTTGGTAGTACAGCCCTAATCTTGAACTATTTTGACAGGAAATTCACAATTTAAGTTGTACATTGGTGATTCCAAAGAAAAACTGTTAAATGGTGTCTAAGAGCCAATGATCAAAATAGTTGACAAGTAGCTTATATAATTTAAGCATTAAAAGTAAATTAAAATACACATAATAAAAGGGAATTTCAATTTTATTCAAAAAATCAGATCAAACAACATGATGAGCTGTAACAGTTTACCATTTATCGTCAATACTATCATACCAGATTCACAAACTGAACATGTGCTGATTCCAGACATTCTTTTGAAGATAGTACTTTGAAGTGTACTTCAGTCAAAGCCAGATTTAGAAATTGTGTATAAAAATTTAGTCAAAAGAATTGAAAAACTCTTTCTGGTGTTAAAAAAACTGTTGACAGAATTATAAAATCTACTTCTGAAGATAAGATCCTAGTCAGAGATCACCCAAGTAATGGCTAGTTCCAATTTAAGAGGTATTTCTTTCTTAGATTATATTTATAGAATAATAATTTGTTGCAGTAAAATACATATTAAAGGAAAACAAAAAATATTTCAGGATTGATAATCTGCGGAAAGATTAACCCTTTACCCCCATTACCCTTTTTATCAGCCCTGAAGTTTGTGTCACCATACTGCAAATCAGATCAGCTCATTAGTTTTTCTGAAAATTAATTGGGGTAGATGGGAAGAAATATTTTTTAACCAAATAGTTGAGGTGACCTGACTGACCATGTGGCCATGGAGTCTACAGGATCATACAGGAGTGGGGAGGGGGAAAGGAGGAGCAGAGTCAATCACATGGCAATGGCACCATCAATCTTGAAAGGATTCCTTCAATACCCTCCCAGAGGTGTGTGTCAGTCAATAGGGCAAATACAGTAGGACCATGTGGTATGCCAGTGTTATGATAATAAGTGATTAATACTTGGATAAAAAGGTGAAAATATTTCTGAGTCAGCCTTAAAGTTAATTTAGCTTGGTATTGTGTCTATGATGGAAATCAGTAGTAATGCTTAAGGGGAGGTAAGAAGAAACAGGAAAAGGATAAAGTGACCCTCGTCTGCACCACAGTTTACTTTCTGTAATTTGTGGTTTCAGCTGGATTACAATGTTTAATAGCATCAAACAGACAAAGCCATTTCTCTTAAACTTATCTTTTTTAATCCAATTTGTATTTTTGGAATCCAAAATATATTGTAGCAATGAGGTCCGTTATTCAACTGTGTCTTGTATGAAAAACCATTCATCTGTTTCTTTAAAACCCACTGCAGTCTGATTTAATGGATGCCTTAGTTCTAGTATGAGAAACAGTGAATAAACATTCTCAACTCCATGCCATTCTTGGATTAAATTAGGTTCCTTGGGTAGGTTCCCTGAGTAAGGAACTAGTTAGCTTCAATAATGTTATTTTATTTTCATTTAAAACAATTAATTGTTACACCTTAAAAATAAAAGATTAAATTTTTTGTCTGCAAGCTAATCCCATAGGGGTTTCCCTGGAAAACTACAATAAGAAACAAAAGATCTGTATCAATGTGTCTCCTGTGTTGCTGTGCTAAGATGGTTTTCATTAGCCTGAGCCTACAGCATCAAAAATGGATTCTATCCTATCTAAATACCTTTCAGGAAAATAGCCCTATTAATCAAGATTTATTTTAATGAAACAAGGGCAGAAAACACAACCCAGGAATATGGGTGATTTGCTGTTACATAACCTGCTACAATCTGTTGTGAGCAAGCTGTGGCTGAAGGGACAGCCCAAGGAGCATGCTACAAATAAACCCAGAAGCAGTTGTCCTGACTCAATTAGTGTTGCAGAATGGGCTGTGAAGACCTTCCCGGAAAACAGCCCCATTAATTGATGTCAGTCATGTAATGTTAGGGCAGGGTATTATAGGATCAAAGGTGGGAAAATTACCAAAGTGCACACAGTGTTGTGTAAGGCCTTTTCAGATTTGGGTATGCTGTTGTCTAGGGTTCTCCTAGTGCAAAAACAGCTTTCAAAAACTGAGTGGTGCCACTCAACCAAATCAATATAGTAGTTAAGCAATGTATATCACCTGGTCAGCATAACAGACTCTACTCTGGATATCCCCTATACAAACTGTGCAAAAGCAATAGGGATTTATTCAGCAGAACAGACTGTATCTGAGGTGTCCACAGTCTCGTATTTTGAAGGCAGAAAACCTGCTCATATGAACAAAAGAACCCCTGTAATGAGTTGTACTGAAACTTAGTCTAACAATCCAATATGTTTTTCTGCCTTTGACAGTGGCTGACAGCAAATATTTTGTCTCCCATGCCCTGCAGTACTAATCTCTACTGCATACATAATCACCTTCTTTTGACTATTTTGGACTGCCCATCTGCAAAAAAAAGGTAGTAAAGGGCTAAGCCACATTCACCTTTTTCATGCCACTTACAGTTTTCATAACCCCCTTAAATCACATCATTTTTGGAATGAAGAGTCCTAACCAGCACAACCCCTCTCTGGCGGAAACATTTCCTCCTGCTGTCACCCTCTCTGTACCTGTTCCTGTCTCTCAGACAAGGTTTGGCATACAGGTCTTTCACTGGATTATGAGGTTAAACTGTTCAACTCCCAGAGAAAGCTCACAGCTCTATTTTCTAACAGAGAAGGGAACTCTCTGGCAAAGGAGAAACTTACCACTCTCTAGCCAGCTGGCTCCTTAAAGGCTTCGTGCTACCCTTTTCGCTCCGGCCCAACATAAATCTTCAGTCATGGGTAACTTGGAAATCTTTCTTTATGTGAAGATGAGGAGGCAATGGACAAGCCTTGGGGCAGAGGATTCCACTCTGTTAAAGTCAAAAGATAGCTGAGGGTGTGGGCATAAGTGACATGTTAATATGAATTTTGGCATTGAATTGGCATTAAACCCACTTTTTCCAGGTTCAGACAACTGTACTTCCCTACTGTGTTTTCTGTAGTGGGCTTTTTTTTCCCCCTGAAATAAGCTGTATTTCTTTCAATGCCCTCTTTGGTTTCAACACAGTTTACCACACAGTTCATTGTGACTTAGTAAATGAAGCTGGAAGTCTATATGTAGGAAAATATTATCTTGTTTGTATATTTATTTAATAAGTTTTAACATGACATAAGACATAAGGAATAAAGAAGGTAGTCCAACTGAATGAGATTGATTTTGCTTCTCTTTCTTTTTTCTGTTTTTTTCAGTCGTACTCACTATTTGTTCTTTGCTTTCAGCAAAAATGTCATTTTTCAAAGAAAGAAAAGAAAGGCAAAACAAAAAAGCAAATATAGAATGCTCAGTACAGTGGCTCCCTGAACTTTATGTCCCCCAAAAGACTTGTTAAACAGAGTTAAAAACACACAAACAAGCAGAATTATGAATAAGGAACTGTTTGTCACGCATACAATTTTATTGTCAATTTCACTGAGAAAAAAAAATTATCACTGACTCATTGCCTATACTTTTTCTCTCAGGACCATGATCACCATCATTAACATAAATGAAAAAAAATCATGTTTTTAACAATAAATGAAACTTCTGACTTTTTTTTCTTCTCAGAAGAAAATATATCCTTATTTCACTGCCTATTCATAATGTTGCTAATTTTACAGGAAACAGCATTTGCTTATTTTAGTAGATGTCCAGAAAAAAGGCTGTTTTGAAGTACTTAGCCTGTAAAGCTGGTGGAGATATAGGAACTGTATTAGCTTCCCCCAGACCCAAGAAATTACTTATTAAAACTTGGAATCACGTTGGTGTTTCCATATCAAAGATAGCATGATTAGAGTAATAAAGTGAATTGAGCGAGAGTACCTTAAGATAAATAATTATGCTTCATTTCTTACTTCATCTTTCATATGCAATATCTGGAATGTAAGAGACAGGTGGAAAATGGTCATGAAGAAAAATCCACACATCAAGAATCTGAAAGGAGAATAAGACCTTGAACATCATTCATTCACAGCCTGGATTTCTGTAAAATGATGAGAGATTGGTGTTTAAAGCTACAATGTTCTTGAGCACTGAAGGTGCCTTGGGTACCTGCTGTTTCTAACACTTTCAGATTTCTAACAACTGTGTATAAAAGCATTTACTAAACTCATTATTTTTACTAAGTGTTTTTAACAAATCTAATGCCCAGCTATTTTTAAAATGTAGCTCTTAGAGTGACCTTTGACCTCCCATGGGAAATTAGAAAATGCAGAAGTTATTGGAGGAGGACATCCAACAAAATTACAATCACGACAAGGTTGAATTACACCATGTAATTGAATCTATTTAGAAGCCAAAAATCAATGCAGTCAGCCAGAAGTATACCAAATGTGACATCCATTTTTTCTGCTTTATCAAGCTTAATTGATGTCTTAGGAACTAAATAAGAGTAATAGGCAGCCTTATGGTAGAAACCTCAAGAGATATTTCAAGTGGCTATTCATAAAGGTTGCAAATAATTCATAGATATCACTGTCAGTTGAAGCGGTGATAGAATAACTATGTTGCTTTTAAATACCACATGACCTGGCATTACTTTCACCCCCATCCCTCCAGACTTCCTACTGAGAGAGGTAACAGGCACAAATCCATCTAGCTGGCATATTCTGACTTAGAGAAGCTCTTGATTTGTCAGTTGCATTTTGGACAGAAAGTTAACATACCATGGCTAACAAGCTAACACTAGCAACATTTCTTGGCATTTCCAAATACAGTTTGTCATAATGCATATGCATATATAAAATACATGAACATATTCCAGAATCCAACAGAGGAGAATACTTGCATGAACTTAATACCATAGTGAATGTTTCAGAATAATGCTCCTTGCCCCTGCCTCCTTGATCATATCTAAAATGATGCAATAGGATCTAAGCTGCAGTGATACACGGAACCCTAGGATGATCACCATACAATGTCAGTGAATTTGAAAGTTACCAAAAAAAGTCTAAGCAATGCAGAATGATATTGAAAGTAGCTCTGCCGATGTCCTTGTCATGGTTTGGCCGGCAGCTCAGCCCCACGCAGTCGCTCGCTCACTCCCCCACTGGTAGATGGGGGAGAGAATCAGAAGGGTAACGCTTGTGGGTTGGGATAAGGACAGTTTAATAATTAAAATTAAAAGAAACAACAATAGAAATGCAATGTAAAGGAGAACAACAAGAGGTGCAAAGCCCCGGGGGAGGGGGGGAGGGAGGGGAGAGGGGGAACGAACCGCCGAAACAAACCGCACGCGACGCAGCCGCCTGCCGACCCGACGCTGCGCCGCCCCCAAGTCGGCAGTCATGGTGTCACGTGGTACGGAATGAACCTGCCATTGGCCAGTCGGGGTCAGCCGTCCCCACCATGGCCCTGCCCCTCCCAGCCCCGCCCCACCGCGCGGCAGAGCGCGGGAAGCTGGAAAGGTAGCCGACCCCCACAGTGAGGAGAATTAACCCCTTCTCAGCCAAAACCAGCACAGTCCTGAAAAGTGTACTAAGAAATAACCACCTACTTTTGTACCAAGCAAGAACAAAATAAGGACAAAATACCTTAAAAATTCAGACACAATTATCTACTAGAAAGCAAGATCTGGCTGCACTTTTCAGTAATCAAAATAATAACTAAAGTATTTGGAAAGCTGTGTGATCTATAGATTATATTTTACTAGAAAATTCCAATGTCAGAATATTCTGATTTTAATAATTGACTATTTTTCTTGATTTATTTATTATAATTTAGTATCAGTACTGGAGAAAGCAGCTGTGATGAATGAATCTTATCCCAAGAGTACAGCTGGTTTAGATATTCGGTCTGAGAGTTTGAAAGGATATAAGGAAATGGGATGCCTAAATTTCAACTTTTCTCTCCCACAAAACTTCGTCATTTCCTGAAACCAGCGATGTCCCCTTGCCTAAGCATAAGCAGATTTCAAACAAGATTTAATAGTAAGGGTGATGACATCAGTAATGATGCAAAACTTTCTACATATTCAAACATCCTGGTATTTATATTAGAGGGAAAAAATATTTGTCCTTCAGACATTTGTAAGGCTCCATCTATGTGATGAAAAGGCCAGACAAGTTCAGCTGTGTTTCTGGTGCTTTTTAAAGTTGACTCTAATTTCAGCATAATTACTTGCAAAATCTTTTTAGTATACAGAAGACACAGGCTATCTGAAAATTACTCAACTAACAGTGTAGCCAATCTAGTGAGCAACTAAAACATCTACTCCAATCAAGATTTCTTTACATTTGAACTGTCTACAAGTCTACATACACACTTTAAAAGAGACAGTCTTATGCAGCAGAAATACCATGACTTTTCCATATCTTCCCCTGTTCTTAGCACCAAAGGATATGTAAAATACTTGCTAACACAAACAGTTCGGAGGACTCAAAATTACATTTCTGGAGAAATCTTTAATAATAAAAAATAATTTGTGCAGTTCTCTTCCAGTGAAAATTGCACTGAAATGACCAGGATAACAAGAAGCATGGGTAATCTAAAAGCACTGGGCCAGACAAGGCAGGCTCTGTAAAACAAGCCCAATTCCAAACAGCCTGCATAGCGTGGAATAAAGACATGTTTATTGCCAAGCTTTGGGTTTCAAAAAAACCACATTTCTGAAATACATGAAAATTTCATAGTTTGTCATGTAAATAGGTTTCAATCTAAATGTTTTTAATTAAGAAATATTCCTTATTACTGGCATCTATGGGGTCCCTTGCTGGAAACAGTAGACAAAAAATTTGTAGATGCTGGAAACATAATACTTTAATCATATTACTCAGTCACGAAACTCATTAAAAAAAAGTAACGCCCACCTATATTTGTGTCACTTTACCAACTTTGGTAAGAAAATGGCCTGTACTTGCCGTAATTCATTTCAGCAATTACTTTTATTTTTTAAGAGATGGTTAGCTCAGTCTTTGAGAGCTACAAGGGCTGAGATTTAAAATCTGGCAATTGCCAAGAGCACCTGCTTATAATTCCTCGCCTGTAGCATAATCTTATCTTCTGTTAAATATGTTACTGCATTTCTCTTTAGGCATGATATAGATAAGATTTGCCAGCTTTGGAAGAAACCCCACTTTCAGATTTCATTTAGCCCCAGATAGTTGCTATTTCTGTCATTTCCACTGCATGACAATCAGCTAAAATATCATCCACCATCTCAATCAACTTTACAGCAAGGCAGCTGAATGTTAATTAGGCATTACTTTTGCTGTAAGGAAGAGGGGCTGATGAATCAAACCTCAAGCTATCGATATCTAAACACACAAAATCTGTTAAATAAATAAATATTGCAAAAAGTTACAAAGAAATAAATTAACAGCAAGGGAGAGGTCCTTCTTAAAAGCCTTTAATTTTATGTCCCAGAATTTTTGCACATGCAAAGAAGCATGGAATTTCTTAATTACACTTTTAAGTGCACCTATACAGTACAACAGAAGTCATTACAGAGACACCTCACACCTACCCCAGAACCCCAGTTCAGTGAAGGTTACACTGGTACCAGAATGGAAGCAATCAGCTGCATGGTTCTGCACTGAAGCTAATTAGGCTGTTTGAGAAGTAAACCATTTTACCTTGGCTGACACTGTGCTATCATGCCTCAACAACTTGCAGCATCTGAACTGAGATTTCCAGTTACTGTACAACTGTGTGAATGCACCATTTGCAGCCTGTACAAGCTGCACAGGCTTTCTGTATTGAGGCTGCACTTTATAAAAGAATTTTGGTTGAGATGAAGATCGGGATGTATAACATCTAAGGGATATGCTCCCACCTCTGAAACTAAATATTAGTACATCTCACAAATGTGACCTTTGGAGGTGCCCAAGAGCAGTTTGTACAGCTCAGGAAAGAATTTCAAGGGACTTTGTACTGGTGAAAGACTGAAGCCCCACTCAACCTTGCTATGCTTCTTCCTTCTTCTGATGTGCTGTAGTCTCCATGATGCCTCGCTTTTGTGAGAGTGGCAAGGACACAGCATGTAAAGATGAATTATTATGCCAGAGTCCCTGCAAGCAGCAGACAGGCCTCAGCCAACCTTCCCCACTCTTCCTTTTCAAAAAATATCTGTGATTTGCAATCATTTTATTGTACATGTAATGTCACATTTCACCTCCTTTCCTGGCTTCTGGAGAGGAAGAAAAAAAAAAAAAGCAACCCACACTGAAGGGATTCTCTCATTGTAAATCAGATACAAGTCCCAGCTATTTTAAAACATAAAACTCATTTTCTATTCATTCTTTTTTTCCTCCCTCCAATTAGCAGCTAATCTCATCCATATAGCTGCAGGCTCTAAACTGGTAAATGTTGTGATTCACTGAGAACTAGTTGGGAAGTTTTTTTTCTTATAATTACAAGATATAATTGCTTTGGAGCTTTCTTAGACTCTTCCATGATTAGCAAAGCTTTGGAAATTGTAGACATAGCATTTACGTTTTTAATAAGTGGAAAGTTTTTATGTTCGAATAAAAGAATTAAATGCACAAAACCAAGCAATTTAGGGCTTAAAAGCCCCTGGAATACATTTGGGAGACACAAAAGCAGGACACTGGGGCCATCAGCTTCTTTACATTGAAAATAGGCAATGATATTGTGTTTATTAACATCAAAGTGCAGTACATACATGCCAGAAAGGAAGACCTTGACCAGGGTAAATAAAAACAACAAAAAAAAGCTGAGAGACTCAAAAGGTTCGTTAAACCTTTGCGTGATGCCTTATCTTGAAATCAAAGATGAGAGAAAGGAAATAAAATCTCTTTCATCCCCCACCAAGGAGCTAAGGAGCAGCAGCAGGCTGAGGGTAACAGGAGGCCAGGCTGAAGTGCAGTCTGTGCTCCAAGGTTACAAATATAGTAGGGAGAGGAAACATTTCTGGGTTCAGAGGCTCAGGTCTCTACGTTAGTAGTTTATTAGGATTGTCCCTAACGTACTTTTGGGCAGTGACAAATAGCAGTCCCCAACAACTCGTGAGTACAGTTCAGCAGCTAGCACAGGTCAGGACCAGTTCCCAATAGGAAACTTGCCTGCAGCAGCCCTGTTTTGTAAGGCAAGAGCCCTTTCATACCAATGCATACAGTTCTGTTGTAGCTGTCCTCAGTGTCAGCCAGTGGTCCCAGAAACACTCCAGTTGCTAGGATAGAGACAGCCCTAGTGCTGAGCACAGCAGCTGTCAGGAATAACACCACTGTGCAACATCTACGCTGTGTCACAGCATACTCTGAAGATGTCCAAACAAATGCTGACCTGATCCAAAAACTCAGTGCAACACATCAAAGTAACATGCAGATGGGAAAGTTTAAAATAGAGTTCCTCTACCTGGCGCTACACTTGAGCTAGTTAATGACTCCTCCTGGACCTTCATCTCAGCTCAGAAATGCATCAACACAGTTGTATTCCTTCAGAACTTGAGCTGGCTCAAGGAGAGAGAAGGTAAAATGCAGATCTAGAACAGATTTGGGCACCGGGAATTGCAGAGCTAGGTGGTTCAGCTGAATCTACAGAAGGACCACAAAATGTCACATAAATATTTGACTCAAAAATATTGACCTCATAAATGAGTGCCAGTGTGCAGGTGGCACTTCTAGGACTAGCCACTCCATCTCATCACTTACCAAAAAACTATCAGGCAGGTTTTCTTTTCTATGCAAATGGAAAACTATGGAGTGGAAACTATGAAGGCAAATAATACCATTATATGAAGTTCTGCTGGTTCATGGGAAAACTGAACCACAGCAACAAGACCCAGAATTCTAATTTCTGTAGAGTTTGGGAGTCAAGTTGTCAGTCCTTTATTTGCTGCTTGGACTAAAGAGGAAGCAGAGGACAGACTGAAATGATCCACAGTCCACTCCTGGACTTCATGTCACCAGCGGAAGCATGCTACAGTAGGATTTGGGAACTGCCAATAGTTAAATTCTCAGTTAGTGACCTGAATAATACTTCCTATTAAGAGAGATCTCATTTCAGTGGAGGCAAAGGACAGTTTTACTGTTGAATCACACGAGATTTGGATTCCTCAGTGTAATCAACTGGACAATATCAAACTATATTATGACTGCCTTTATATGAGTTTGTTTCTCAATGATTACATATCTCCTCTGTAAAACTAAGTGACATCCCAGAACTGACAAATAAAAATGGTAAACTGTAGCTTTTGGTGTATTTTGCATAATCCAGAAAACAAGATAATTGCCTGTGAAGGGAATAGAAACAACAACAACAAAAAAACCTGAAAGGACATTTTTGCAGTTAGTTTCTCAGAAGAGATGGAACAGAAAGATGAGGAGAAAACACACAGATATATGAGCTAGGCTGTCTAGAAAGAGCATGTTAATAGTCTACATTTGCATAAGACATTTGCAGAGAAATAAACGTAGATGAATAAAATGAGAATTTATTACTATCTTTTTGATTCTTTTCTCCATCTTGACACAACAGGGAACTGAACTTTTATAAAACACTTTACCTTCTTTTTCTCCATCTTTCTGGATAACTCTTCTTGGCAAATATTTTATTTCTGTAAGTTTTATGCATGATAAAGGCTGAGTGTGTCTGAAATTGATAAAGATTCTACAGTGATGTATATTTGCAAGACAGACTGTCTGTGAGTATATTTTAATGCAAATCTTATCAAAAAAATGTCAGTGGTGTCCTGGAGTTATTCCATACAGTTGCAGCATATTCATTACAGAGCCAGAAAGGTGCTCACTAGGGATTCAAACCTTAAGCAGAGACAGAAGAAAAAAATATGAACACTGTACAGTTTCAGATAAACAAAGTTTCTTCCCTGGACATTGTAGTTTTAAATAAAACTTGGAACTGAAGTTTTCATTTAGATACTGTCAGGCAAAGAGCAAGTAAATAAATAATAATAATATAAAAAAAATATAGCATGCTGTTGCTTACATAATTCAAGTTGAAAATTACATAGGTTATCTTACCAACTAAATATAATACATTCTTGTTTCTGCCTGGTTTTGGATGTGTCCTCTTTTCTTGCAAAAAAATTATCTGTGTAGGAGAAATATTTATTTCTACAGTTAACTGGGGAAAGGTGACATTCTGCTCCTAAAAAGAACAGAATAGAAGATAGTTTCCTAATTTTTAAATCATTCTGGAATATTTCTGTGAGAGGGGCTTGTTCGAATGCAGCTAAGATTAACAACTAAGCTGTAGGAGGAAAAATGTGAGTACATTATTATTTTTAGCTGATATAACACGTCAATCAATCACTGGTCTGTTGCTGGGGGTGATATTATCCCATAGTTGTTACTTATCTATCAAGTTTTATTTTAACATTGTTTTATGCCTAAGAGATGGTATTATTACAGAAATAAATGTCTTTTTCAGCTTCTATTACATCTCAGAATGCTCTAAGCAAATAGGAGAGTCCTGTTGACATGTTTCATGGGGACTTTTTGGAGTGTGGCATAATATGGTAAAAGGATAGAAAAACTTCTACCTCATGATCAACAGTTTAAATGCAGTACATCTGAAGTTACCTGAAATAAATCCTTGCAGTCACTTTTGAGCAAAAAGTTTATATTCTTGCACATGTCTGCATCAATGGTAAATGATATTGCAAGTCCATTTTCTGGTTAAATAGAGGATCTGGACTTACACATATCAAAACAAGGAACATTCTGAGTCTCACGAACGAGAGGAGATGCTGAAGATCAGAGGATTAATGGGAAAAATAAGAAAGAAAGGAGATGTAGGAGGGAAAGAAAACTACCATCCACAGATGAATGAGGCACAACAGTGGTTTGAACAGTAACTTCTCAAAATGTCTGAAAAAAGACTATATTGTACATGGCCTTCGCTGAGCTGATTACTGTGTATATGCTTGTTCCAGATCAGTGCTCTTCCAATGTGTGTAAAATATGCATTCTACCGAAAACCTCTACTGAAAACCTCTTCAGTAGAGATTTTCTGAAAACCTCTACTGAAAACCTCTTAAGTAGAGGTCTTCTAGAAAATATCTACTGAAAACGTCTTCAGTAGAGGTCTTCTGAAAATATCTATGAAAACATCTACTGAAAACCTCTTGAGTAGAGCTTTTCTGAAAACATCTACTGAAAACCTCTTCAGTAGAGCTTTTCTAAAAAACCTCTACTGAAAACCTCTTCAGAAGAGCTTTTCAGAAAACCACTACGGAAAACCTCTAATGAAAACCTCTTCAGTAGAGCTTTTCTGAAAACCTCTACTGAAAACCTCTACCGAAAACCTCTACCGAAAACCTCTACCGAAAACCTCTACCGAAAACCTCTACCGAAAACCTCTACCGAAAACCTCTACCGAAAACCTCTACCGAAAACCTCTACCGAAAACCTCTACCGAAAACCTCTATTGAAAACCTCTATTGAAAACCGCTACTGAAAACCTCTTCAGTACAGGTCTTCTGAAAACATCTACTGAAATCCTCTTCAGTAGAGGTCTTCTAAAAACCTCTACTGAAATCCACTTCAGTGGAGGTCTTCTGAAAACCTCTACTGAAAACCTCTACTGAAAACCTCTACTGAAAACCTCTACTGAAAACCTCTACTGAAAACCTCTACTGAAAACCTCTACTGAAAACCTCTTCAGTAGATGTTTTGTGAAAACCTCTACTGAAAACCTCTTCAGTAGAGGTATACTGAAAACCTCTACTGAAAACCTCTTCAGTAGAGATACACTGAAAACCTCTACTGAAAACCTCTTCAGTAGAGGTCTTCTGAAAACCTCTACTGAAAACCTCTTCAGTAGAGGTCTTCTGAAAACCTCTACTGAAAACCTCTACTGAAAACCTCTTCAGTAGAAGTCTTCTGAAACCCTCTACGGAAAACATCTTCAGCAGAGGTCTTCTGAAACCATCTACTGAAAACCTCTTCAGTAGATCTTTTCGGAAAACATCTACTGAAAACCTCTTCAGTAGAGGTCTACTGAAAACCTCTACTGAAAACATCTTCAGTAGATGTATACTGAAAAACTCTTCAGTAGAGGCCTTCTGAAAACCTCTACTGAAAAACTCTTCAGTAGAGGTCTTCTGAAAACCTCTACTGAAAACCTCGTCAGTAGAGGTCTTCTGAAAACCTCTACCGAAAACCTCTACTGAAATACTCTACTGAAAATATCTACTGAAAACCACTACTGAAAACCTCTACTGAAAACCTCTTCAGGAGATGTTTTCTCAAAACCTCTACTGAAAACCTCTTCAGTAGAGGTATACTGAAAACATCTTTTGAAAACCTCTTCAGTAGAGGTATACTGAAAACCTCTACTGAAAACCTCTTCAGTAGAAGTCTTCTGAAGACCTCTACTGAAAACCTCTTCAGCAGAGATCTTCTGAAACCATCTACTGAACAATATTCAGTAGAGTTCTTCAGAAAACCTCTACTGAAAACGTCTACTGAAAACATCTTCAGTAGATCTTTTCTGAAAACCTCTACTGAAGACCTCTTCAGTGGAGGTCTACTGAAAATCTCTACTGAAAACCTCTTCAGTAGAGGTCTACTGAAAACCTCTACTGAAATCCTCTTCAGCAGAGGGCTTCTGAAAACCTCTACTGAAATACTCTTCATTAGTGGCCTTCTGAAAACCTCTACTGAACTGCTCTTCATTAGAGGTCTTCTGAAAACCTCTACTGAAAACCTCTTCAGTAAAGGTCTTCTGAAAAACTCTACTGAACACCTCTTCAGTAGAGGTCTACTGAAAACCTCACAGAAAACCTGTTCAGTAGATGTTTTGTGAAAACCTGTACTGAAAACCTCTTCACTAGATGTTTTCTGAAAACCCCTACTGATAACCTCTTCAGGAGATGTTTTGTGAAAACCTCTACTGAAAACCTCTTCAGTAGAGGTCTACTGAAAACCTCTTCAGTAGAGGTCTACTGAAAACCTCTACTGAAATCATCTTCAGTAGAGGTTTTCAGTAGACCTCTACTGAAATCCTCTTCAGTAGAGGTCTTCTGAATACCTCTACTGAAAACATCTTCAGGAGATGTTTTCTGAAAACCTCTACTGAAAACCTCTTCAGTAGAAGTATACTGAAAATCTCTACTGAAAAACTCTTCAGTAGAGCTTTCTGAAAAGCTCTACTAAAATCCTCTTCAGTACAGGTCTTCTGAAAACCTCTACTTAAAACCTCTACAGAAATCCTCTACTGAAATCCTCTACTGAAATCCTCTACTGAAATCCTCTACTGAAATCCTCTACTGAAATCCTCTAATGAAATCCTCTACTGAAAACCTCTACTGAAAACCTCCTCAGTAGAGGTTTTCAGTAGACCTCTACTGAAATGCTCTTCAGTAGAGGTCTTCTGAAAACCTCTACAGAAACCCTCTTCAGTAGAGGTCTTCTGAAAACCTCTACTGAAAACCTCTTCAGTAAAGGTCTTCTGAAAAACTCTACTGAACACCTCTTCAGTAGAGGTCTACTGAAAACCTCACAGAAAACCTGTTCAGTAGATGTTTTGTGAAAACCTGTACTGAAAACCCCTTCACTAGATGTTTTCTGAAAACCCCTACTGAAAACCTCTTCAGGAGATGTTTTGTGAAAACCTCTACTTAAATCCTCTTCAGTAGATGTTTTGTGAAAACCTCTACTGAAAACCTCTTCAGTAGATGTTTTCTGAAAACCCCTACTGAAAACCTCTTCAGTAGAAGTTTTCTGAAAACCCCTACTGAAAACCTCTTCAGTAGAAGTTTTCTGAAAAGCTCTACTGAAAACCTCTTCAGTAGAGCTTTCTGAAAACCTCTACTAAAATCCTCTTCAGTACAGGTCTTCTGAAAACCTCTACTGAAATCGTCTTCAGTAGAGGTCTTCTGAAAACCTCTACTGAAATCCTCTTCAGTAGAGGTCTTCTGAAAACCTCTACTGAAAACCTCTACTGAAAACCTCTACTGAAATCCTCTAATGAAATCCTCTACTGAAATCCTCTACTGAAATCCTCTACTGAAATCCTCTACTGAAAACCTCTACTGAAAACATCTTCAGTAGATGTTTTCTGAAAACCTCTACTGAAAACCTTTTCAACAGAGGTCTTGGTAAAACCTCTGCTGAAAACCTCTTCAGGAGATGTTTTCTGAAAACCTCTACTGAAAACCTCTTCAGTAGATGTTTTCTGAAAACATTTGCAATAGAGGTCTACTGAAAACCTTTGCATTAGAGGTCTACTGAAAACCACTTCAGTAGATGTTTTGTGAAAACCTCTACTGAAAACCTCTTCAGTAGATGTTTTGTGAAAACCTCTACTGAAAACCTCTTCAGTAGATGTTTTGTGAAATCCTCTACTGAAAACCTCTTCAGTAGCTGTTTTGTGAAAACCTCTACTGAAAACCTCTACTGAAAAGCTCTACTGAAAACCTCTACTGAAAACCTCTACTGAAAACCTCTACTGAAAACCTCTTTAGTAGAGGTCTTCTGAAAACCTCTACTGAAAACCTCTACTGAAAACCTCTTCAGTAGATGTTTTCTGAAAACATTTGCAGTAGAGGTCTACTGAAAACCTTTGCATTAGAGGTCTACTGAAAACCTCTTCAGTAGATGTTTTGTGAAAACCTCTACTGAAAACCTCTTCAGTATATGTTTTGTGAAAACCTCTACTGAAAACCTCTTCAGTAGATGTTTTGTGAAATCCTCTACTGAAAACCTCTTCAGCAGATGTTTTCTGAAAACCTCTACTGAAAACCTCTACTGAAAACCTCTTCAGCAGAGCTTTTCTGAAAACCGCTACTGAAAACCGCTACTGAAAAACACTATTGAAAACCTCTACTGAAAACGTATACTGAAAACCTATACGGAAAACCTCTACTGAAAACCTCTACTGAAAACCTCTTTAGTAGAGGTCTTCTGAAATCCTCTACTGAAAACCTCTACTGAAAACCGCTTCAGTAGAGGCCTTCTGAAAACCTCTACTGTAAACCTCTACTGAAAACCTCTTCAGTAGAGGGCTTCTGAAAACCTCTACTGAAAACTTCTTCAGCAGAGGCCTTCTGAAACCATCTACTGAAATCCTCGTCAGTAGAGATCTTCTAAAAACGTCTATTGAAAACCTCTTCAGTAGATCTTTTCGGAAAACATCTACTGAAAACCTCTTCAGTAGAGGTCTACTGAAAACCTCTATTGAAAACATCTTCAGTAGATGTATACTGAAAAACTCTTTTGAAAACCTCTTCAGTAGAGGTATACTGAAAACCTCTTCAGTAGAAGTCTTCTGAAAACCTCTACTGAAAAAATCTTCAGTATAGCATTCTGAAAACCTCTACTGAAATCCCCTTCAGTACAGGTCTTCTGAAAACCTCTACTGAAAACCTCTACTGAAATCCTCTACTAAAAACCTCTACTGAAAAAATCTACTGAAAACCACTACTGAAAAACTCTACTGAAAACCTCTACTGAAAACCTCTACTGAAAACCTCTACTGAAAACCTCTTCAGTAGAGGTCTTCTGAAAACCTCTAGTGAAAACTTCTTCAGCAGAGGCCTTCTGAAACCATCTACTGAAATCCTCGTCAGTAGAGGTCTTCTGAAAACGTCTACTGAAAACCTCTTCAGTAGATCTTTTCGGAAAACATCTACTGAAAACCTCTTCTGTAGAGGTATACTGAAAACATCTTTTGAAAACCTCTTCGTAAAGGTATACTGAAAACCTCTACTGAAAACCTCTTCAGTAGAGGTCTTCTGAAAACCTCTACAGAAAACCTCTTCAGTAGAGGTCTTCTGAAAACCTCTACTGAAAACCTATACAGAAATCCTCTACTGAAAACCTCTTCAGTAGAGGTCTTCTGAAAACCTCTACTGAAAACCTCTACTGAAATCCTCTACTGAAAACCTCTTCAGTAGAGGTCTTCTGAAAACCTCTACTGAAAACCACTACTGAAAACCACTACTGAAAACCTCTTCAGGAGATGTTTTGTGAAATCCTCTACTGAAAACCTCTTCAGTTGATGTTTTCTGAAAACCTCTACTGAAAACCTCTTCAGTAGAGGTATACTGAAAACATCTTTAGAAAACGTCTTCAGTAGAGGTCTTCTGAAAACCTCTATTGAAAACCTTTACTGAAATCCTCTTCAGTAGAAGGCTTCTGAAAACCTCTACTGAAAACCTCTTCAGCAGAAATCTTCTGAAGCCATCTACTGAACAACTATTCAGTAGAGTTCTTCTGAAAACCTCTACTGAAAACCTCTACTGAAAACCTCTTCAGTAGAGGTCTACTGAAAATCTCTACTGAAAACCTCTTCAGTTGAGGTCTACTGAAAATCTCTACTGAAAACCTCTTCAGTAGAGGTCTACTGAAAACCTCTACTGAAATCCTCTTCAGTAGAGGTCTTCTGAAAACGTCTACTGAAATACTCTTCATTAGAGGTCTGCTGAAAACCTCTACTGAAAACCTGTTCAGTAGATGTTTTGTGAAAACCTCTACTGAAAACCTCTTCACTAGATGTTTTGTGAAAACCTCTACTGGAAACCTCTTCACTAGATGTTTTGTGAAAACCTCTACTGAAAACCTCTTCACTAGATGTTTTGTGAAAACCTCTACTGAAATCCTCTTCAGTAGATGTTTTGTGAAAACCTCTACTGAAATCCTCTTCAGTAGATGTTTTGTGAAAACCTCTACTGAAAACCTCTTCAGTAGATGTTTTCTGAAAACCCCTACTGAAAACCTCTTCAGGAGATGTTTTGTGAAAACCTCTACTGAAAACCTCTTCAGTAGATGTCTACTGAAATCCTCTATTGAAAACATCTTCAGTAGAGGTTTTCAGTAGACCTCTACTGAAATCATCTTCAGTAGAGGTCTTATGAATACCTCTACTGAAAACCTCTTCAGGAGATGTTTTCTGAAAACCTCTACTGAAAACCTCTTCAGTAGATGTTTTCTGAAAACCTCTACTGAAAACCTCTTCAGGAGATGTTTTCTGAAAACCTCTACTGAAAACCTCTTCAGTAGATGTTTTCTGAAAACCTCTACTGAAAACCTCTTCAGTTGATGTTTTCTGAAAACCTCTACTGAAAACCTCTTCAGTTGATGTTTTCTGAAAACCTCTACTGAAAACCTCTTCAGTTGATGTTTTCTGAAAACCTCTACTGAAAACCTCTTCAGTTGATGTTTTCTGAAAACCTCTCCTGAAAACCCCTTCAGTAGAGGTATACTGAAAACATCTTTAGAAAACCTCTTCAGTAGAGGTCTTCTGAAAACCTCTACTGAAAACCTCTACTGAAAACCTCTTCAGTAGATGTTTTCTGAAAACCTCTACTGAAAACCTCTTCAGTAGAAGTTTTCTGAAAACCTCTACTGAAAACCTCTTCAGTAGAAGTTTTCTGAAAAGCTCTACTGAAAACCTCTTCAGTAGATGTTTTCTGAAAAGCTCTACTGAAAACATCTTCAGTAGAAGTATACTGAAAACCTCTACTGAAAAACTCTTCAGTAGAGCTTTCTGAAAACCTCTACTGAAATCGTCTTCAGTAGAGGTCTTCTGAAAACCTCTACTGAAAACCTCAACTGAAATCCTCTACTGAAATCCTCTACTGAAATCCTCTACTGAAAACTACTACTGAAAACCTCTACAGAAATCCTCTTCAGTAGAGGTCTTCTGAAAACCTCTACTGAAAACCTCTTCAACAGAGGTCTTGGTAAAACCTCTGTTGAAAACCTCTTCAGGAGATATTTTCTGAAAACCTCTACTGAAAACCTCTTCAGTAGATGTTTTCTGAAAACATTTGCAGTAGAGTTCTACTGAAAACCTTTGCATTAGAGGTCTACTGAAAACCTCTTCAGTAGATGTTTTGTGAAAACCTCTACTGAAAACCTCTTCAGTAGATGTTTTATGAAAACCTCTACTGAATACCTCTTCAGTAGATGTTTTTTGAAATCCTCTACTGAAAACCTCTTCAGCAGATGTTTTCTGAAAACCTCTACTGAAAACGTCTACTGAAAACCTCTTCAGCAGAGCTTTTCTGAAAACCGCTACTGAAAACCGCTACTGAAAAACTCTACTGAAAACCTCTACTGAAAACCTCTACTGAAAACGTATACTGAAAACCTCTACTGAAAACCTCTTCAGTTGAGGTCTACTGAAAATCTCTACTGAAAACCTCTTCAGTAGAGGTCTACTGAAAACCTCTACTGAAATACTCTTCATTAGAGGTCTTCTGAAAACCTCTACTGAAAACCTCTTCAGTAAAGCTCTTCTGAAAACCTCTACTGAACACCTGTTCAGTAGAGGACTTCTGAAAACCTCTTCAGTAGAGGTCTACTGAAAACCTCTACTGAAAACCTGTTCAGTAGATGTTTTGTGAAAACCTCTACTGAAAACCTCTTCACTAGATGTTTTGTGAAAACCTCTACTGAAAACCTCTTCACTAGATGTTTTGTGAAAACCTCTACTGAAAACCTCTTCACTAGATGTTTTGTGAAAACCTCTACTGAAATCCTCTTCAGTAGATGTTTTGTGAAAACCTCTACTGAAAACCTCTTCAGTAGATGTTTTCTGAAAACCCCTACTGAAAACCTCTTCAGGAGATGTTTTGTGAAAACCTCTACTGAAAACCTCTTCAGTAGATGTCTACTTAAATCCTCTATTGAAAACATCTTCAGTAGAGGTTTTCAGTAGACCTCTACTGAAATCATCTTCAGTAGAGGTCTTATGAATACCTCTACTGAAAACCTCTTCAGGAGATGTTTTCTGAAAACCTCTACTGAAAACCTCTTCAGTAGATGTTTTCTGAAAACCTCTACTGAAAACCTCTTCAGTAGATGTTTTCTGAAAACCTCTACTGAAAACCTCTTCAGTTGATGTTTTCTGAAAACCTCTACTGAAAACCTCTTCAGTTGATGTTTTCTGAAAACCTCTACTGAAAACCTCTTCAGTTGATGTTTTCTGAAAACCTCTACTGAAAAACCCTTCAGTAGAGGTATACTGAAAACATCTTTAGAAAACCTCTTCAGTAGAGGTCTTCTGAAAACCTCTACTGAAAACCTCTACTGAAAACCTCTTCAGTAGATGTTTTCTGAAAACCTCTACTGAAAACCTCTTCAGTAGAAGTTTTCTGAAAACCTCTACTGAAAACCTCTTCAGTAGAAGTTTTCTGAAAAGCTCTACTGAAAACCTCTTCAGTAGATGTTTTCTGAAAAGCTCTACTGAAAACATCTTCAGTAGAAGTATACTGAAAACCTCTACTGAAAAACTCTTCAGTAGAGCTTTCTGAAAACCTCTACTGAAATCGTCTTCAGTAGAGGTCTTCTGAAAACCTCTACTGAAAACCTCTACTGAAATCCTCTACTGAAATCCTCTACTGAAAACTACTACTGAAAACCTCTACAGAAATCCTCTTCAGTAGAGGTCTTCTGAAAACCTCTACTGAAAACCTCTTCAAGAGAGGTGTTGGTAAAACCTCTGTTGAAAACCTCTTCAGGAGATGTTTTCTGAAAACATTTGAAGTAGAGGTCTACTGAAAACCTTTGCATTAGAGGTCTACTGAAAACCTCTTCAGTAGATGTTTTGTGAAAACCTCTACTGAAAACCTCTTCAGTAGATGTTTTCTGAAAACCTCTACTGAAAACGTCTACTGAAAACCTCTTCAGCAGAGCTTTTCTGAAAACCGCTACTGAAAACCGCTACTGAAAAACTCTACTGAAAACCTCTACTGAAAACGTATACTGAAAACCTCTACTGAAAACCTCTACTGAAAACCTCTTTAGTAGAGGTCTTCTGAAAACCTCTACTGAAAACCTCTACTGAAAACCTCTTCAGTAGAGGCCTTCTGAAAACCTCTACTGTAAACCTCTACTGAAAACCTCTTCAGTAGAGGTCTACTGAAAACCTCTATTGAAAACATCTTCAGTAGATGTATACTGAAAAACACTTTTGAAAACCTCTTCAGTAGAGGTGTACTGAAAACCTCTTCAGTAGAAGTCTTCTGAAAACCTCTACAGAAAAACTCTTCAGTATAGCTTTC